>NW_026975196.1:0-355438 GCF_030014295.1 Loxodonta africana | reverse complement strand
TATATCTTAGAGAAATAAGAGCCTTTATATGAACAGATATATGCACAACCATGTTCATTGCAGCACTGTTTACAATAGCAAAAAGATGGAAGTAACCAAGGTGCCCATCAACAGATGAATGGATAAATAAATTGTGGTACATTCACACAATGGAATACTTCACATAGATTAGGAACAATGATGAATCCGTGAAATATTTCATAGCTTGGAGGAATCTGGAGGGCATTATGCTGAGTGAAATTAGTCAGTTGCAAAAGGACGAATATTGTATGAGACCACTATTATAAGAACTCAAGAAATAGTTTAAACAGAGAAGAAAATATTCTTTGATGGTTATGAGGGTGGGGAGAAAGGGAGGGAGAAGGATATTCGCAAATTTAGATAGTAGACAAGAACTATTTTAGGTGAAGAGAAAGACAACATACAATAAAGGAGAGGTCAGCATAACTGGACTAAATCAAAAGCAGTTTCCTGAATAAACCAAATGCTCCGAAGGCCAGAGTAGCAGGGGCAGCAGTTGGGGGACCATGTTTTCAGGGGACATCTAGGTCAATTGGCATAATAAAATCTATTAAGAAAACATTCTGCATCCCACTTTGGTGAGTGGCATCTGCAGTCTTAAAAACACTATCAAGCGGCCGTTTAAGATGCATCCATTGGTCTCAACCCACCTGGAGCAAAGGAGAATGAAGAACACCAAAGATACAAGGTAATTATGAGTCCAAAAGACAGAAATGGCCACGTAAATCTGAGACTACATCAGCCTGAAACCAGAAGAACTAGATGGTGTCTGTCTACAGCCGAAGACTGCCCCGACAGGGAACGAAACAGAGCATCCCTGACGGAGCACGAGAGCAGTGAGATGCAGACCTCAAAGTCCCATAAAAAAATCAGACTTAATGATCTGACTGAGACTAGAGGAATCCTGGAGGTCACGGTCCCCAGACCTTCTGTTGGCCCACGGCTGGAACCATTCCCAAAGCCAACTCTTCAGACGGATTGGACTGGATTATAGGATAGAAAATGATAGTGGTGAGGAGAGACCTTCTTGTCTCAAGTGGACTCATGAGACTATGTGGGCAGCTCCCGTTTGGAGGGGAGATGAGAAGGCAGAGGGGGACAGAAAGTGGCTGAATGGACACGGGGAATACAGGGCTGAGAGAAGGAGTGTGCTGTCTCATTAGTGGGAGAGGAACTAGGAGTACATAGCAAGCTGTACACAAATTTTTGTATGACAGACTGACTTGATTTGTAAAGTTTCACTTAAAGCACACATACACAAAAGACGGAAAGAATACACAGAGTCACAGTACCAAAAGAAATGGTCGACTTTCAGTTGCTTCATGAGGTGGCACATGATGAAGAACTGGTAGTAGTGAAGCAAGAAGTCCAAGCTACACTGAAGGCACTGGCGAAAGACAAGGCTCCAGGAGCTGACAGAATACCCACTGAGTTGGTTCAACAAACAGATGCAGCACTGTACATGCCCACTCCACTATGCAAAGAAATTTGGAAGCTAGCTACCTGGCCAACAGACTGCAAGAGATGCACGTTTGTGTCCATTCCAAAGAAAAGCGATCCAGCAGATTGTGGAAGTTATCAAATGTAAGTCATAGTATTAGTAAATATGGTAAAGAAACAAACAAAGAAACTCTATCTACTCTGCAGTGAATATGACATTCTATCCCCAGGAGATCCAGTGAGTTTATGATGTTGTTGTTAGGTGCTGTTGGGTCAGTTCCAACACATAGAGACCCTGTGTACAACAGAACGAAACAGTGCCCAGCCCTGGGCCTTTCTCATTGCTATGTCTGAGCCCACTGTTGCAGCCACTGTCTCAATCTGTCTCATTGAGGATCTTTGTCTTTTTCACTGACTCTCTACTTTACCAAGCACGATGTCTTTTTCCAGGGACTGATTCCTCCTGATAATATGTCCAGAGTACGTGAGACCAAGTCTTGCCACCCACCTTTCTAAGGAGCATTCTGGCTGTACTTCTTCCAAGACAGGTGTGTTCATTCCTCTGGCAGTCCATGGTATATTCATTATTCTTCACCAACAACATAATTCAAGTTTCAGTTCTTTTGTCTTCCTTATTCATTGTCCAGCTTTAGCTGCATATGAGGCGACTGAAAATATCATGGCTTGGTTCAGGCACACCTTAGTCCTCAAAGTGACATCTTCGATTTTTAACACTTTAAAGAGGTCTTTTGTAGCAGATTTGCCCAATAAAATATGTCGTTTGATTTCTTGACGGCTGCTTCCGTGGGCGTTGATTGTGGATCCAAGTAAAATGAAATCCTTGACAACGTCAGTATTTTCTCTGTTTATTGTGATTTTTTTATTGTTCCAGTTGTGAGGATTTTTGTTTTCTTTATGTTGAAGTGTAATCCATATTGAAGGCTGAAGTCTTTGATCCTCATCAGTAAGTGCTTCAAGTCCTCTTCACTTTCAGTAAGCAAGGTTGTGTCATCTGCATGTCTAGGCTGTTAATGAGTCTTCCTCCAGTCCTGGTGCCCCCCCTTCTTCATATAGTCCAGCTTCTTGGACTGTATGGATTATACGTTTTTTTAAAGACACTGAGATTTTGGTAATTTACTATGGCAGCCCTAGAAAATGAATACAGAGCCGTTCACCAAGAACAAGTCAAGTTAGCACCAAAAATGCTCCTGTAAGGGTAGCCATGTAACATGAGACATGGCAGTTTTAAAAAGTATGAAGTAAAACTTTCAGCTTTGACAGACAAAGTGCTCCTCTAAGACTAAGTTCATTGCTGTTGAGTCGATTCTATCTCATAGTGACCCTAAAGGACAGAGTAGAATTGACCCATAGGGTTTCCAAGGAGTGGCTGGTAGATTCGAACTGCTTGAATAAGTATTGTGAAAAAATACAACCCTGACACACAACTTTTCTGAGCTTAGTATTAAAACAAAACAAAAAAAAAGTCGCTACCCGGTGGATTCTGACTCATAGGGACCCTATAGGACAGAGTAGAGCTTCCCCACAGGGTTTCCAAGGAGCGACTGGTAGATTCAAACTGCAGACCTTTTGGTAGCACCCAAATGCGTAATCATCGCACCACCAGTGGCTTTCAAATCAGCTATAGGCTGATGATCTCCAAATTCTTAGAACCCAGAAAACTACTCTACCTCAGAGTGGTATCCACAGCTGGGAACTGTTCTCCACACTTGGACAAACTCAGACATCCAAAGCTAACATGTCCAGAAAAAATCTTTTGGTCATTTTCTCAAGTTTGTTCCTCCATGGTTTTCCACATGGTAGAGAATGGCTCTGGTGACCATGCGCTCATGGTAGCCTGAATTCTAGAAGTCACCTTTGATTCTCCATTCCCCTCATCCCATACATCTGATCCACCAGCAATTCTTGGCAGCTCAAGCTCCAAAGTACACCTCAAGCCTGCCCACTGTTCCCACCTGCACTTCCACCATCACTCCTCACCCTGACCACTGCAGAACTATCCTGACCACTCCTCTGTGTTTGCTGTCTTCAAGTTCTCCTGGGCTACAGTTAATTCCTGGAACACATTCTTTCTCAAGACCATTGAACAATAGAAGTAGAAGGGCATTTAGTTGTATGCTACCTCCTCCGCTTGAGCTGCATGCCCCTCAGAAATCACTTTCCAGTGTGCAGTCTATAATGTCTCTATCCCAATTTCCTGTCTTTGGCTGCACTGCTTTGATAGCGTGCATGCATGTGTGCTTCAGGGGTCATGTAGAGAGATGCTTGGAGGAATTTTTCTTAGTACAATCATGGTTGTGTGCCATCAAGAGATTCTGACTCATATCAACCCTGTATGACAACTTAGAACTGCCTCACAAGGTTTCCTAGGTTGCAGTGTTTATGGTGCAGCCCTGGTGGCCCCGTGGTTAAGAGCTCGGCTGCTAACCAAAAGGTGGACAGTTCGAATCCACCAGTTGGTTCTTTGCAGAAAGACATGGCAGTCTGCTTCTGTAAAGACTTATAGTCTTAGAAACCCTATGGGGCAGTTCTGCTCTGCCCTATAGGGTCACTATAAGTCGGAATTGATTCAACAGCAACTGGTTTGGGATTTTGTTTGGTTAGAATCTTTATGGGAGCCCATCTCCAGATCTTTTCAACCCCTGAGCTGGTGGGTTCCAACGGCCCACCTTTCAGTTAGCCAAGCACTTAACCGTTGTACCTCCAATACTTAACTCTGCATGCGAGAGGGTCCTCTCCTGACGTCTCCTGTCTCCTCACCCCGCACACCTTGGCGTTGTCCTTGCTTCTAGACCCCACCGTCCCCTCTGGAGGCCCAACCCCCCCACGCCCGCCCCACACCCGGGCCGCTGGGCGGGGCCGGCAGCCATGTTCCTCGCCGTCCAGCCAGTTACTCCCGGAAGCGCTGGGACGGGTGGTGAGGGGTCCGGGCCGGATGGCGCGCCTTAGAGAGGATGATGTTCGTGCTGCTTTCCGTGCCGTGTTTTCTGAAAGGTATGAAACTCCGGCAGCTGGCTGGAGGGACCCGCTCCCAGACTGAACAAGCCCGGCCCCTCGAAGGTGTGGAGGGAAGGCGCCGGGAGGGCGGGTCCCAGTCCCAGCACCCCGTGGGCTCCAGAGGTTGGGGAGTCCGGACGTTGGGTTTGCAGCTCGCATCGCCCCCTCCGGCGTACCCCGTCCCGAGTGATCCCCAGGGGCGGACGCGGTGCGGGGCTGGGCGGACGCAGCCACTCTAGGGGCTGCGAGAGGGAGTCTCTGGCCCGGGAGACGCAGCTGGTCTGCGAAATTTGCATCCCCATGGATTTGCGGGGGTGAGGGGGTGGGGGTCCAGCCGCGGGATCCAGCTGCGGAGTGCCCTCAGGCCTGGGGCTTGAAGGGCTTCGGGAGAAAGGCTGTGTCCAGGGCTGCGCCCAGGTCCCTACTCTGCCCGGGGCGGGTTTGCAGGCCAAGCTGGGGGATGGGCGCCTGCCACCCCCCCGTCCCCCACCTTTTTGAAACTAATTTCACTCAGCATAATGCTTTCCAGGTTTCTCCATGTTATGAAGTGTTTCACAGATTCATCACTGTTCTTTATTGATGCATAGTATTCCATTGTGTGAATATACCATAATTTATCCATTCATCCATTGATGGGCACCTTGGTTGCTTCCATCTTTTTTCTATTGTAAACAGTGCATAGATGTGCATATACCTGCTTGTGTAAAGGCTCTTATTTCTCTAGGATATATTCTGAGGAGTGGGATTGCTGGGTTGTATGGTAGTTGTATTTCTAGCTTTTTAAGGAAGGGCCAAATTGATTTCCAGAGTGGTTGTATACCATTTTACATTCCCACCAGCAGTGTATAAGTGTTCCAGTCTCTCCACAGTCTCTCCAACATTTATTATTTTGTGTGTTTTGGATTAATGCCAGCCTTGTTGGAGTGAGATGGAATCTCATTGTAGTTTTGATTTGCATTTCTCTAATGGCTAATGATCGAGAGCATTTCCTCATGTATCTGTTAGCTGCCTGAATGTCTTCTTTAGTGAAGTGCCTGTTCATATCCTTTGCCCATTTTTTAATTGGGTTGTTTGTCTTTTTGTGGTTGAGTTTTAGCAGAGTCATGTAGATTTTAGAGATCAGGCGCCCGGTGGAGATGTCTTACCTGAAAACTTTTTCCCAGTCTGTAGGTGGTCTTTTTATTCTTTTGGTGAAGTCTTTAGATGAGTATAGGTGTTTTTTTTTAAGGAGCTCCCAGTTATCTGGTTTCTCTTCATCATTTTTAGTAATGTTTTGTATTCTGTTTATTCCATGTATTAGGTCTCCTAATGTTGTCCCTATTTTTTCTTCCATGATCTTTATCGTTTTAGATTTTATGTTTAGGTCTTTGATCCATGTGGAGTTAGTTTTTGTGCATGGTGTGTGGTATGGGTCCTGTTTCATTTTTTGCAGATGGATATACAGTTACGCCAGCACCTTTTGTTAAAAAGACTGTCTTCTCCCCAATTAACTGACACTGGGCCTTTGTCAAATATCAGCTGCTCATATGTGGATGGATTTATATCTGGATTCTCAGTTCTGTTCCATTGGTCTATGTGTCTGTTGTACCAATACCAGGCTGTTTTGACTACTGTGGCAGTATAATTGGTTCTAATATCAGGCAGAGTGAGTCCTCCCATTTTGTTCTTTTTTAGTAATGCTTTACTTATCTGGGACTTCTTTCCCTTCCATATGAAGTTGGTGATTTGTTTTTCCATCTTTTTAAAAAATGTCATTGGAATTTGGATCGGAAGTGCATTGTATCTATAGATGGCTTTTAGTAGAATGGACAATTTTACAATGTTGTCTTCCTATCCATGAGCAAGGTATGTTTTTCCAATTACGTAGGTCCCTTTTGGTTCTTTTGCAGTAGTATCTTGTACTTTTCTTGGTATAGCTCTTTTACATTTTTGGTAAGGTTTATTCCTAAGTATTTTATCTTCTTGGGGGCTGCTGTGAATGGTATTCATTTGGTGATTTCCTCTCCAATGTTCTTTTTGTTGATATAGAGGAATCCAACTGATTTTGCAAGTTTATGTTGTAACCTGAAACTCTGCTGAACCCTTCTATTATTAGTTTTAATAGTTTTCTTGAGGATTCCTCAGGGTTTTCTGTGTATAAGATAATGTCGTTGGAAAATAGAGATAATTTTATTTCTTCCTTACCAGTCTGGATGCCCTTTATTTCTTTGTCTAGCCCAGTTGCTCTGGCTAGGACCTCTAGCACAATGTTGAATAAGAGCGGTGATAAAGGGGATCCTGGTCTGTTTCCCGTTCTCAAGGGAAATGCTTTCAGGCTCTCTCCATTTAGGATGATGCTGGGTATTGGCTTTGTATCAATACCCTTTATTATGTTGAGGAATTTTCCTTCTATTCCTATTTTGCTGAGAGTTTTTAACATGAGTGGATGTTGGACTTTGCCAAATGCCTTTTCTGTATCAATTGATAAAATTACGTGGTTCTTGTCTTTTTTTTATGTGGCGGATTACATCAATTGTTTTTCTAATATTGAACCAACCTTGCATACCTGGTATAAATCCTACTTGGTGATGGTGGATTCTTTTTTTGATATGTTGTTGAATTCTATTGGCTAGAATTTTCTTGAGGATTTTTGCATCTATGTTCATGAGGGATATAGGTCTGTAATTTTCTTTATTTGTGTTGTCTTTAGCTGGTTTTGGTATCAGGGTTATGCTGGCTTCATAGAAGGAGTTAGGTAGTATTCCGTCCTTTTCTATGCTTTGAAATACCTTCAGTAGTAGTGGTAAGTCTTTCCTGAAAGTTTGGTAGAACTTTGCAGTGAAGCCGTCAGGGCCAGGGCTTTTTTTTGTTGGGAGTGTTTTGATTATCTTTTCAGTCTCTTTTTTTTGTTATGGGTCTATTTAGTTGTTCTACTTCAGTTTGTGTTAGTTTAGGTAGTTAGTGTGTTTCTAGAAATTCATCCATTTTTTCTAGGTTTTCAAATTTGTTAGAGTACAATTTTTTGTAGTAATCTGATATGATTGTTTTAATTTCAGTTGGATCTGTTGTGATATGGCCCATCCCATTTCTTACTCGGATTATTGGTTTCTTTTCCTGTATTTTTTTAGTCAGTCTGGCCAATGGTTTATCAATTTTGTTAATTTTTTCAAAGAAGCAGTTTTTGGCCTTGTTAACGCTTTCAATTGTTTTTCTATTCTCTAATTCATTTAATTTTGCTGTACTTTTTATTTTTTGCTTTCTTCTGGTGCCTGACAGTTTCCTTTGTTGCTCTCTTTCTGTTTGTTCAAGTTGTAGGGACAGTTCTTTCATTTTGGCTCTTCTTTAATATGTGTGCCTTTATTGATATAAATTGACCTCTGAGCACTGCTTTCACCATGTCCCAAAGGTTTTCACAGGAAGTGTTTTCAGTCTTATCGAATTCTGTGAATTTCTTTATTCCCTCCTTAAGGTCTTCCATATCCCAGTCTTTTTTGAGCAGGGTATTGTGCAGTTTCCAAGCATTTGATTTCTTTTCCCTGGTTTTTGTGTTATTGATTTTTACTTTTATGGTCTTTTGTTCAGAGAAGATGTTTTGTAATATTTCAGTGTTTTGGGTTCTGCAGAGACTTGTTTTATGACCTAATATGTGATCTATTCTAGAGAATGTTTCATGTGCACTAGAAAAGAAATTATAGTTTGCAGCAGTTGGGTGGAGTGTTCTGTATAAGTCTATGAAGTGAAGTTGTTTAATTGTAGCAATTAGATCTTCTGTGTCTCTATTGAGCTTCTGACTGCATTTCCTATCCTTCACTGAGAGTGTTGTGTTGAAGTCTCCTGCTATAGTTGTGGAGGTGTCTATCTCACTTTTTAATTCTGTTAACGTTTGTTTTATGAATGTTGCGGCTCTATGATTGGGTGCATAAATATTTAATATGGTTATATCTTCCTGGTCAATTGTCCCTTTAATCATTATGTAGTGTCCTTCTTTATCCTTTGTGGTGGATTTAACTTTAAATCCTATTTTGTTGGAAATTAATATTGCCTCTCCTGCTCTTTTTTGATTGTTGTTTGCTTGATATATTTTTATCCATCCTTTCAGTTTTAGTTTATTTGTGTCTCTAAGTCTAAAGTGTGTCTCTTTTAGGCAGCATACAGACTGATCGTGTTTTTTTATCCAGTCTGCAACTTTCTGTCTGTTGATTGGTGAATTTAGCCTATTTACATTAAGTGTAATTATAGATAAGTATGAGTTTAGTGCTTTCATTTTGATGCTTGTTTTTGACAATTTCATTTTTTCATTTACTTTTTTGTGCTGAGCTTTTCTTTGTAGAATGTGTGTTCCTCCTTTTTATAGTATTTGAATTTATGTTGGTGAGTCGTTATGTTTATCTTGGTTTTTATTTTGAAGTATGGAATTGTTAGACCTCATTGTGGTTACCTTAATATTTACCCCGGTTTGACTAAGTAAAAACCTAAGTTGTTTAACCCTGTATCACCTTGGTTTCCTCTCCATAAGTAAGATCTATGCCTCCTGTATTTAGTCCCTCTTTTTTGAGTATTGTAATCTTTTACATAATCACATCAATGATTCCCTGTTTTGAGCAATTTTTTTTAATTAATCTTATTTTGTTTTTGTGATTTCCCTATCTGAGTTGATATCAGGATGTTTTGTTCTGTGACCTTGTGTTGTGTTGGTATCTGATATTGATTTTCTGACCAAAGAATTTCCTTTAGTAATTCTTGCAGTTTTGGTTTGGTTTTTGCAAATTCTCTAAGCTTGTGTTTATCTGTAAATATCTTAATTTCACCTTCATATTTTAGAGTTTTGCTGGTTATATGATTCTTGGCTGACAGTTTTACCTCTTTGAGTGCTCAATGTTATCCCACTGCCTTCTTGCCTGCGTGGTTTCTGCCGAGTAGTGCAAAGTTATTGATTCTCCTTTGTAGGTAACTTTTCGTTTATCCTTGGGTGCTTTTTAAATTTTTCTTTATCTTTGGTTTTGGCAGGTTTGATGATATGTCTTGGTGATTTTCTTTTGGGATCTAGTATGAGGTTCGATGAGCATCTTGGATAGATATCTTTTCATCTTTCATGATGCCTGGGAATTTTTCTGCCAACAGATCTTCCACTATTCTCTCTGTATTTTGTGTTATCCCTCCCTGTTCTGGAACTCCAATCACACGCAAATTATTTTTGATAGAGTCCCCCATGATTCTTAGGGTTTCTTCATAGTTTTAAATTCTATTTGATTTTTCTTCAACTATATTTGTGTCAATTGCCTTATCCTGCAGTTCCCCCACTCTGCATTCCAGTTCCTCGAGTCTGTTCCTCTGACTTCCTCTTGAGCTGTCTGATTCTGTGACTTTATTGTTACTCTTTTGGATTTCTGAATGCTCTCTCTCTATGGATTCTTACAGCTTATTAATTTTTTCACTATGTTCTTGAATAATCTTTTGGATGTCTTCAACTGCTTTATCCGTATATTCCTTGGCTTTTTCTGTAGATTGCCTTATTTCATTTGTGAGGTCATTCCTGATGTCTTGAAGCATTCTGTATACAATTTTTTTGTATTCTACATTTGGCAATTCTAGGAATGTATCTACATCCAGGAATGATTTTGATTCTTTGATTTAGGGGTTTGTAGAAGCAATCATGGTCTACTTCTTCATGTGATTTGATTTCGACTGCTGTCTCTGAGCCATCTATAAGACATTGTAATATTTTCTTTTATATTTGCTCACTGAGTCTTATCTCTTGTTTTGTTTTGTTACAGTACACCCAGATGTGCTACTAGATTGTGGTATCGTGATTGCTGTAGCTTTTGAATCACTTACGTCCTATTACCAGCTTGCCTGAGCTGTTACCAGGTATGTAAGTGTATGAGTCCATTCACTATTCTTGAATAGAATCAGCTCAGGTGTCCTGATATGTGGTCACCTAGTGTGTGGTATAGGCTCTCACCTATTATCTTAGAGGAGTAGTGGTGATGGTTGTATGCACCAGTTTCTATTAGTGTCAGGGGGTCACATTTCGAGGAGGGCAGGATGCTGAGAGCCTTCCTTCAAGTGTCAGTGAGGTAGGTGTGACTCTGTTCTCTAGAGTGCTCTGGTGGGTGAGCTCTGCAGCTGTATCTTAGGCACCCAATGCTTGGGTAGGCGTCACTATTCTCAGACCCCTCTAGCAGGTGGCTAGGTGATGTGGGTGGAGTCTCAGCCCTCAGTTCGCTGGTGTGGATCAGTGAGGGCTCTGTTTAATAGGTAGAGTGTTATCTGACCTCCAAAACTTGCCTTTCCACTGCGGAGCTAAAACAATTATGGTGAGATCTCTATCAGAATTGCCTTTGCATTATAATAGCCACCTAGTTACCTGTAGGGTGAAAGCCAAAGACTATGGGTCTGTTAATGCCTGGATGGAGCTGATTGTGTATTGTTAATTTCAGTTTAGGGAAGTCAGGGAAGGACTTTTTCTTTGATGGTTAAATGCTGCTTTTCTCAGGCCAGGAGAATGGGTTAGAAAAGAAAGAAGAAAAAAAATCAAGCAGTGCACTTCACCCTCTGGCACAGAGAATTCCAATGTTAATGAAGCTGGCTGGGGCAATGAGAGGTGGAATCAGATATATAGAAGAGAGTAGCCTGGCAAAATATACAAAGTTACTTATGTTGTTTGGTGAGGACTGTTTTTTCTGAGATTCCAGAGCATTGTGTAGCTTGTGTGTGCTGGCTGGATCCCTGCTGAGACTGTCCCAGAGGCTTAGGGCTTCGTCCATGCTCACACCATCTCAGGAAGCCGCAATCAGCTCCCCCACACTTAGTCCCAAGCCCAGCACCAAGGTTTCCTTTCTGGGACGCTGCACTCCAGGCTCCAAAACCAGTCGCTGCTTCCCCGTGGTTTTTCATTTCCCTGTCAGCCGCATCTGTGTGGAGCCTGCATGTGCTGCCTGGGTCCCCTCTGAGGTTGGTCCTGAGGGTTAGGCCTACATCTGTGCTTCCCTGTCTCAGTAAGCCACAATCAGCCCCACCACTCTGGCACCACGGAACCGCGAGGGCTCAAGGCTGCGGCATGGGACACTGGCTCCGGAAGTGGTCCCTGCTGCAGTGTGGCTTTTTGCTCCCCTGTCACTCAGGTCAACTCCTTAGTTCTGTGTTTGATGGTCAGGGTTTGTAGATTGTCCTTTATGTAATTGATTCACTTGTTTTTTTGAGTCTTTGTTTCCAGAGGGATAAGCGGAAGCTTCTACTTAGTCAGCCCAGTCAGCCATCTTGGTTCTGCTCCTGTGTCTGCCTCTTTATGTGATTTGATATTGACTGTTGTCTCTGAGCAATCTGTAAGTTATTGTATCAGTTTATTTTATGCTTGCTTTTTGTATCCTAGCTTCTTGCTTTGTTTAGTTTTGGTATACCCAAATAAGCTGCTTGAGTGCACTAGGTTGATTATTTTCACCCTTGAAGCTCTAATGTGCTATCACCAGATGGCTAGCACTGTTACCAGGTATATGAGCCTAGGAGTTCATTTACTTTTCTTGTATGGATTCAACTCAGGTGCCCAGGTAGTTGGTCATAAAGTGTAAGGTACAGGCTCTGTCCTACAGTCTTAGAGGGGGAGGGGTTATTGGTGTAGGCAGAAGTATCTGGCTGCAGTAGGGGGTCAGAGTCTGATCAAGGCAGGGGTCTGACACCTGTGCTCTGAGTGTCTGTGAGGAAAGTGCATCCCTGTTCTGTAGAGCACACGGGTGGGTTCTGCAGAAGGGCAGTGGGTACCCAATGCTTTTGGTTGTAAGTTCTGGGCGGTACTACTTATCCTTGGAGCCCTGTCACAGGTGGCTAGGTATTATGGGTGGAGCCACCAGTCCTTAGGCCCCTGATGTGGGTAGGTGAAGACCCTGTTTAACAGGCAAAGCAGTGTCAAACATCAAACACCCATCTTTCCACCGTCCAGCTGAAACAGTTGCAGTCTGGCGACAAGGGCCTAGTCTCCCGAAATGGGCCCACACAGGTCCATGCTGGGGTGAAAGGTATTCAAAGCCCATGGACTGTCTGTGCCTGAACAAGAGCTGCTTCTGTCCTGAGCTCCCCAGCTTAATTGAGCTGGCAGATTATCTTTCCCCCAGTTGTGAACTTACACCTTCTTCAAGGATGGAAAAATGGCTCAGAGTGGTACCAGGGCCTATCTCAGGCCCAGGGAAGTTGACAGCCACTGAAGCCGGCTTGGGGGCTGGGGGCGTGGTAAAATAAGCACAAGTAATTAGCTTTTGCCGAGAGTGTTGTTCTTCTCTTGTTCTGGAGGTGTGAGTAATCTGTGCAACTTGCTGTCTTTCCCTGAGCGAAGCGCCTCTGGAACGCTACTGCCAGCCCCACTGCAGTCGCTCCAGGGAACGGTGCCTGAGGATTCCTGGCTATTCAGGTCCAGTAACTCCTCTCCACTTCTGAATAGTCTCTCCCTCCCCTTGCCACTGAGTCCATTTTCTAACTTTGCCTTTGATGTTCAGGGCTCCTAGCTTGTCATAAATATAATCGCTTCATTTGTTTTTTGGGGTCTTTTTTGTAAGAGGGATCACTGGCAGCGTCTCAGTACTCTGCTGTCTTGGCTTCGCCTCTCTAATATAATCAACCATTTTTTTAAAAGAGAAAGAAAAGTGAAACCTGTAGAAACAACAAATAACAGAATGAGATCCACAGAAAAACTAGATATTGGAGCTATCAGACAAAGACACTGAAATAACTCTATTAAATTCAAAGAAATAAAGGGAAGACTTGGAAATTTGGCAAAAAACTAGAAACTAAGAAAACGATCAACTTAGAAAGTCAACTGAAAACTATAGCTGAAGTTAAAATCTTAATGTATGTATATAACAGCAGATTACAAATGCTGAAGAGAGATTTAGTGAACTGGAAGATATGTTGGAAGAAAATAGAGGCATAGAGAAAAGGAAAAATATATATAATATAAAAAGGAATAAGATACAGAGAATACAATGAGAATATTTAGCATAAGATACTTTAAGAAGGAAGAAAAAGAATGAGGCAGAAAAACTGAGATTATGGCTGAGAATTTTCTTCAAATGATTAAAGATATCAAGTCACAGATCCTAGAAGACTAACAAAACCCAAACCAAAAAAAAAAAAACAAAGCCACTGCCGTCGAGTCGATTCCGACTCAAAGCAACCTTATAGGACAGAGTAGAACTGCTTCGTAGAGTTTCCAAGGAGCGCCTGGTGGATTCGAACTGCTGACCTTTTGCTTAGCAGCCATAACACTTAACCACTACGCCACGAGGATTTCCTTATAAGACCAATGTAGGGTAAATAGAAAGAAATTCATATCTACATACATCATAGTAGGACTGCTGAAGCTAAAGACAAAAAAAACCCACAAAAACCAATTTAACACTACTGAAAGAATTGAAGAGATTATCTTTAAAGGACAAAAAAAAAAAACTGACTGATGACTTCTCTACAGAAATAGTGAAAACCCTAAGACAATAAGATGACATATTTAAATTATAGAGAGAAAATACATGGCAACCCAGAACTCTATGCTGAGGAAAAACATCATGAATGAGCAAAGACCTTTTGTTTTCAGACAAACAAAACCTTGATAAGTTAACATCAGCATGCCCACATTAAAGAAAATTCCAAAGGTATTCTTCAAGCAGAAAGAAAATAAGGTGAAAGGCTTAAGATGCAAGAAGGAATGAAAGTTAATGAAATGGGTAAAAATAGATGATTACTGACTGCATGACATAATAAGAATAGACTTTATTGGGTTTAAAATATGTAAGAATTTAAAATGTTAAGATAACTACAGCATTTTGACTTTTATGGCTTTATGATCAGGAAACATGCTGTGTAATATTTTGATGTTTTGGATTCTCTTAATGCTTGCTTTGTGGCCTAATACGTGGTCTATTCTCAAGAATGCTCCATGAGCGTTAGAAAAGAAAGTTTACTTGACTACCGTTGGGTAAAGTGTTGTGTTTAAGTCTATGAGATCAAGTTGGCCGATTGTGGTATTTAGATCTTCCATGTCTTTATTGAGCTTGTTTATGGATATCCTGTCATCGGAAGTGGTATGTTGAAGTCTTCTACTATTATTGTGGAGCTATTTCTCTTTTCAATGCTGTTTGAGTTTGTTTTATGTCTTTTGGAGCCCTGTCATTGGGTATATAAGTATTTATTATGATTTTGTCCTCCTGGTATAAAAAAAAAAAAAAATTTTTTTTTTTTATTGACCCTTTTATCATTATATAGTGTATTTCCTTGTCCTTTGTGGCGGAGTTTAGTTTAAAGCCTGTTTTATAAGAGATTAATATTGCCACTCTTATTTTTTATTGTTGTCTGCTTGATTTATATATATATATGTTTCCATTCTTTGAGATTTATTTAATGTCTTTGAGTCTATGGTGTGTCTCTTGCAGTCTGCATACAGATGGATCATGTTTTTTCATCCATTCTGCTACTCTCTGTCTCCTTATTGGTGCAATTAAACCATTTACATTTACTGTAATTTTTCATAGTTATGAGTTTAATGCTGTCGTTTTCATCTTTTTCGTGTATGTCTTGTTGACATTCTCCTTATTCCACTTAATTTTCTCTGTTGAGTCGTTCTTCTTTGTGCATTTTCTTTCCATCCTCTTCATTTTTGTTGCCTTTGTATTTACTGCTAATTAATTTTTTTCTGTGCTGAATCGTTTTTCTTTTTAGTCTTTCATCTTTTTCCTTGTTGTTGCTTTTGTATTTGCCGAAAATTTATGTTTTCCTTGTTTTTTTTTTATTTTAATGTGTAGGATTGTTCGTTTCCTTTGGGTTATCTTAACATTTACCTCTGTTTTTCTAAATTTAATCCAATCTTTTATTTCTTTATATCGTCTTGACTTCCTCTCCATATGAAAGATCTATGACTACATTATTTAGTCTCTCTTTTTTGTCTTAATATTGTCATCTTTTACAGATCGATGTCTCTGTTTCTATATTTTCAGTGTTTTAGCTTGGATTTATTTGTGACGTCCCTATGTGGGTTGATATGTGGTAGTTCTGTCCCGTGTTCTAATCTTGGGTTGTTAGCTGATGTTATTGATTTTCTACCTGGAGAACTCCCTTTATTATTTCTTGTCATATCGGTTAGGTTTTTAAAAATTCCCTAAACTTCTGCTTATCTGGAAAGGTCCTTATTTCACCGTCATATTTGAGAGACAGTTTTGCTGGATATATAATTCTTGTCAGGGAATTTTTTTTTTTTTTTTTCCTTCAGGGCTTTGTATATGTCCTTCTTGCCTGCATGGTTTCTGCTGAGTAGTCCGAGCTTAGTCTTACTGACCCTTTTTTTTAGGTGACTTTCTGTTTTGTTTTGTTTTTTTCTGTTTATCCCTAGGTACTCTTAAAATTCTCTCTTTATATTTGGTTTTGGCAAGCAAGATTATAATATGTCCTGGTGACTTTATCTTGGCATCTACCTTGCGTGGGGTTCAGTAGGCATCTTGGGTAGATATCTTCTTATCTTTCACAAGATCAGCGAAGTTTTTAGCCAAGAAGTCTTCAACAATTCTCACTGTGTTTTCTGTTATCCCTCCACCCCCCGCCCCGATTCTGGTGTTCCAATCACTCTTGATAGAGTCCCGCATAATTCTTAGAGTTTCTTCAATTAAAAAAAATTACTTTATCAGATTTTTCCTCAAATAAGTTGGTGTCAGGTGCTTTATCTTCAGTCTCACTAATTCTGACTTCCAGTGCCTCAATTCTGCTCCTCTCATTTTCTATTGGGTTGTCTAATTCTGAAATTTTATTGTTACTCTTTTGGATTTGCTTGCTGTCTTTCTATGGATTCTTGCAGCCTGTTACATTTGTCATTATACTCTTGTCTAACCTTCTTAAGTTCCTCTATTGTTTTATCTGTGTGTTCCTTGGCTTGTTCTTCGTTTTGCCTGATCTCCTCCTGGATCTCTTGAAGAGCTCGGTCTCTTAATCTTTTAAATTCTTCCTGCAGTAATTCCTGGAATTTCTCTTCATTTGGAAGATTTCTTGATTTGTTGTTTTGGGAGCTTCCTGAATCCATCATGGTCTGCCTCTTTATGTTATTTGATATTTACACTTGTCTCTGAGCCATCAATAAGTTATTATATTCATTTATTTTATGTTTGCTCACTGAGTCGGAACCTACTTGATGGCACTGGGTTTGGTTTTTGTTGTTGTTGTTGTATTGTGTCCTAGCTTCTTGTTTTATTTTAATATGCCCAAATAGGCTGCTTGGTTGAGCTAGTTTGATTATTGGCACCTTTGAAGCTCTTCCATCCTGTCACCAGGTGATCAGAGCTGTTACTAGGTATGTGAGCCTAGGAGCCCTTTTACTTTTCTTGTATGGATTCAGCTCAGTTGTCCACATAGTCGGTCACCAAGTGTGTGGTGTAGGCTTTCACCTACAGTCCTACATAGACAGGGTTGATTGGTGTAGGTACAGATGTCTGGCTACTGTGGGGGGAATGACAGCCCTTGAGTGTCTGGGAGGAAAGCATGTCCCTGTTCCCTAGAGCACATAGGTGGGTGGGTTTTGCAGCCAGACCATGGGCACCCAATGCTGTTGGTTGTAAGGACTGGGATTCACCACTTATTCTTGGACTCCTGAATTGCGTGGCTAGGTGGCATGGGTGGAGCCACCAACTCTCAGGTCACTGATGTGGGTAGGTGAGGACCCTGCTTAATTGGCAGAACATTGCCACATACCACAAATCTGCCACTCCACTTTATAGCTGATACAGTTGAAAATAGGCTTCAGGTATATACCCTGTTGTAGTGTGCTAATGAGGGCCTTCGCTGTTGACATGGGCCCACACAGGTCTATGCAAGGGTGAAAGGCATTCAGAGTCCTTGGACCCCTTATGTCTGTGCCTTCCCTAAGTTCCTGGCTTAGGGAAGCTGGCAGATTATTTTTTGTTGTTTGTTCCTGCTCCAGGGCATGTGATAGTTCCTACTTCTGGCCCAGGGGACCCAGAAATAGCCGAAGGTGGTCCAAGACTAAAAACAGAGAGGGAGGAAGCAGGTAAATGGGAGAGATGTTCTTTCCAAAGGGGATGATTTTTGATTTGTGTGGCATTTTAAATGCATGTACTTATCTTTTGCCAGCTTAGCACTGCTTTTCACTGGTTCTGGAGGCTTGTGTAGACTTTCTACAACTCGGTCTCTTCTGATGTGAAAAACATGTCCCGAGCGTCACTGCTTGCCTCACCGCACATGCCATCCGATCCAGCCTGCAGGGTGCTGGTTTCTGCCGGGTCAGGTCTGTCAACGTCTCACTGCTTCTGAACCATATCCCCCTCCCCCTGGTACTAAGTCCAATTCTGTAACTTCACCTTTGATGTTCAGGGCTCCTAGATTGTCATATATAATCGATTTACTTCTCTGGGTCTTTGTTATAAGAGGAGCTACACAAAACATCTGACTACTCTGCCCTCTTGGCCCGACCCCCTACAAGAGACATTTTTCATCACATTCCTGAATCTGACCCTATCAGAGAAACTTATCTCTGAGAAAATGAAATAGGGATGAGGCAGTAGGCAGAAAAAATCCGTTGGGTTGGAGTCGATTGTGATGCATAATGACCCTATAGGTCAGAGTACAACTGCCGCATAGGGTTTTCCAGGAGCGGCTGTTGCATTTGAACTACTGGGCCAGAGTATATTTGGAGCACTGGTGGTGCAGTGGTTAAGAACTCAGCTGCTAACCAAAAGCTTGGCAGTTCGAATACATTAGCTGCTCCATGGAAACCCTATGGGGGCAATTCTACTCTGTCCTATAGCGTTGCTATGTGCTGAAATCAATTCACCAGCAATGGGTTTGGTTTTTTGGTTTACACGCCTACATGAGTAAAATTTGTCTTGAATCTCTAAACTTAATTCTAATGTAAGAATGCAATTGTAGTACTTCTCCATAAAGGTTTGTCTTAAGTCATCAGGATGAAAACCAAACCCACTGCCATCAAGTCGATTCTGACTCATCCCAACCCTGTAGTTTCCAAGGAGCGCCTGGTGGATTTGAACTGCCGTCCTCTTGGTTAGCAGTCGTAGCACTTACCCACTATGCCACCAGGGTTTCCTGATCAGGATATCCTGTGCTAATTTATTGGATACCTTCAGGAATTCTTCATCAGTTATATTCACGTTAAGAAGGAAAAAAATATCAGAAGAAACTTCATACATCTTCACCCTTCATTTCAGGCAAGATTCAAGTGTGTCAGTGATGGTGGTGGTGTGAAATTGATCTCTGGCACTGAATACTTGTGGAGCATTTCTGTCACTTACCTGTTTCTTTTAATGCTTCTGCAACAATAAACTGCTTGATAATCAGTATTTGGCAGTATTTGTTTTATTGTGTTTTCAAAATATTCTCTTATGTAAATATCTTGTTAATAGCTGGTAGAGATCTATGCATGTCTATAAATTTACTTCTGAATCTTGGAGAATTGCCTCGTCAAATGGAAATGATGCAATATATTATTATACATAACAAACATAAATATATGGTCTGTGTTTCCATTTTGTTGGCAACGTTTTAAGCTTCTGTTCTGGTGTCTCCTTTTTGTGACTGGTCTTCAGCAATATTCTCTATGGCACCTAGAATCTGAGTGTGTGATTCCAGGATTGCACACATTGCTGTAGCATGTGCTTCCCAGTGGGTATTAGAAAGACATTTTAATGCTGATCATTGCCTAAATATGTTTTAAGAATAGCTCATCGATGAATTGAGACGGTAAAAAATTTGTAAAATATCTGAATAGAAGAAAAAAATCATTTTTCTTTACAAAAATCCACTGTGATACATCCTACAAAATTAAGTGAATATGCAGCACCTTGGTATGAAAATGGCATATTCATTACATTCCAGAATTTTCTGTTGCATGCCTTTATAATGCAGTGACATTTCACAGCATTGTCATAGGATTGGTCTCTGCACTTAGAAAAATCAATTTTGCAAACTTCGCCTAATTAGTGAAACACTTGGTTTGCAATGTCTTTGAGGGCTAACGCGATGTGTTCTCCTGACTCGCTTGGTGCATGTTATGCCTTCTTTCCCTCAAGATTCTTCCATTTGTAATGGAAATGTCTAGCTTGTGCCTTTTATGCCATTGTACCTTAGGAAGCAGATAACTTGTGTCCTAGATTTCACAGATGAAGAGGGATTTTTGAATTTTGGACTTGGACTTGATTTAAGACTTTTTCTATGCTATGATGGGATGAGGAAACCCTGGTGGCATAGTGGTTAAGTGCTACGGCTGCTAACTTAGAGGTCGGCAGTTCGAATCTGCCAGGCGCTTCTTGGAAACTCTGTGGGGCAGTTCTACTCTGTCCTGTAGGGTCGCTATGAGTCAGAATCGACTGGACGGCAGTGGGTTTGGTTTTGGTTTGTGATGGAATGAATATGTTTTCCTTTTGCAAGAATGTGATTTTGGGGGGGCCAAAGGGTAGAATGTCATGAATTGAATTATGTCCCCCCAGAATGTGTGTATCAACTTGGATCGGCCATGTGAGGTTGTCCTCCATTTTGTGATGGTAATTTTATGTTGAGAGGATTAGGGTGGGATTTTAACACCTCCCTGATCCGAGATACAGGGAGTTTCCCTAGGGTGTGGCCTGCACCACCTTTTACCTCTCAGGAGATGAAAGGATAGAGAGTTGGGGACCTCATACTACCAAGAGCAGAGCATGTCCTTTGGACCCGGGCTCCCTGTGCCTGAGAAGCTCCTTGACCATGGGAAGATGGAGGACAAGGACCTCCTTCCAGAATAAACAGAGAGAAAGCCTTCCCCTGGAGCTGACATCCTGAATTTGGACTTGTAACCTACTAGACTGTGAGAAAATAAATTTCTCTTTGTTAAAGCCATCCACTTATGGTATCTGTTGTGGCAGCACTAGATGACTAAGGCAGCGATGATTTTAGCTTCTGTTTTGGTGTTTCCTTTTTGTATCTGGTCTTCAGCAATATTCTGTGTGGCGCCTAGAATTGTATTTGTTGCTATAGCATGTGCTTCCCAATGTGTATTAGACATTTTAATGCTCAATCATTGCTTGAATGTGTTTTAAGAACAGCTCATCAGTGAGTAGAGGTGGCAAAAAATTTGTAAAGTAACTGAATATTAGAAAAAACATCAATTGCTTTTGGACAAAAAAAATCTGTTGTGATACATCCTACAAAATTAAGTGAATGTGCAGCACTTTGGTATGAAAATGGCATATTAATTTCATTCCAGAATTTTCTGTTGTATGCCTTTATAATGCAATGACGTAATGGCAGCATTGTCATAGGATTGGTCTCTGCACTTAGAAAAATCAATTTTGCAAACTTCACATAATTAGTGAAACACTTGCTTTGCAATGTCTTTACCAGTATGATTTTTTAAGCTAGTAAATGTGATAAATCACCAGACAGGTTTTCTACCTGTTGGAGATACGGATCTTTAAACAATCCTTAGCTGGCCTGTATGAGAAGGCTCAGAAGTGGAATCCACAGACAAAATAAAATATCGAGCTATACTTATTTCACTGACAGTAGTTGATTGAACTTCATCACTTAACAAGATTATAAATTTTTTACACATTATTTTAGAATTATAGGATGGATTGTCCTTTCCTGTGTTACCGTATTTTGAGATGTGACTTGCTAAAAATAGATCAAATGAGCAACAAGTTGAAGCCAACTTTAAAATTTTCCATTTCGTGGGGACCCAAAGACTTCATTTCTTTTTCACGAAGATAGTCCACATTCAGTGATTGTTAGGACAACAACGACACATTACAAAATGGCTTTTCAATACTGATGTTCATTAATTTGTGATTCCAGTTCATAAATTAAGCCAGAAGAATGTGTTTAGTTTAAATATGATAACATAATCTTTGTGAATTGAACTATTTTCATGTTTACCAATCCTATTCAATTTGCACCAATTGCTAAATTCATCTGTAACAATTCGAGAATTAAATGAGGATGACGGGTTTGTTTTTTTGTTTAGTAGGTTTGCAAACAAAACAATACAGGGAGCCGACTGATGGAGATTGCAGTAGCCACCCCCTCTTATAATTTTCATCATTAACTTTGCACTCTAGAAAAAATTCTGGCTACAGAACTTCGTTTACCGTCCAGGAATTTTCAACACAAATTTACAAGTGGACAACTGTGATGTTGACAATCACTTGGGCCTCTTTTGATCCAGTAATTTGCTTCGTTGGAAGAAAATTATTCCACAAGGCAGTATCTGCATTTCTGTTATTTATGGGGTCTGCAGATGTGACCATTTAATATTCTTAGTTTCACTTTCTAGATCATTACTAATTTTTTTTTTTTTACTACAGCAAGAAATAGTTGCAGAATTTAGAACAAATTCTGTTATATTTGTATTGCCATCGTTATTTCAGCACTAGTGGTACTAGTAGGATGATTCCCACCTATTAAGCATGTACCTTTAATGGCAAAAGTCTCTTTTGATTTATTACATTCTCAAAACGAATTTTGGAATAGTCTTCAGGGATTCACAAATCATTTTCTTTTTCTCTTCTGCAGGCTTCCATTTTTGCACTCCACTTAGTTATTGCCGTTTCATTTTGCCTGGATTGAAAATTATGTCACTTTTTAAATTTGATTCTGCCATAACAATAAATTTGAATAATAGAAAATAAATTTATAAAACAGGAAGTTTATAAAAGAAAATTTACTTTAGAATTTAGACATTAACACAAAAAATTCATATTTGAAAATTAAATAACTCATTGCTGTGGATTAAATTTTAACTAACGGTGACCCTATTGGACAGAATAGAACTGCACAGCAGGGCTTCTAAGGAGAGGCTGGTTGAGACCTTTTAGTTTCAGGCAGGCTCTTAACCACCGTTCCACCAGGGCTACATTTGAAAATTAGTAAGTAAAAACGTTAATTTGGACCATGAGATTTTGTTCTTGACGTCTTAGATAGTCCAAAGAAATAGTACATGATATCCTTCTCCATGGACTAATTCCTCATGAAAACAGGTCCAAAGTATGTAGGATGTAGTCTAGCCATCTTTGCTTCTAGGCTAGGGTACATTCTGGTTATACTTCTTTCAGGATAGATTTTTTTGTTCTTTTGGCAGTTCATGGTATATTCAGAATTCTTCACCAACACGACAATTAAAAGGCATCAATTCTTCTTCGGTCTTCCTTATTCATCAGCCAGCTTTCCCACACATACGAGGCCACTGCAAACACTGTGGCTTGGATCAGTTGCATCTTAGTTTTCAAGGTGATGTCTTTGCTTTTCAACACTCTGGAGGTCTTTTGCGCCGATTTGCCTGATGGCAGTGCATCTTTTGATTTCTTAACTGCTGTTTCCATGGGTGTTGATTGTGGATCCAAATAAAATGAAATCCTTGACAACTTCAATCTTTTCTTCTTTGATCATGATGTTGCTCATTGGTCCAGTTGTGAGGATTTTTGTTTTCTTTATGTTGAGGTGCAATCTATACTGAAGGCCGCGGTCTTTGATCTTCATCAGTAAGTGCTTCAAGTCCTCTTATCTTTTAGCAAGGAGGGTTGTGTCATCTGCAAAATGCAGGTTGTTAATGAGTCTTCCTCCAATCCTGATGTGTTCTTTGTATAGTCCAGCTTCTCAGATTATTTGCAGATTAAATAAGTATTGTAAAAGGATACAACCCTGACACACACCTTTCCTGACTTTAAACCACGCAGTATCACGTTTTTTTTTTGAACGTCTACCTCTTGATCAGGTTCCTCATCGGCACGATTCAGTGTTCTGGAATTCCCACTCTTCGCAATGTTATCCATAATTTGTTATGATCCAAGCAGTCAAATGCCTTTGCATAGTCAATAAAACACAGGTTTAAACATCTTTCTGGTATTCTCTGCTTTCAGCCAGAATCGATATGACATCAGCTGTGATATCCCTCCTTCCATGTCCTCTTCTGAATCCTGCTTAAATTTCTGGCAGTTCCCTGTCAATGTACTGCTGCAGCTACTTTTGCATGATTTTTAGCAGAATATTACTTGCATGTGATATTAATGATATTGTTTGATAATTTCCACGTTTGGTTGGATCACCTTTCTTAGGAATCGGCATAAATATGGATCCTTGCCAGTTCGTAGGCCAGGTAGTTGTATTCCATATTTCTTGGGACTAGACAAGTGAGCGATTCCAGTGCTGCATCCATTTGGTGAAACATCTCAGTTGGTATTCCATGAATTCTTGGAGGCTTTTTTTTCTAAACAATTCCTTCAGTGCAGCACGGACTTCTTCCTTTGATACCATCGGTTGCTGATCATATGCTACTTCCTGAAATGGTTGAAGGTCGACGAATTTTTTTTGGCTTAGTGACTGTGGGTATTACTTTCATCTTCTTTTGATGCTTCCTACGTCATTTAATATTAATGGCAACTCAAGGGTTGAATTTTTTCTTCAGTTCTTTCAGCTTGAGAAAATGCTGAGTGTGTTCTTCCCTTTTGGTTATCCATCTCTAGATCTTCACAAGTCATTATAATACTTCTTCTTCTCAAGCCACCCTTTGAAATCATCTGTTCAGCTCTATTACTTCATCATTTCTTCCTTTCACTTTAGCTACTCGACATTCAAGAGCAACGTTCAGAGTCTCTTCCGACATCCGTTTTGGTCTTTTCTTTCTTTCCTGTCTTTTAAAGGACCTCTTGCTTTCTTCATGTGTGATGTCCTTGATGTCATCCCACAACTCCTCTGGTCTTCAGTCATTAGTGTTTAACACATAAAATGTATTCTTGAGGTGGTCTGTAAATACAGGTGAGATATACTCAAGGTCATTCTTTGGCCCTTTTTGACTTATTCTAATTTTCTTCAGTTTCAACTTGAACTCCCATATGAGCAATTGACAGTCTGTTTCACAATCGATCCCTGGCCTTGTTCTGACTGATGATATGAGTTTTCCCATCTTCTCTTTCCACAGATGTAGTCAGTTTGATTCCTGTGTATTCCATCTGGTAAAGTCCACGTGTATAGCTGCCGTTTATGTTGTTGAAAAAAAATATTTGCAGTGGATGAGTCACTGGTCTTGCAAAATTCTTTCATGAGATTTCTGGCATCATTTCTATCAGCAATGCTGTATTTTCCAACTACTTTTCCTTCTTTGTTTCCAACTTTAACATTCTAATGACCAGTAATTATCAATGCATCTTGATTGCATGTTTGATCAATCTCAGGCTGCAGAAGTTGCTTAAAATCTTCAATTTCTTTGTCTTTGGCATTAGTGGTTGGTGCATAAATTTGAGTAGTCATATAAACTGGTCTTCCTTGTAAGTGTATGGATATTAGCCTATCAGTGACAACATTGTACTTCAGGCTAGATCTTGAAATATTCTCTTTGATGATTAATGTAACGTCATTCTTTTGACTCTGGTGGAATATCAATGTTTGTAAGACTGCTCACAGACTGTTTCACCAGAGAGTTTTCTGGTACTGCAATATCTACCACTAATGTCTGTGATCCCTGTGAATTGGCAAAATAAGAATAGTGGTATAGATTTCTTCCAAATACAGAAAACATAATTATGAAAATGTTCTTGCTATTGATTATGTTCTTTACCAATCCGTTCCGATGGGATTTTTGATAGTTCACTTGAAAAATGAGTCCAAGGTACTGTGATGTGATTGTTTACTTTGTGTGGCCTTTCTAGCCATGGTCTTATAACATCTACCCTGGTACTTGGGCAGGACTGTGTGATAGGGTAATTGTGGCTCACCAAGGGGATTGTTTAGTTTTCCCTTCAAAGAGAACCAGTTCCAGAGCAAAGAGGAGGATTCAACTCCCATCAAGGAAGAACAGCCAGGAGCTGAGCATATATTATGGACCTGAGATCCCTACACTGAGAAGCTCCTAGAAGCAGGAGACTGAGATAGAGAGAGGAAGCTGCAACCCTGAAGACGGTAAGATGCCATGGCAGGAGAGACCGAGCAACAGGGACCCGGCTATAGGAGATGATGGCCCATGGAGAAGGAAAGCTGAGTGCCTTTGGAGAGAGGCCCAAGGTGAGGCAGAGGCACACCTATGAGCACAGGAGGGAAGAGGCTGTCCTGATAGAAGAACTGTATTCTGAGTGTCTTTGAGCCTGAGTTATAACTGTTACTTCCCTAATAAACCCCATAATCATGAATATGGACTGTGAGCTCTGTGTGGCCATTGCAATGAATTATTGAACCCAGCAAAGAAGTAGGGAGTGCTGTGTGAGGGACAGTTGGTGTCAGAGTTAGTGAAGATGGTGGAGAGAGGATAGTTTTTTCACCAATGCCTTCAATGCAGCTTCGATTTCTTCCTTTTATACCATCAGTTCTTGATCTTATGCTACCTCTTGAAATGGTTGAAAATTATCCAGTTCTACTGCAGTACTATATTAATGTCAGACAAATTATACTTCAGAAAAAGGAGTCTTATTAGGAATAAGTAGGGACATAACATAATAAAGGTTCAATTCTCCAAAAAGATACAACCATCCTAAATGTGTACATATTTAACAACAGGGCTCCAAAATACAAAAACTAATAAATCTGAAAGGGGAAATGGACAAATACGCATTTGTAATTGGTATCAGTACTTTTCTATGAATAATTACTAGAGCCCTGCTAGTTGAAGTCCAAAGCGTCTGTATGAACCACTCATGGATGTCTACGTGTCTGTGTATGTATGTGTTTGTATGTGTGTATGTATGTGTATAGTATAAAGACAAGTAATACAGAAATAAACATAGAGTCCTTGGGAGGTGCAAACGGTTAATGCATTCAGCTGCTAACCAAAATGTTGGAGGTTTGAGTCCACCCAGAGGCACTTCGGAAGAAAGGCTTGGTGATCTACATTTGAAAAATTAGCCATTGAACTGACACACTTGTGTGTCACTACTACTCTGACACACATGGGGGGAGGGGTCACCATGAGTCAGATCAGCTTGATAGCAATTGAATGATTTTTTTTATTCATTCTGCCAGTGTTTGTCTTTTAATTGGTATCTTAGGCTGGGTTCTTTAGAGAAGCAAAACCAGTGAGAGATACATATATATGTATTTATATATAAATAGATTTATATCAGGGAAATGGCTCACAAGGCTGTAGAGGCTGGTAGGTCTCAAGTCCATGGGTCAGGCTGGTGGCTTCTCCTGACTCATAGATACAGGGACTGCAGAACTCAAGATCTGCAGGTCATACAACAGGTCTGTGGCTCACAGGCTGCAAAGGCCGACAAATCTCAAGATCGGCAGGTAAGCTGGCAGGCCGCGGCTCACAGACTGCGGAGGCTGATGAATCCCAAAATTGGAAGGTAAGCTGAGAGTTCAAGTCCCAAAAACTTGAGATCAGATGAAGAGGAGCCAGCTGCAGGATTCAGAGTTAGCAAAAGCTCAAGAGCCTTGCCAGAAAGTCCACCTATATTGGATGCAGTCCACACCCCCGAGGAAACTCCCTTACATCTGATTGGCTACTCACAGCAGATCCCATCATGGAGGTAATCACATTATGTCACATCTCATCATGGAAGTGATTGCATCGTTAAACGACTGGTAAACTACATCATAACTGCCAAAGCACTGAGAATCATGGTCCAACAAAGTTCCCAATTGTGAATTTAATGATCCCCATTGTGAATTTAATCTATTTATATTTAAAGCGATTAATGATAAGGAAGGACTTATATCTTCTACTTTGTAGTAGGTCATATACCTATTTTGTTTCTCATTTTCTTCACTACTGTCCACTTTTGTGTTTGACTGATTTTTTTCAAGTGTACAATTTTGATCCTCTCCTTGTTTCCTTTCCTTATATTTTTTAACTTCTTAGTGGTGACCATGAGGATTACAATTAATATCTTATATTTATAACAATCTTCTTTTAATTAATACAAATTTAGCTTCAACAGTATACAACATTCTGCTTTTATTCAGCTCAGTTACCTCCCCTACTTACGTTGCTGTTACAAAAATTGCATCTTTATACATTGTGTGTCCATTAAGAGAGATGTGTAACTATTTTTATGCTTTCGTGCTTTAAATCATATATGAATAAAAGAGAGGCGTGATATAAAAATATTACTGACTTTGTTTTATCTAAGTAGTTACCTTTACGGAGTCTTTGTTTCTTTTTATGGCTTCCAGTTACTGTCTTGTGTCCTTCCATGGCAGCCAGAATGATTCCCTGTAGCATTTCTCATAAGGCAGTTCTGCTGCTAACACACTCCCTCAGGTTTTGTGTATCTGGGCATGTCTTAATTTCGCCTTCATTTTTGAAAGATAGTTTTGCTAGATATGGACATCTTGGTTCATAGTTTTGTTTCTGTATTTTTTTTCCAGTACCTTAACTACATCATCCCACTATTTTCTTGTCTCAATGGTTTCTGATGAAAAATCAACAGTTAAACTTGTTGAGACTCTCTTGTACATTAGGAGTCGCTTATCTCTTGCTGCTTTCAAGTTTCTGTCTTCGTCTTTTGACATTTTGATTATGTCTCTCTGTGGATATCTATGTATTTATTGTCCTTTGAGTTCATTGAGCTTCTTGGATATCTAGATGACATTTGGGAACCTTCCAGTCATTACGTTTTCAAATATTCTTTCCGTCCTTTCATCTTTCTTTCCTTTCTGGGACTCCCTTAATGAGTATATTGGTATGCTTGATGTTGTCCCGCAGGTCCCTTAGGCTCTGTTCATTTTCTTCATTCTTCTTCCTTTATGCTCCTCAGTTAGAACAATTTCAGTTGTGCTTTTTCAAGTTTACATTTTCCTGCTTTCTTGCTCAAATCTGCTGTTGAGCTCCTCTAATGAAATTTTTATTTCAGGTATTCTACTTTTCAGCTCTATAATTTCTATTTGGTTCTTTTGTATAATATTTCTTTATTAATATTTTCTACTTGTTCATACATTCTTCTCTTGGTTTCCTTTGTTTTTTTTGTCTATGGTTTCTTTAGCTCTTTGAGGAAATTTAAGACAATTGGTTTAAAATTTTTGTCTAGTAATCCCAATATCTGTGTTTCCTTAGGGATGCTTTCTGTTCATTTCTCTTCTTTCTTTCTTCTTAACAAATGAACCATCCTTTTCTTTTTCTTTTTATGACTTAAAATAGTGTGTTGAAAACTGGATATCTTAAATATTATAATGTAACTCTGGAAATCAGATTCCCTCCTGTCAGTATGGTTTGCTTTTTTTTTCTTTTTCAATTGTTGAGGGCCAGTCATCCATTTGCTTAGTGATGTTTCCAAACTATTTCTGCAAAGATTGTATGTCTTCTCATGTGTGGACACTGAGGTTCTGTTCTGTTATCTCAGCAGTCAGTTCATGACTTGACAGTGCTTTCTTTAAATGCTTGTAGCCAAAAAGAAAAAGTAACATTATCCCAGTCTTTGCAGATTGGCTCTGAACTGGCGTGTTCTTTCAATGCTAAGCAAGAGGGCCTAAAACTCTGCCTTAGTCTTCACTTCCTGCCCCCATGGAGCCCAAAGATCAGCCAGAGGTGCAAGCCTAAAGCTTTGTCAGGGTCTTTATGAGCATATCTTCATCCTTAGGCAAGAACATTGCACTCCAGATTCCTCAGTATATGTGGTAGCCCTTCAAAGCCCTTAAACCACTAACCATCGTCCTCTCAGCCTCCTTTTTTCCAAGCTTTTGGATGTCTCTGCTGTTTTTTCTGTCCTTCATCCTTTGACCCTGGAGGTAGGACCAATTCTTTGAGCTTTGTTCTCCTGAGTTTCCATCACATCATACATTTTTTCTTGTGTGCTGTTGAGTCAATTCTGACTCATAGTGACTATAGGATGGAGTAGAACTTCTCCAAAGGGTTTCTAAGGCTGTAATCTTTATGGAAGGAAACGGTCATATCTTTCTCCTGTGGAGTAGTTGGTGGATCAAATCAAAAGGTTTAAGAGCTGAGTGCTTAACCACTGCACTACTGGGGCTCCTTTTGACATCATGCATCATAATAGATTTTTAACACACCCCTCAGAAACATAGAAGTCCATAAATTGTCAAGGATACAGAAGATTTAACATCTATAAAAATACCAAATTTATATATGTGTATGTGTGTGTGCATTATCTAACCACTAAAGAATATACATTCATCTCATGCACATACATAGTGTTTATAAAAATTGACTGTATACTGTGTTATAAAGCAAGTCTCAACAAATTTCAAGAGTCTGCAATAATATAGAGGATACTATGTAAGTACACCATAATTTAAAAAAAAACCATCTTAGAAAAAGAAAATACAAAATCTCCATGTGCTTGGATATTTTAAAATACTATGTGTTAAAAAAGACATCATAATGAAAATTAGAATATGTTTTGAAGTGAACAATTATGAACATAGTGCATATAAAAATTTGTGCAGTACAGACAATATAATATAGGAAACTTATAGCCTTAAAAATATAATTGGAAAGAACAAATCTTGAAAAATAAGTGAGTTAAACATCCATTCAAAATGTTGGGAAAAAACCAGAAACAAACATTCATAGGAATTTTTGTTTCTATTAATGATTGAATACATGCAACAGACGATCAACGAAGACTAAAGTTGATTCTTAGAAAATGCTGGTAAAATTGACAAACTTTAGGCAAGATTGATCAAGTGAAAAAGAATGAAGGTATAAATACCGAATATCAGGAATTAGAAAGAAAATGACTACAGATCTTGCAGAACATAAAGATAATGTGAGAATGTTATGAACCGTATTAGCCAATAAATTTGCAAATTAAGGTAAAGTAGGCAAACGTATCCTACCATGTAAGTTAATAACAACGATTCAAGAAGAAACAGGAAACAAAAGTAATTCCAAAACTGTTAATAGAATTGAATTAGAGCTCAAACTATTTTCAAAAAGAAAACTTCATGTCAGATGGCTTTTCCTGCAAATTCTGCCAAATATTCGAGAAATACTTCACAAATTCTTCAATATAAAATGAAATATATACCCAAACTCATTTTATAAAGCTTGTAGAGTGAATATTGATACCAAAACCTGACAAGAGCAGCACAAGATGGGAAAATTACAGGGCAATGTCACTGATGAACATAGATGCAAAATATAAAAAGAAATAGGCAAAACAAATCCAGCAATACTCTAAAGAAGAATATATTATGACCAAGTTGGGTCTATCCCAAGAATTCAAGGTTAGTTTAATATTCAAAAATGAATCAGTATAATTTGCCATATGTACAGGAAAAATAAATGTGGTTATATTAATAGGTGTAATAAAATAAGTATTTGATAACCTCCAGCGTCCACTCATGTTTTTTAAAAGAACGTCTAGCATGCCATGAGACCGGAAGAACCAGAAGGTTCCCGGCTACTGTCCCTGAACATTTTGATCAAAGAGTCCATAGCAAAGCCCTGATTAAAAGGGGGAAAATGCAGAACAGAATTTAAAATTCTCATGAACCCTAGACTTTTTGGAGCCATTGAGGGTGAATGAACTCCTGAAACTATTGCCGTGAGATAATCTTTAAACATTACACCAAAAGCATTCCCTTGAATCATCTTAAAACTGAAGTATAAAAAAGGAAACACCATACTGTTGCTGTTGAGTTGATTCCGACTCAGAGACCCTGTAGGACAGAATAGCACTGCCCCATAGAGTTTCCAAGGTGCAGGTGGTGGATTCAAACTGCTCTTCTTTTGCTTGGCTACCGTATCACTTAACCACTGTGCCACGAGGGCTCCAGAACATTAGCTACTTAACGAATAAAAATGGTCTACCTTGAGCATATGCTCTTTTAAGGACTGTCTATATGGCATCAGATTGACAACAGCTACTGAAAAGATTAGATAGGAACCTTAAGGAGCAGTCTACTCAGAAAAGGAGGGTAAGAATGGTTGCACAACTTGAATGCAACCGATGTCATTAAATTGTACAGGTAGAAACTGTTGAGTTGGTGTACGTTTTACTGCATATATTCTCAACCACAAAAAATACATTTACAGGTAATAATTAACAAAAATGTCAAGGAGAGCTAAATATTTTGAAAATAAGACAGAGTTGCATGTGAGGGAATGAGTGGGGTGAGCTGTTTTAGGTTAATAGTTAGTAAAGGCTTATGGGAGCAGGATATTTGAGGAGATAACTGACCTATAACAAAGGAGAGAATAGCTGTATGAAGTTCTGGAGGGAGGATATTGCCGATAAAGGAAAGAGTTTTTTCTGAGGTCCTTAAATAACCAAGTGTTTTGGCATGTTTGAGGAAGCTCAGGAAATAAGTCATGGCTAGTGTGGAGTGAACTGAGGGAAGACTGTTAGGAAATGAGGTTAGTGTGGTGGGCAAGCCCCGCATCATGAAAGACCATGGGAAGAGTTTGGGAATTTTTCCTAATTGCCATGAGAAGCCACTGAGATGATGCTGTTATGTAGACTGTAAGAGGGAAGATCAGTGGCATGGAGTCCAGTTTTAACCAAGAGATGATGGTGGCTGTAAGGTGGAGGTAGTGAGAAGTGGATAGAGTCAGGATTTATGTTAAGGTAGAGCCAAGAGTCCAGAATATGTGTCAATGGACTGGATGCAAGATTTGAATAAGGGAGAGAAATCGAGGATGATTTCTAGGTTTTTGTCCTGAACAACCCAGAGGGTAGTGAGAACATTTGCTGAGATAAGGAAGACTGGGAGGTAGATAAGACGCTTGGACCAAGAATTTTATTTGAACCACATTAAGTTTGAGATGCCTAGTAGACATTCAAGGGGAGATGTGAAGACAGCCATGGGTGAAGGAACAACAGGGCAGAGTATGTAAATGAGGGTATCCTAGGGCTCATGTGGAATTGACTGCCATGAATTGGCTCAGATAACCTAGACAGTGAGAAGTGATGAATGATGTTACTTAAACAGGGCATGGAAATCAATGAAAAAGGTGTGGGAGTGGCAGGGAGGCTAAGGTAGAGAAGTTTCTCTGTTCCTAAACCTGATTGGCTGGATTTGAAGACATCAAAGTTCGTGTATGAGAAATGTCCAGCAAATTACCAGTTCATTTAATAAATTGATAACAAAGTCCACCTTTCAGCCAAAGATTGAAAAACAAACAAACCAATTGCCATCCAGTGAATTCTGTCTCTTAGCAACCCTATAGGACTGAGTAGAACTACCCCATACGGTTTCTAAGGAGCAGCTGATGAATTCAAACTGCAGACCTTTTGGTTAGCAGCTGAGCTCTTAACCACTGCACCACCATGGCTCAGACCAAGAATAACACACATGAGGAACTTACTCCTTAGTTCAAACAAGTATGTAGAAATTTAAATTCGTAATTTTGGAGATTCCCCGTCTTTTTTTTTTTAATGGGGGGCATTGAGATGGAGGATTTTCCCATGCCCACCATCCTAAGGGATTTAATTAACCCATAGTTGAGACATTGTAAACATCTCAAGAAATTATTACCTTTGAGAAACTTGAGGGTGAGTAGGCATATCACCTGGCTCCTCTTAAACTCCTTTCAAAAACCTGACTTGAAGACTCACCTGCCTTTTTGAATAAGTGACAGCTTGAATAGGCAGGGTTCAGGGAATTGCCAACCAAAGGTATGGTTTCTCCAGAGGCCTCCAAGGGGTGTAAAAGAAGAGCGGAGCCAGACCCTGTGCTTGGGACACACCCTTGGTAGGAAATATTTGAGTGTGTGTGTGGTGAGGGGAGCACTGGGTGTGGGAGAGTGGGGTGGGTGGGTAATAGGGAAATGCCTGGTTTTTTTTTTTTTTTTTTGGTTTTAAGAAACAGTTTTTTACTTTTTTTTTTTTTAATTACAATGAACAGTTCAGTGGAGACATGTTCCTTATGTGCAGGGGCTAGTGGAAGTGCTGATAGCTGAGAATGTAGCCTGCTCCCCAAGTGCGAGTTGGCATTTTGGAGAGAAAACTTGATGTTTGGAGCACTGACTGGCCCTGCCTTTTCTAAATAATTAAGGGTGGTGGGGTGGTGGTAAGAGAAAGAGGATGGTCTATGAACACTGACGCTGGAAAATTAACTCCCAAGTGTGTGGGTTGTGGATAGCAGGAAAAGAATATCACCCGCAAATGACAGCAGTGCCTTTATTTATTTATTTATGCTTCTTTTTAGTTCTGAGTTGTTTTTAAGCCACAAATTAATCGGGCCACCATGAGTTTTCAGAGAATGAGTTTTACAAAAATCTAAGTGTTTTAAATATTGCAAGGATTTACTTATATATGCTGTATATGAGAAAAGTCCTTCCAGTTATAGGGAGGAGAAAGAAAGTATATTCAGGAATTAAATTTTCACAGTTCTCTGAATTCTTATGGTTCTCCTGTTGTCCATTTTTGTTTTTTTGTTCTTCATCCACCCCTTCCACCTTGACCCACTGTCTTCATCATCTAGTGCTGCCATAACAGAAATACCATGAGTAGATGGCTTTAACCAAGAGAAATTTAATACCTCACATTAAAGTAGGCTAATAGTCCACATTCAAGGCATCAGCTCTAAGGGAAAGCTTTCTCTCTCTTTCGGCTCTGGAAGAAGGTCCTTGTCCTTAGCCTTCCCATGGTCAAGGAACTTCTCAGGTGCAGGGACCCTGGGTCCAGAGGACATGCTCTGCTCCTGGTGCTGCTTTCTTGATAGTCTGAGGCCCCCAACTCTCCGCTTGCTTCCCTTTCCTTTTATCTCTGCAGAGATAAAAAGTGGTGCAGGCCACACCCCAGGGAAAGGTGACCTGAGTGAGGGTGGTGTTACAATCCCACCCTAATCCTCTTAAAGTAAAATTACAATCACAGAATGGAGGACAACTACACAATAGTGGGAATCATGGCCTAACCAAGTTGAAACACACGTTTTTCAGGGTCATAATTCAATCCAAACCAAATCGAACTTGTCACCATCAAGTTGATTCCAACCCGTAGAGACCCTAGTTGATTTGAACTCATAGAGACCCTATAGCATAGAGTAGAACTACCTCATAGAGTTTCCAAGGACTAGTTGGTGGATTCGAACTGCTGACCTTTTGGTTAGCAGCTGAGCTCTTAACCACTATGCCACCAGGCCTCCTCTTGATCCACAGTCCACCCTAATTCACCACTGTGTTAGAAAAAGGTTTTGCTATTCTGAAATAAGAACTTTTTACTATACTTTTGTGTTCGTGGTTGCTTTTGGTATGTCTTTAAGCACTGAAGAGTTGACTCATACCCATTAAAAACCCATTGCCACTGAGTCTATTCCAACTCATAGCGGCCCTATAGGGCAGAGCAGAACTGTGCCATAGACTTTCCAAGGAGTGCCTGGTGGATTTGAACTGATGACCTTTTGGTTAGCAGCCATAGCTCTTAAACAGTACACCACCAGTGTGGGAGGGGTTTAATTGATAACATGATGTCTGGGCTCCAAGGGAGATGGAATGGATGTGCAGGGGAAGGGCATGCAGAGTCAGCCTGTATAGTCCCCAGAACTCTGTTCAAGATCATAACATACCTCAGTAATCACTTGAATCTAAACATAAAACTTTAACAGTTGATGTAAATGACTTTACACATGAATTTTGGAACGCAACTATTTCTCAATGGAAGTTTCTTCAACTAAGCTGTTTGTATTCCCTTAATAATTATGAAAGCTAACATTTATTGTGTTCATTCTGTGTGTAAGGCCTTTTTGTAAGTGCCTTGTGTGTTTTATTTAACCTGCATGACCACCTTTTGAATAAGACCCATTTTAGAAATGGGAAACTGAGGCAGTGAGAGGTAAAGTAACGTGCCCAGATCACCCACCTGATAAATTGAGTTAGGATTTAAACCCAGGCAGTTTGTTTCAGAATTTGCTTATGTAATCACTGTACATGACAGCAGTGAGCCCTAGTGGCTCTGTGGTTAAAGAACTTGGCTGCTAACTGAAAGGTCAGTGGTTCGAACCCACCAGCGTCTCTGTAGGAGATAGATATGGTAGTCTGCTTCAGTGAAGACTTACAGCCTTGGAAACCCTATGGGGCAGTTTTACTCTGTCCTTTGGGGTCACTATGAGTTAGAATCGACTTGATGACAGTGGGTTTTGGCACATAATACTAATGTGCAGTGTATTCTGTATGCCGTGTATGTGTTCAGAAACTAATTTTCCGAACACTTATGCCATATATAGATTACCAATCCACTTGCCATTGAGTAGATTTTCACTCATGACGACCCCGTGAGTTTTCAGAGTAGAACTGCCCTCCATACGGTTTTCAATAGCTGTGACCATTTGGAGGTAGATTGCCAGGCCTTTCTTCCAAGGCAACTGAGTGGATTTAAACTGCCAACCTTTCAGTTAGTAGCTGAGCACTTAACTCTTTGTGCCACCTAACACATATATATACGAGGAAGTTTTCCTCCTTATTTGTACTTTAATGTTTTGTAGACTCTTATGAATACTTGTTCCTGGCAGTGAACTAGATGCTAAAGAACAGAACAGGCACATGTAACCCTCTCTCACCTTCTCCCTCCCCTTTCACAGAGATGAAATGAAAAGGAATTAATGAGGACAGATTATTGGATTAGGGCCCATACTCAGGGCTCTAACAGCACGGGGGGTTTCTCCTGTCACTTCAGTTCTTGTTCAGGAATTGGCACCTGCTTTTTGTGAATCACAAAGACCAGTGCTTTATATCAAGCCATTTAGATTTGGGGTATGGAGCAGTGACTTTAAAAAATTAAATGTTATTTTCAGAGATTTTTTCTATTAATTGTTTACATTTATTTTAATTGTATATTCTGAAACCGCTACAAAAAGACATGAAATAATTGTTTAAATTTTAATTCGTATGGGTCAAAATGTATGTTAAACTACCTATTATTGCCTTCACAGTCGTCGTCATGTTTGAGCCGATTGTTGTGGCCACTTGTTACCAAGTATGACTTTCTTCTCCAGGGACTGATCTCTCCTGACAGCGTGTCCAAAATATGTGAAATGAAGCCTCGCCATTCTTGCTTCTAAGGAATATTCTGGCTGTACTTCTTTCAAGACAGATTTGTTCATTCTTTTGGCAGTCCGTGGTATATTCAATATCCTTTGCAAACACCGTAATTCAGTGCCTTCAATTTTTCTTTGGTCTTCCTTATTCATTGCCCACCTTTCGTGTGCGTATGAGGCAACTGAAAACACCATGGCTTGAGTCAGGCGCACGTTAGTTTTCAAGGTGACATCTGTGCTTTTGAACACTTTAAAGAGATCTCTGGCAGCAGATTTGTCCAATGCAGTGTGTCGTTTGATTTCTTGACTGCTGCTTCCGTGGGTGTTTATTGTGGATCCAAGTAAAATGAAGCCCTTAATGATGTCAACATTTTCTCCATTATCATGATGTTGCTTATTGGTCCAGTTTTTAGGCTGTTAGTCTGTAGTCTTTGATCTTCAGCAGTAAATGCTTTAAGGCCTCTTCACTTTCAGCAAGGGAGATTGTATCATCTGCATATCTCAGGTTATTAACGAGTCTTCCTCCAATCCTGACGCCTTATTCTTCTTCAGACAGTCCAGCTTCTCGGATTATTTGCTCAGCATACAGGTCGAATAGGTATGGTGAAAGGATACAACGGTGATGCACACCTTTCTTGACTTTAAACCATGCAGTATTCCTTGTTCTGTTTAGATGACTGCCTCTTTTTCTATGTACAGGTTTCTCATGAGAACAATTAAGTGTCCTGGAAATCTCATTCTTCCCCATGTTATCCATAATTTGTTATGAGCTGGAGTAGGTCTCAGAAATAATGTACCATTTCTTCCAGTTGGTTGTGCACGGCTGCCTACTTCCCTAGGTAGTAGCAGCTAAGGCCTGTCTCAGAAACACTCTCCTCCCCACATAGCATGGTTCTTCACACTGCTCCATCTTCTTTCCCGTGTGTGTCTCCTGCCCTCCTCGGTAGCTGGGGAAAATGATAGTAGTCCACTGATGAGATTTATTCTTTTATTATACTTTATTGTATCATTTGTTTTTATAACATAGTTCCGTTAAAATCAAGGGTAATAAAAATGTTTGTATGATGGAGGTGGATAATCCCACCCATTGTGTCCATCTAAAGTTTCATGAGAAAACTGTGCCCACAACAGAGGGCTCCCACTCCTCTGGCTCACTGTATTTTCTCCTTGTTTATTTGCTCTTCCCTCTTTCCTGATGCATGCGTGGGACCACTGAGCTTCAGGACTCCACAATTCTGCTTTTTATACCAGTGTTACTGTAATCTTGGGTTCCTGGGCTGCCTTGCCACAGATTTACTCATTCTGTTTCTGTTGATTATTTCATTACTTAAAAATCTCTCATGAATTTTTCCAGAAGTACATTCTATTCCTCAAAAACTTGGAAGCAATGCGAATGTATGCAATAAATAACAAGAAAACATACGTAATGCATAGAATAAATTATTAACGTTCCGATATGTCTATTTTCTTGCTTATATTGGCATGTATGTGTATTAGAGTCTCTGGTTGATGCAAATGGTTAATATCTTGAGCTGCTGACAGAAAGTTGGAGTTCAGGTCCACCCAGAATTGCTATGAAAGAGAGATCTGGCAGCCTACTTCCGAAAACTCAGCCATTGGAACCCCTATGGAGTACAGTTCTACTCTGGCACGCTGGTGTCATCATGAATCAGAACTGACTCAATGGCAACTGGTTTTATGTGTGTATTAGCACACACAGTTATGTATATTAACACGGATATTATATCCTGATATTTTCATTCAACATTAGTCTTTTCTCACAATAAATTTTTTTTGTTTTTTTTTTAATGAGGGCATTAAATTACTTTATAATATTCTGTGTGCATGTAGTATATGTTTTTTAACGATTTGACTATAGTTGCAATAATAAATGTGCATGTTTCTAGTAATCCTCAACCTATACTTACATCTTTTTAACATACATCTCTGCCATTAAATCTCTTTGTTTAATTATTGTTTAACACTCTTTACGCCTAAGAGATGGTCTCAGAAGCAGCCCTGATCAGTTTTTCTCCCTCTTACTCATGAAGCCCCTTAATGTATTCCAAGGTATCAACTACGAAGGATTTTACGTCCTTATCGTTTGTTTATTTTTCATTCAGTCAGTATATTCCATGGGCCAGAAATAGTCTATGTTATGCAGATACAGTGGTGAAAGGTACACACTGACACACTGTCCCTGTCCTCATGAAGGGGACAACCCAGTGCAGGTGGGAGGAGCACTGGGGAAATGCAGCTGAGAGCAAGGACAGACAACCTTCCAGGAACCACACTGGACTTCAGAGAGGCTTGTTGGCTGCTGTTCACCTGGCAGGCTTCTAGATACCAGAGTACCCTTGGGCTTGGTGCCTGCTCCTCTCTCTATTGACACCCTCCCTCTAGGATGCCTCAGTGAGTTCACTGCTGTCTATTTGTAGCTAAGGACGTGAGGTTTATACCTCCATCCATTCAGACTCCTCCTGGGTCCAGACTCATATATTGAAATGTCAGCGTAACTCTCTGTATTGACCTCTTTATGCATTATAATGATACATTCCTCCTATGGCCATCATGAAAAGCAAACATGAAAGAAAAAGCACAGGAGTGCCTGGCACCAGTGTAGGTACTCAATGAACATTAGCTGTTGGTATTATTCTTGACATCTCCGTGTGGGGTGAAGTTTTATTACCGGACATCTCCATGTGAATATCTAACACCTACACCATGTTATCTAGGCTATGAAACAATTCTTGGTTCCAACCACCATTCCATTCTTATCGATGAATTTCTCAAGGCTTCAGTGATGGGAATGTGTGTTTTTCCACACAATGGATGTGATTAGGAATGGTTGGCTAGGTCCTACACAATAAAAAGCTCCAGCATTCCTATGGATGACCATTGAGACAAGTTTCAGCCAACGAATGTAGCAAAGAATTGGAACCACTCTCAGCTGTTCATGCGAGTACTCTCAATCCGGAATATCTGGTAAGTCGACTGTTAGGGATTGAATTGTGTCCCTCCAAAATGTATGTGGAAATCCTAACCCCTGTACCTGTAAATCTGACCTTGTTAGGAAAGAGGGGGCCTGCTTTTATTATGTGAATGAGGTCATACCAATGTAGGGTGGGTCCTAAGCGTAACTCTTCTTAGTTATAAAAGGAGCAGAACACACCCAGACACAAACAGGTGAAAAGGAAGACAGACAAAGAAGACAGATGCTTCTAGAAGGCCAGGAACACAAATGATTGCTGGCATTTTTTTTTTTTTACTAGAAGCTGAGGTAGACAAGGAAGGACCTCCCACTACAGCCATGCCCTGAATTCGAACGACTACCTGCTAAACTGTGAGAAAATAAATTTCTGTTCTTTAAAGCCATCTAGTTGTGATATTTTTTGTTATGGAGGCACTAGGTAACTAACACACATAACCGTGCTTATAAGTTCAGCCCAGTGCAGAATAATTTTCTTCCCTCCTTGGTCTAGCCCACCTGAACCTGCTCTTTTCCTATCAGTGTCCTTTGCTTTCACCTAAGAGTTATGACAGAGTCAGCTCGATGGTGATGCATTGAAATTTCAATTTATTTTATATTTATGATTATTATTAATTCCAGTATTTTCTACAGTTTTCAATGGAGACAGTGTTATAATCTATGAATAGCATTTATACTTTTTCTCTTTTTGTACTAGCTTACACTTCCAGTGTTAAATGTTTAATAAAAGTAATGATAGAAGCACCCTTATTTTATTGTTTATTAATTTTAAAGAGAATGTCCCACACGTCACCATGAACTATCATGCTAGTTGTAGTTTTCCACGTTCGGGAACTCCTTTTCTGTTCCATGTTTGCTCCTAGTCCTTATCTCTCCGTGTGATTGCATTTTATCAACCTGCTTTGCCCCCATCTCTTGAGGTGAGCATATGTCTTCTCTTCTTTCACCTATGCATGTGGTGAATGAAATTACTAAATCTTTAATGTTCACTCAAATTTATATGCCTACAATAAACCGCCTTGATCATGGCATGTTACGTGGTTTATCCTTTGCTGGATTTCCTTTGCTGGCATCTTACGTAGGGTTTTGCATCTCAGTTACTGAGTGTGCTTGTCCTCTAACTCTTCTTCTACCTTCCTTCTCTAATTTGTTATCATTTTTAAACTAGCCTTAAGGATCAAGTTAGGGGAGTATCTCATGGTTTTGTAATGTCTGTTGACTATGTACAAGATTAAAATGACTGTTTCTTGCATGTTTGCTGGAACCTGACTGGAAACGATCTAGGTCTGCCGTTTTCTTTGTAGGGAGATCTTGAACTACTGACCCACTTTATTTAGTGGTTAAAGGCATCTTCTGGTGCTAATTTACTTAGAAAAAATTCTGATGCATGTTCTAGATTGCTCGAATCTCATCTTTAAATATTGATTATCAGGGCTTGTAGCCTCATGCAAGCCAATTCATCAATCCCAGATTTCCCCAAAGTCAGGCTCTGCAACTCTTCCCGGTACCAAATTCCCTCATTTAAGACTTATTTGCAAAGAAAGAGACAACAGTATGCTATCTACGCAGTTGTGTATCCGCAGCCTTCTTGAGTCCATAATGTGAGGATACAGTCTTCTAATACTTTTTTTGTAATTGTTCTTTTTCTTATTTTTTTTTTCCTTTTTTCACTGCCAATACACCCCCTCCCCCAATCTAGTAGTTTTAAAGTTGTGCTTTTCAGGTTCAAGTCTGTAATCCAGCTGGGCTTCTGTTTGTGCTGCATGTGTGCATCAAAAGAACGTGCTTCTAGAAGCAGAAAGCAGGCAGTGCGACTGTTGGGTGGTTGGCGGGGTAGGGGGAGGGGAGCCGCTGCTCAGAGAGGGCGCCCGAGGGAGGCAGGAGATGCCGGGCTGCCCACCGCAAGCCCACAGACTCCAAGGAGGCGGAACCCGCGTGCGCCATGAGCCTTTTGAGACAGGCCCAAGCCCGCCCAGCCGGGTGCTTGCAGGTTCCACCAGGACTAGGGGAAGCCTAAGGCCAAGGAGGGCAAGGTCTAGAGTCTGGACCTGAGAACTGGTTCTGCCACTTGTGATCGCAGCGCTTATGCTGGAAAGGAGGGCAGGAAGCATATCACAATGTGTGTCCGGACGATGACCCAGAAGGGCGGGAGTTGTGGTCACCCAGGGACTCTGGGTCTGCATATGGAGGCCCCCAGGGTGCAATTCCAGGAGCAGAAGGCAAAGCCACAGAGGCCAAAGTGCACCTCGCTGATGCTTCCCAGGGGCATTGCCCCAAATATGGGGAGCAGTCCCTCCTCTGGGCTAGGGACTTTGTTTCCTCCATTGTCATCCCTGACTGTGAGCAGACTCTAGTCTATGCAGACTAATGAGGAGTTATCAAAATGAGCTCCAAACTCCGGATTTGAGTTAAGGATCATAAATTAACACAGAGAAATACGACTTTAGCAATAAGTGACTGTTTGAAGCCCAAGTTGCCTTAAAACACGGAATTTCAGTCTTTCAGCTCCTCTGCTAATGTAGTAACTAAGAACAGGATCTCATTGGAGCTCAAAGATGTGGGGCACTGGGAATACTCCTGGGTCTGTCTGCTCACGGCTGATTGCCTGATTCCCAGTTTTATTATACAGCTTAAATACAGACCAGAAGAGGAGTTTGGGGCTTGACACCTGACATCTTAACACCAGTTCCTGTTTCTTGAGGAAGGAAGAGGTAAAATAAATCAGCGTTTACTGTTTCCTTCTCCATCCCCGGAAGTCCTGATGAAGACCCTCTCAGGTAAGGACTGACAGGGAGTGGCTTGGTTTACTATTTGACTTTGTCCTTCAGTCACTTTGTTTATGTGCTGCAAGTAAACTATTATGCATTGACAGAAGCATTCTAATTCTTATGCAGAATGACTAGACCTCCTGCAGAATGACTATATTGTGCCTCCCTTGGGCACCCCTGTCTGCACAGCACCCTCCACCCCCAACTGCCCAACAGCCTCTCTCCTGGCATTCTGCTTCTAGAAGTATGTTCTTTTGATGCAGAGATGCAGCACACACAGAATCCCAGCTGGATTACAGACTTGAACCTGAAGACCTTATGCAGAATGACTATTTATGAACCACTAAGCTTAGTATTAAAGCAGGTACTTACTCCTCAGAGAAGGCCCTGGGGGAGGTTGATACGTGCATACCCCAGTGCTCCTGCTGTTCTAGAAGTGCCTGAAATGCCTCTCTGGGAAAGGCCTTCAGATTAGGCTCATGGCCCAGGTGGGAATTCAGGCCTATTTTTCTGTTAGAACATCTCATTTCGCTCTGAAAATGTTATTATCCAGTTTATTCACCAGACATGAGTACAGACATCTCATATTTTCCAAATTAATCCCATTCTCTAATACTAATTTGCCACCAAGAGTATATTCCAAAGTGTTTCCAATAGGCTAGAAAGTCTTTCCAAAGAGGGGAGTCCTGCGCCATGTTGTGCAGTGACAGCAGGGTTGGCATAATATGTTTACCCAGATATCTACCACTTTTTAAAAATTTTCTATTGTGTTTTATTTGAAACTTTACAGAGCAAATTACTTTCTTGTTCAGCCATTTATGCACAATTGTTTTGTGACATTGGTGGCAATATTCATGATGTGTCAGTATTCTCTTCTATGCTCTAGTTCCCCGTTTCCATCCGCCATGATTCCTGTTCCATCCTGCCCTCTTTTCTGTGCTTTTGGGCAGGTTTTGCACTTTTGGTCTCATACACACGATTGAACTAAGAAACACTTTCTTCACGTGTGTTATTGTTTGTTTTATAGACCTGTCTAATCTTTGGCTGAAGGGTGAACTTCAGAAGGTACTTTCGACTTTGTTGCTTTCCATAATTCCTGAAATTCCAAGTCTACCACCTGAAGAACTTCCTTTAGTGTTTCATTTAGAACAAGTCTGGTGGCGATGAATTCTCTTAAGCGTCCTTCACCTGAGAATGTCAATATTTTTCCTTTACTCATGAAGGAAATAACAGCCTATAGAATACTGGGTTAATGTTTCTTTTCTTTCGGTGTTGAAAAAATGTTGTTTTCACAGCCTTTTGGCCTCCATGGCTTCTGATGATGAATACGGAGTCATTCCAATTGTTTTTCCTGTGTGAAATGAGTTGTTTTCTCTCTAGCTTCTTTGAAGATACTTTCTTGGTCCTTGTTATTCCACAATTGACCGTGAGGCATTTGGGCGTAAAATTATGTGAGTTTAACTTGTTGGAGTTTGCATAGCTTCTTGAATCTGTAAGTTTATGTCTTTCAACAAATTGGGAAAGTGTTGAGCCAGTATTTCTTCAGATACTTTTTTCTACACCACATATTTTCTCTACACCTTATGGAATTCCAATAAATAAATGTTAGATATTTTTGGATTATTTTGAGGCTCTGTTCATTTTTTTTTCAGATTGGATATTTTCAGTTGAACTGTTTTCATCTCATTGATCCTTTTGTCTGTCAACAGCATTCCGCTGTAGAGCTGATCAAGTGAATTATTTATCTCTATTTTTCTATTTTTCCTGTCTAAAATTTTCATTTGTGAATGGTTTCTATGTATTTTTCTGTTTTTCTAAGGTGTGCCTGTTACTTCTTTGAGCATGGTTAAAGTAGCTTTTTAAAGTTTTTGTCTATGATTCCAAGACTTACAGAAAATGTTGATGTTGTTTGTTTTAGGAATCACTTGACCCAGTTATGTTCAGGTTGCAGGTTCTTTCCCACCTTCTGTATGCTGTGGCTCAGATGTCGGTTCAGATTTTGAAGACTTTGCGGTGATATTTGGATGTAATCTATGGGAGTGTCACCCAGTCTGGGACCTTGTTGGTGTTCTAACCCATAATGCAGTTCTCAAAGGATTGATCTACTTCTTAGGGTCAGAGCAAAGCATATGCAACTATGGGGGGGGTATGAAAAACAACTTTATGGTATCCCTCTCTTGAGCCGCCTCTTCTCTGTCTCTCTGAGGCTCTCTGATGTCTGAGCAGCTACCTTCCTGGTCCACTGGCAAGAATGTAGGGGCTTTAATCTCTTCATTCTGCTGTGCAATTAAGTGACTGGGTCTGCCTATGAGGCCAAATAACGGTAAGATGGAGAAAATGTAACAGAGATTCCTCTATATTATTTGGTCCTTATATACTTAGGTCAGAGAGAAGGCACACTGTTTCTGGTGATACTTCGAAACAGGTATGGAGAAAAAGGCATTAACAGGTCGATAGCTGCATACTAGGTGTTACGGATTAAATTCTGTCTTCCCAAAATGTATATATCAGCTTGTCTAGGCTATGCTTCCCAGTATTGTGCGATTATCCACCATTTTGTCAGCTGATGTGATTTTCCAATGTATTGTAAATCCTACCTCTATGATGTTAATGATCGAGGATTTGAAGCAGTTATGTTAAGGAGGCAGGGCTCAATCTACAAGATTAAGTTGTGTTTTAAGTCCATCTCTTTTGAGATATAAAAGAGAAAAGAGCAGAGAGACAGGGGGACCTCAGTACCACCAAGAAAGAAGTGTCAGGAGCAGTGCATCCTTTGGACCTAGGATCCCTGTGCTGAGAACCTTCTTGTCCAGGGGAAGATTGGTGACAAAGACCTTCCCCTAGGAGTGACGGAGAAAAAAAGCCTTCCCCTGGAATTGGCACCCTGAATTTGGACTTACAGAGCCTCCTGGACTGTGAGGGAATAATTTTCTTTGTTAAAGTCATCCGTTTGTGGTATTTCTGTTACAGGAGCGTTAGATGTCTAAGACACTAGGTACCAGGAGATGTACATTTCCCAGTTCTTTCACTCCCAGGGACACTATGACTAAGTAGCCAATGCCATAAATCCATGCGAGCAGACTATTCTGATTACTGCTTTGACTCTACTGTCTGTTATGGTAACCACACCCATCTTGTCTTTGTTGATTGAGTGCCACCACTTGGCTGCTACCACCATGGGCTCCAGTCAACTGCATTGTAGTTAGGTGTCTTAATTCAGTTAGGGCAGTTCTCACTGTGGACTCTTACTTACATAAAATAGCAACCACAGAAGTCTTCAGTAATGCTGGGGCTTGCTTCCCAAATTTGTACCTCACCGCTATGGTAAAAAGAGAGCCCCCTGGGCACTCCGTGTGTGGGTCTGTGGGTCCAGCCTAATAAATCCATTCTAACATTCCAATTTCCCTCAGCCTTTGGTTACCTTCTCCTACATTATACAATGGCAGATCTGCCATTTCCACTTGATTTATTGTAGGCCACCACTTAATCCATGCTTCAGTAAACCAACCAAATAAACTATGAGATCCTTTTCTAACCTCTCAAGCTGAAACACTGAATGAAGAATCTATGCTTCCTGGGCCTATATCAATAAACTCAGACTAATCCACCTTTATGTTGCTTGCACCATTATCCCACACCTGGAATAGCCATTCCCACACATATTCACCAGGTTTCTGTATGTATATATTAGAAAAATCAAGCAGTTCTTTAGGAGTTTAGCATACCTTCTCCTGGGTCACACTTTATAGTTCACCTTTGGGGGCTTGTTGGGACTGAAGCCTAGGTATAGGTCTAGAAGCAAAAATGGGTGGTGGCAGTGGGATGTTCAGCCGTGTCTTATAAGGCATCTGCCTAAGGTGATGCCCCAGGCAATGCCCCAGACACCACCCCAGGAGACAACTCAAACAAGACACTTCAGGCACAGCTGGGGTAATCTCATCAGATGGAGGTGGAAGGGATAATTGTTTTACTGGGAAGGGTGCCTTAGCAGGCAAAGTTAGAGAATCTCTTCAGATGGTAGTAAAAGATCTGGTTCTGTTAGGAAGAGCGATTCAACAGAAATTGGAGGTTCATTGTCCCCCGCTTTCTGACTGTCTGCCCATATGTCCTCATCCCAAGTTTCAGGATCCCATTTCTTCCCAATCAATGCCCTCACTCTAACTTCAGACACCATTTGAGGTCGGATATTCAACCGGCGCTTTAATTCAGTCACTCTTATGATAAGAATCTGAGTTTATTTTTGGCAGCATTAGCCTTGTTACTATAAGAAATATGGTTTTCTTTCTGGGCACAGGTGGCAGCTTTCAGATCTTGTATGTGGTGCTTGAGCTTTGAGTCCATTTCTTTCATTCACCAGTGTGGCTAGCAAAAGCAGGACCAACCAAGCAGCTTCCTTATTATTCTTATGCTGACAAAATTATAGAAAAGTATCAAATATATAATCAGGCAGAGCCTTGTCTCTCACAAATATTTGATCCAGTGGTAGTAGTATTTTGCGTATTTCTATTGTCACCTCCACCATGGATTAGCAATAGTCTGTTTACTCCTGGAGACAGTCATCAGTGCCTTTAAGATTAGCCAGACTTGAGAATCAATTCAGAAAACTCATCCTTAAGATTTGGTTCCTCTAGAACCAGTGTAGGTACCAAATGTCTTAGCCTGGGATCTCTAGAGGTGCAAAACTAGTGAAGAGAACATATATATATATATACACACACACACACACATATATATGAGTGTGTGTGTATATATATGTGTGTGTGTGTGTGTGTGTATGGAAACCCTAGTCGCATAATGGTTAATAGCTATAGCTGCTAACCAAAAGGTTAGCAGTTCGAATCCACCAGGCGCTCCTTGGGAACTCTGTGGGGCAGTTCTACTCTGTCCTGTAAGGTCACTATGAGTTGGAACTGACTTGACGGCAATGGGTATATATATATATACATACACACACACACGCACACATACATATATATACGCATACATATGTTAGTTGTGGCTGTTAGATGCCATCGATCCTGTGTAAAACAGAATGAAACACTGCCTGATCCTGAACCATCCTCACAATCATTGCTATGTTTGAGCCCATTCTTGCAGCCATTGTGTCAGTTCATGTTGTTGAGCACCTTCCTCTTTTTTTCTGACCCTCAGCTTCTCCAAGCATGATGAGCCTCTCCTGGGACAGGTCCCTCCTGAAAATATGTCCAAGGCACGTGAGACGAAGTCTCGCCATCCTTGCTTCTAAGGTGCATTCTTGGTGTACTTCTTCCCAGATGGATTTGTTTATTCTTCTGGCAGTCCATGGTATATTCAGTATTCTTTGCCAACACCATATTTTAAATGAATCAGTTCTTTGGTTTTCCGTATTCATTGTCTAACTTGCTCAAGCATGTGAGGTGATAGAAAATATCATGGCTTTGCTCAGGCACACCTTAGTCCTCAAAGTGACATCTTTCTTTCTCAACACTTTAAGGAGGTCTTTTGCAATAGATTTGCCCAGTGAAATACATTGTTTGAATTCTTGACTGCTGCTTCTGTGGGCATTGATTATGGATTCAAGTTAAATGAAATGCTTGATGACTTCAGTGTTTTCTCTATTTATCATGGTGTTGCTTACTGGTCCAGTTGTGAGTATTTTTGTTTTCTTTATGTTGAGGTGTAATCCATACTGAAGGGTGTAGTGGTTGCTCTTCATCAGTAACTGCTTCAAGTCCTCTTTACTTTCAGCAAGCAAGGTCGTATCAGCTGCATATCATAGGTTGTTAGTGAATCTTTCTCCAAAACTAATGCCATGTTCTTCTTACAGACCAGCTTCTCAGATTATTTGCTCAGCATACAGATTGAGTAAGTATGGTGAAAGGATACCACCATGACACATAACTTTCTGATTTTAAACCACACAGTATCCCCTTGCCCTACTCAAATGACTGCCTCTTGGTCTATGTACATATTCCGCATGAATACAGTTAAGTGTTCTGGAATTCCCATTCTTTGCTAAGCTATCCATAATTTGTCATGAGCCACACAGTTGAGTGTGCTTGTATAGTAAACAAAAATAGGTAAACATCTTACTGATATTCTCTACTTTCAGCCAAGATCCATCAGACATCAGAAATGATATCCCATGTTCCATGTCTTCCTCTGAATCCAGCTTGAATTTTTGGTAGTTCCCTGTCTGTGCACTGCTGCAACTGTTTTTAAATTATATTCAGCAAAATTTTTCTTGCGTCTGATGTTAATGACATTGCTTGATAATTTCCGCATTGTGTTGGACCACCTCTCTTTGAATGGGCACACATATAGATCTCTTTCAGTCATTTGGTCAGGTAGCTGTCTTCCAAATATATTGGAATAGACAAGTGAGCGCCTTCAGCACTGCATCCGTGTGTTGAAACATCTCATTTGGTACGCCATCAATTCCTGGAGCCGTGTTTTTTGCCAGTGCCTTTTTTCTTCAGTGCAGCTTGGAGTTCTTCCTTCAGTACCATCAGCTCTTGATCCTATGCTACCTTCTGATATGGTTGAACGTTGACCAGTTCTTTTTGGTGTATTGAGTCTGTGTATTCCTTCCATCTTCTTTTGATGTTTCCTGTGTTGTTCGATATTTTGCCCATAGAATCCTTCAGTATTGCACCTAGAGGCTTGAATATTTCCTTCAGTTCTTTCAGCTTGAGAAATGCCAGGTGTTTTCTTCCCTTTTGGTTTTCTAACTCCAGATCTGTTCACATTATATTATCATACTTTGTCTTCTCCAGCTTCCCTTTCAGGTATTCTATTGAGCTCTTTTACTTTATTTTTCCTTCCATTCTCTTTAGCTACTGTACATTCAAGAGCAAGATTCAGAGTCTCTTGTGACATCCTCTTTGGTGTTTGCTTTCTTTCCTGTCTTTCTAATGACTTTTTGTTTTTTTTCATATATGATGTCCTTGCTATCATCCCACAACTACTCTGGTCTTCGATCATTCGTGTGCAGTGCATCAAATCTATTCTTGAGATGCTCTCTAAATTCAGGTTTGATATACTCAAGGGCTTACTTTGACTCATGGACCTGTTTTAATTTTCTTCAGCTTCAACTTGAACGTGAATATGAGCAACTGATCATCTGTTCTGCAGTCAGCCCCTGGCCTGATTCTGACTCATGGTATTGACCTTCTCCATCATCACCTTCCACAAATTTGATTCCTGTCTATTCTGCCTGGAATGGTTCATGAGTATAGTCACCGTTTATGTTCCTGATGAAAGGTATGTGCAATGAATAAGTCATTGGTCTTGCCAAATTCTATCATGTAAGCTTCATTGTCATTTCTATCATCAATACCTTATTTTCCAACTGCTGATTTGTCTGCTTTGTTTTCAACTTCGCATTCTAAATGATTGATCAATGCATCACATTTGATCAGTTTCAAACTGCATAACTTGGTAAAAACCTTCAACTTGTTCATCTTTCACATTCATGATTTGTGTGTAAATTTGAATAATAGTCTTATTAACTGGTCTTCCTGGTAGGCCTGTGGATATTATCCTATTGCTCGTAATGTTGTACTTCAGAAAAGATCTTGAAATGTTCTTTTTATCGATGAATATGATGCCATTCTCTTCAGTATCTCAATCCTGGCATAGTAGGACATATCATTGTCTAGTTTAAAATGTCCAAAACCAAGCTATTTCAGCTAACTAATGCCTTGGATTACTGACCTTTATGCATTCCATTTGATTTTTGATGACTTCCAATTTCCCTAGATTCATACTTCCTTCATTCCACATTCTGATTATTAAAGGATATTTGCATCAGTTTCTTCTCATTATGAGTTATGCCCCATCAGGAAATGTCATTAAAGTGGGATCTACTTTGAGGAGGTAGCTCTTCCCCACTCGTATTTTGAGTGCCTTCCAACCTAAGGGGTTATCCTCTGTCATTCAATCAGACAGTGTTCCAGTACTATTTGGAAGATTTCACTGGCCAGTTTTTTTTAGAAATAGATCACTAGGTCCTTTTTCCTAGTCTGTCTAAATCCAGAGCTGCACTCAAAGCTGTCTACCATGTGTGAACCTGGTGGTATTTGAAATACCGGTGGCATAGCTTCTAACATCACAGCAACATGCAAGCCACCACACTACAACAAACTGACAGAAGAGTGGTGGGAGTTAAAAATGAGAAGAACCAAAAAGAGTGCTTCTTCCATGTCTGCTGATTTAGAGGAACCATGAAAAATTGTCAAGTGAAGAGTGATTCAGAGAAAAACATGGGTAGAGTGTGACCTAATTTCCATAAAAACAAACAAATGAATGTACTTACGTGTGTCCCGGCAAAAAGCAGTGTGTAAAAGGGTACATATGTATCTTTGGACACTGGACACTTTGGGGAGCAGGTACAATATACTTATGAGGGGGTGGCTCTTATTATAACTTCTATATACAAGTCTCTATTGTTAAATATGTTATAAGAATGTAAAACCTTTTAAAGTTAATAACATCATACGTGTATGTGTGTGTATTTGAAACTTTTTTTCTGTTTTGACTATTTTATATATGTGTTTTTTAGTTATCTAGTGTGGCTATAGCAGAGATACCACAAGTGGATGGCTTTAACAAACAGAAGCTTATTCTCTCACAGTTTAAGAAGCAACAAGTTTGAAGTCAGGGCACCAGCTCTAGGAGAAAGCTTTCTCTCTTTGTGGCTCTGGGGGAAAGTCCTTGTCATCTATCTTCCCCTGGCCTAGGAAGTTCTCAGCCTGTGGACACTGGGTCAAAAAGACCTGCTCCACTCCAGGCACTTCTTCCTTGGTGGTATGAGGTCCCTCTCATTTCTGCTCACTTTTCTCTTTTTATGTCAAAAGAGACTGACTCAAGACTCACCCTAATCCTGTAGATTGTGTCCTCCCTCATTAACCTAACTGCCTCTAATCCTGCCTCATTAACATCACAGAGGTTAGAATTTACAACACATAAGTAATCACATCAGATCACAAAATGCAGGACAACCACACAATACTGGGAATCAGGGTCTGGCCAGGTTGACACACATTTTGGGGGACACTATTCAATCCATAACAATAGAGAAAACACTGTCTTCAATGCCAGATTCAGAGACTTTTATCCATCTGTGAAGGGCAAACACAGAAACTGAACAAAATTCAGACCAGCGAATTATTGCTTGCTCTTGTAACTAATGACTTCTTCTGGTCTCTATGCCTGGAAATGGCCAAAAAGAATTCTGTGAGGATTAATTCAGTTATTGCTCAAACATCTACTGCATTTACATGTCTACAGATAAGGAAGAATGCTGGACACCATGTGTGATTCATTAAGTAACACGGGGACCATTAGACTATTGTTCTCCTTCTCTGATATGCCACTATCACCTTCTCCCCTTGTTGCTCTCCTGAAAAACCCACACTTGTATATTCTAGGCTTTTTTTCAGGATTGAATTTGCAGGAAGTTAAAGATACATCTTTGAAAGATAAAGAAGACTTTGGCCACATTGTCTTTAGACAGTTGAACTTCCCAGCCAACCTCTGTGCAGGATGGGAATTCACAATCCCTCCTACTCAGTACCTCTGAGCAGGACGGGATTTCTGTTTCATTATCAGGAGACTGTGGAATTCACCCCTCTTCAGAAAACTTACTTTCCTTTGCCTCAAACTGTCCCTCTCAGGATCTGTCACGGTCACTCTGAGAAATTCACATGGGCAGCCTGTATGGAAGTGCCCATCCTAGAGGCCCTGCCCTCCCTTCCTTGCTCCATAGGGCTACCTCTGACACTTGGGGTCGCATCTCCCAGGGAGTACACACCTCTGGCACTTCCAGGGATTCCCAGGCCCTGGGATACTGTGGATGGGACTTGGAACTCAATCTGTTTCTTCCCATCCTCACCTTTGGTTATCTGTGTTCTGTCTTCACCAGATTTAGGAGGCCTTGTCTTCTCTTTGCTCGTTTCATCTCAGTCAGGCTTTTCTATTCCAACTCTCTGATCTCAGGACAGATCAGGTTAGACCACAGAAAAGACAAAGACCAAGCAAACATCACTGATCTGTGCAGAAGCTGCTGGGAAGGGATTCGATTCTCATTGGTTTAGGGTTTTATGCCCACTGCTCACCGGCAGGCAGATTCCCCCCAGAGTCTGGCTTCTGTCTGGTACCTTGTACTACAAAGAACTCAGTGACCAGCCCACCTTCACAATCACACCTCCCTTAGAGCTATCTTTGCAGAGGCTCTTTCTCAGACTTCCATGTCCCACTGAAATCCCTTTTCTCTTTCCTTACCAACATTATGCTCATTCTCAGGGCCCTGAGACCTCATCTGCAGATGAGTCTTGTCCTCTTCTCTCCTTGGCAGGGGGAGCTTTTGAGTGGATCTCATGTCTTCGGACAGCTATCCTGGGCCTACTTCCACCATGGTGCTCTAGGGCTGGATCTCTCCACGTAATAGAGGGGGCGTGGAAGGGGCACAAGGCTAAAAGGATGGATCTTCCAGGTGAAGTGGGTTTAAGAAGCCTGAATGAAGTTCTTCCCTGAAGGGTGCATATTTTCAGTCCAGACATCCCGCTTCTCTCAGTCTAAGAGGCCTAGCACGTCTTCAGATGCTTCTCCTTTGACCTTCAGGCCATGCCTGCACCCTCTGCAGCCAGGTCTCCCACATGTGTAGCAGCACCAGTAGGTGTGGCAGTCTCTTCAGCCCTTGTCTCCTCCTCCAGATGCTCCTGGAGATGCCTGGCTCTTCTTGCCAGGACACCAGGATGCTGACCAGGGACTCAGTGTTGGTTAAAGGATGTCGACCAGTGAGTACGTGTCCTCATTTCCTTTGAAGGGTTAGGCTCCTTGCCTGGGCAGAAGACAGCCAAGGTCAGCCGGTGACAGACGGTGACTCCCACACTCACATATCCCCTGGTGGCAGAATGATAGTGATGGGTGGAGAAACATGGCTCCTGAGCACACGTTGAATGGGGCACCGGCCAAAGGCCACGGCTAGGAGTGGACGTCGTGGAGCTGAATGGCGAGCCAGTGAAGGGCCGAAGGATTTCTCCTGTATGTGGCAAACAGGTCATCCGTGTCCCCACGTCCATAAACCATCGGACTGCCGGGGCCCAGGCTGCCAGGATTGCGGCCTTGCCTTCGGAGCCCGGCCACATACGCAGCCTCGCACCGGAGGCGGGGACACGTAGACAGCAAAAATTTGGAAAATGGCAGTGTCTCCTCGATTTCCCCGGCATCGGCCTTTTTGAGCGGCATGCTTTGTTCCCTAGTAGGATAAGGCACTGACAGAGAAAGGCAGGATTATGTGTGCAGGAAAGGTGTGTGCTGAGAGGGTGATGACGTTGAGACCAGGTTGGGATCTTTAGTCCCAGGAAAGGCCCCTGGCAGGTGTGGGTCAATGTTCTCTGCCCATCCGAGTTGGCGGGGGGAGGTTTTCACCAAACAAAGCAGCAGCGGGATTATTCGTCGCCGGAGAGGTTGCATCTGCCCACAAGCTCCACCTGGCCAGGGACCACCCCTACCTATTGCCCATGTCAATCAACAGAAGCTAAGACCTTCCTGAGAGACTACCTGCTATTGTCTACCCACGGGGAAGCGGTCCAGCCAGAAGCCTCCCCCGTTTCATCTCCAGGCTCTCTGTCAGGCCCCTCATACTTGTGATGTGTCTCAGGGGTAGAAGGAAGAGATTTCTCTGAATGAAAACATCCAGAGAGGGGCCATAGATGCTGAGGAACGGCACCTTGCCTACTGACATCCTAGCGTAAGTGGTAAAGAGGTACCTGCCTGCTGTCCCAGTGTGTCGAACGTGTCCACATCAGGGATTGGCTATTGTCAAGTTATTCCCTGGTGCCCTCGATTTTGTGGCCAAAGACACAAGGGCCTGTTGTGTGTCCATGGGTACAATGGAGGGCTCTGCAGAACTGGCCGGTTAGGCTGGACTTCTATTGGCTCAGTGTTTGTGACCCGTCCCCGTCAGAAGTACCGACCAGCCTTCCGGTGGCTGTCTCCGTGGTGATTGGGAAAGAAGCCTTAGGCCCCGCGCTCAGCCTTCACCTGGCCTACGTGGCCTCTTTACCCTCATCTAGACCGCTGTGTGGATGAAAGAAAGGATGTCGGCCAGTGAGCACGTGTCCTCATTTCCTTTGAAGGGTTAGGCTCCTTGCCTGGGCAGAAGACAGCCAAGGTCAGCCTGAGCCTAGACACCTAGTGACCTGTGACCCTGCAGCTAGTGATAGGTGTTGATTTCCACGCTCAGGTATCCGCAGGTGGCGGATTGAGAGTGGTCAGAGGAGGAGTGTAACTAGAGATCACACACTCAAGAGGGCACGGGTCAAAGGTGTCGGAAAATAGCTGAGGTCGTGGAGCCCTAGCGGAGCCAGTCTAGGGCACAGACCTCCCTCCTGTACTTGGCAAATAGGTGGCACCATCCGCAGAGTATGCCGCTATCCGAAGACTCTGGACTGCTGGGGCCCTGGATGTCCAGATTTCGGCCTTGTCTTTGGAGAAGTGACGCACATGCAGTGTGCCACCGGCGGCTGTGGCCCAGCAGAAGCAAAATCTTGAAAATGCGGGCTTTTTTGACTTTGCCTGTGTTCTCCTTTGGCTGAGTGCCATCCGGTGTTTCCTAGCAGGAGACGGATTCGTGGAGAGAGGCGGATTCCATGTGTGCTGGCAAAGTGTGTGCTGAGATGATGAGTCGCTGGAGACCAGGGTGGACTCTTCAGACCCAGGATAGGCCTCTGGCAGGTATGTGTCAGTGTTTTCTGCCCATGGCACTCAGCCGGGTATTTGAATCCAATGTTATCAGCGGAATTAGTAGTCTCCGGAGAGGCTGCCACATGTCAACAAGATTCACCCAGCCAGGGTTCACCCGTGATGTAGCTCCCCAATCAATCACTACTCCCTAGTCCTTCCAGATAGACTACCAGATCTTCTCTGCCCTTGGGCAACCAGTACAGCCAGAGGCCTTCCCCCTTTGCTCTTTCGTCTCTAGGCACTCTGTCAGGCACTCCAAGCTGGGAAGTGACTGGGGGGGGGAGAAGAAAGAGGTTTCCGAGAAGGAACACATACAGAGAGAGAGGCAAGAGATGCTGAGTGGGGATGTCTTGTGTACTGATATCCTGAGGAAAGTGGGAAAATTGGACCCTGGCCTGCTGTGCCAATGCCCTGAAGCAGTCCGCACCAGGGGCTCCCTTGTGCCTGCGTAGCCTTTCCCAGGGTGTGTTCAAATCCTGTGGCCACTAGGTGTCCTGGGTCACAATGGAGGGCCCTGTGTCATCTGCCTGGTGGGCTGGATCTCTGCCATTGGCTGAGTCTTGTCGCCAGGCCCATCATAAGCTGCGCCCACTCTGCCGGTGGGGAGTCTGTCTCCATGGTGATGGCAAAGAAGCCTTAGTCCCGCCCACCTGGCCTAGACTTCACCTACCCGGCCTGCTGACCCTCACTCAGACCTCTGTGTTGATCAAAATGAATGTCCGCCAGTGCGCAGGTGTCAGCGTCTGGGATAAAGGATTCGGGACCTTTTCTGAGGCAGAAGGCCGCCTAGGTCTGCAGGTACCGGGAAGTCTAGTGAGTTGTGACGCTGCTGCCAGTGACAGACGGTGACTCCCACACTCACATATCCCCTGGTGGCAGAATGATAGTGATGGGTGGAGAAACATGGCTCCTGAGCACACGTTGAATGGGACACCGGCCAAAGGCCAGGGCCAGGAGTAGACTTCGTGGAGCTGAATGGCGAGCCAGTGAAGGGCCCAAGGATTTCTCCTGTATGTGGCAAACAGGTCATCCGTGTCCCCACGTCCATAAACCATCGGACTGCCGGGGCCCAGGCTGCCAGGATTGCGGCCTTGCCTTCGGAGCCCGGCCACATACGCAGCCTCGCACCGGAGGCGGGGACACGTAGACAGCAAAAATTTGGAAAATGGCAGTGTCTCCTCGATTTCCCCGGCATCGGCCTTTTTGAGCGGCATGCTTTGTTTCCTAGTAGGATAAGGCACTGACAGAGAAAGGCAGGATTATGTGTGCAGGAAAGGTGTGTGCTGAGAGGGTGATGACGCTGAGACCAGGTTGGGATCTTTAGTCCCAGGAAAGGCCCCTGGCAGGTGTGGGTCAATGTTCTCTGCCCATCCGAGTTGGCGGGGGGAGGTTTTCACCAAACAAAGCAGCAGCGGGATTATTCGTCGCCGGAGAGGTTGCATCTGCCCACAAGCTCCACCTGGCCAGGGACCACCCCTACTGTATTGCCCATGTCAATCAACAGAAGCTAAGACCTTCCTGAGAGACTACCTGCTATTGTCTACCCACGGGGAAGCGGTCCAGCCAGAAGCCTCCCCCGTTTCATCTCCAGGCTCTCTGTCAGGCCCCTCATAATTGTGATGTGTCTCAGTGGTAGAAGGAAGAGATTTCTCTGAATGAAAACATCCAGAGAGGGGCCATAGATGCTGAGGAACGGCACCTTGCCTACTGACATCCTAGCGTAAGTGGTAAAGAGGTACCTGCCTGCTGTCCCAGTGTGTCGAACGTGTCCACATCAGGGATTGGCTATTGTCAAGTTATTCCCTGGTGCCCTCGATTTTGTGGCCAAAGACACAAGGGCCTGTTGTGTGTCCATGGGTACAATGGAGGGCTCTGCAGAACTGGCCGGTTAGGCTGGACTTCTATTGGCTCAGTGTTTGTGACCCGTCCCCGTCAGAAGTACCGACCAGCCTTCCGGTGGCTGTCTCCATGGTGATTGGGAAAGAAGCCTTAGGCCCCGCACTCAGCCTTCACCTGGCCTACCTGGCCTCTTTACCCTCATCTAGACCGCTGTGTGGATGAAAGAAAGGATGTCGGCCAGTGAGAACGTGTCCTCATTTCCTTTGAAGGATTAGGCTCCTTGCCTGGGCAGAAGACAGCCAAGGTCAGCCTGAGCCTAGACACCTAGTGACCTGTGACCCTGCAGCTAGTGATAGGTGTTGATTTCCACGCTCAGGTATCCGCAGGTGGCGGATTGAGAGTGGTCAGAGGAGGAGTGTAACTAGAGATCACACACTCAAGAGGGCACGGGTCAAAGGTGTCGGAAAATAGCTGAGGTCGTGGAGCCCTAGCGGAGCCAGTCTAGGGCACAGACCTCCCTCCTGTACTTGGCAAATAGGTGGCACCGTCCGCAGAGTATTCCGCCATACGAAGACTCTGGACTGTTGGGGCCCTGGATGTCCGGATTTCGGCCTTGTCTTTGGAGAAGTGACGCACATGCAGTGTGCCACCGGCGGCTGTGGCCCAGCAGAAGCAAAATTTTGAAAATGCGGGCTTTTTTGACTTTGCCTGTGTTCTCCTTTGGCTGAGTGCCATCCGGTGTTTGCTAGCAGGAGAAGGATTCGTGGAGAGAGGCGGATTCCATGTGTGCTGGCAAAGTGTGTGCTGAGATGATGAGTCGCTGGAGACCAGGGTGGACTCTTCAGACCCAGGATAGGCCTCTGGCAGGTATGTGTCAATGTTTTCTGCCCATGGCACTCAGCCGGGTATTTGAATCCAATGTTATCAGCGGAATTAGTAGTCTCCGGAGAGGCTGCCACATGTCAACAAGATTCACCCAGCCAAGGTTCACCCGTGATGTAGCTCCCCAATCAATCACTACTCCCTAGTCCTTCCAGATAGACTACCAGATCTTCTGTGCCCATGGGCAACCAGTACAGCCAGAGGCCTTCCCCCTTTGCTCTTTCGTCTCTAGACACTCTGTCAGGCACTCCAAGCTGCGAAGTGACTCAGGGGGAGAAGGAAGAGATTTCCGAGAAGGAACACATACAGAGAGAGAGGCAAGAGATGCTGAGTGGGGATGTCTTGCGTACTGATATCCTGAGGAAAGTGGGAAAATTGGACCCTGGCCTGCTGTGCCAATGCCCTGAAGCAGTCCGCACCAGGGGCTCCCTTGTGCCTGCGTAGCCTTTCCCAGGGTGTGCTCAAATCCTGTGGCCACTAGGTGTCTTGGGTCACAATGGAGGGCCCTGTGTCATCTGCCTGGCGGGCTGGATCTCTGCCATTGGCTGAGTCTTGTCGCCAGGCCCATCATAAGATGCGCCCACTCTGCCGGTGGGGAGACTGTCTCCATGGTGATGGCAAAGAAGCCTTAGTCCCGCCCACCTGGCCTTGACTTCACCTACCCGGCCTGCTGACCCTCACTCAGACCTCTGTGTTGATCAAAATGAATGTCCGCCAGTGCGCAGGTGTCAGCGTCTGGGATAAAGGATTCGGGACCTTTTCTGAGGCAGAAGGCCGCCTAGGTCTGCAGGTACCGGGAAGTCTAGTGAGTTGTGACGCTGCTGCCAGTGACAGACGGTGACTCCCACACTCACATATCCCCTGGTGGCAGAATGATAGTGATGGGTGGAGAAACATGGCTCCTGAGCACACGTTGAATGGGGCACCGGCCAAAGGCCAGGGCCAGGAGTGGACGTCGTGCAGCTGAATGGCGAGCCAGTGAAGGGCCGAAGGATTTCTCCTGTATGTGGCAAACAGGTCATCCGTGTCTCCATGTCCATAAACCATTGGACTGCCGGGGCCCAGGCTGCCAGGATTTCGGCCTTGCCTTCGGAGCCCGGCCACATACGCAGCCTTGCACCGGAGGCGGGGACACGTAGACAGCAAAAATTTGGAAAATGGCAGTGTCTCCTCGATTTCCCCGGCATCGGCCTTTTTGAGCGGCATGCTTTGTTTCCTAGTAGGATAAGGCACTGACGGAGAAAGGCAGGATTATGTGTGCAGGAAAGGTGTGTGCTGAGAGGGTGATGATGTTGAGACCAGGTTGGGATCTTTAGTCCCAGGAAAGGCCCCTGGCAGGTGTGGGTCAATGTTCTCTGCCCATCCGAGTTGGCGGGGGGAGGTTTTCACCAAACAAAGCAGCAGCGGGATTATTCGTCACCGGAGAGGTTGCATCTGCTCACAAGCTCCACCTGGCCAGGGACCACCCCTACTGTATTGCCCATGTCAATCAACAGAAGCTAAGACCTTCCTGAGAGACTACCTGCTATTGTCTACCCACGGGGAAGCGGTCCAGCCAGAAGCCTCCCCCGTTTCATCTCCAGGCTCTCTGTCAGGCCCCTCATACTTGTGATGTGTCTCAGGGGTAGAAGGAAGAGATTTCTCTGAATGAAAACATCCAGAGAGGGGCCATAGATGCTGAGGAACGGCACCTTGCCTACTGACATCCTAGCGTAAGTGGTAAAGAGGTACCTGCCTGCTGTCCCAGTGTGTCGAACGTGTCCACATCAGGGATTGGCTATTGTCAAGTTATTCCCTGGTGCCCTCGATTTTGTGGCCAAAGACACAAGGGCCTGTTGTGTGTCCATGGGTACAACGGAGGGCTCTGCAGAACTGGCCGGTTAGGCTGGACTTCTCCTATTGGCTCAGTGTTTGTGACCCGTCCCCGTCAGAAGTTCCGACCAGCCTTCCGGTGGCTGTCTCCATGGTGATTGGGAAAGAAGCCTTAGGCCCCGCACTCAGCCTTCACCTGGCCTACCTGGCCTCTTTACCCTCATCTAGACCGCTGTGTGGATGAAAGAAAGGATGTCGGCCAGTGAGCACGTGTCCTCATTTCCTTTGAAGGATTAGGCTCCTTGCTTCGACAGAAGACAGCCAAGGTCAGCCTGAGCCTAGACACCTAGTGACCTGTGACACTGCAGCTAGTGATAGATGTAGATTTCCACGCTCAGGTATCCGCAGGTGGCGGATTGAGAGTGGTCGGAGGAGAAGCGTAACTAGAGATCACACACTCACGAGGGTACGGGTCAAAGGTGTCGGAAAATAGCTGAGGTCGTGGAGCCCTAGCGGAGCCAGTCTAGGGCACAGACCTCCCTCCTGTACTTGGCAAATAGGTGGCACCATCCGCAGAGTATGCCGCCATCCGAAGACTCTGGACTGCTGGGGCCCTGGATGCCCGGATTTCGGCCTTGTCTTTGGAGAAGTGACGCACACGCAGTGTGCCACCGGCGGCTGTGGCCCAGCAGAAGCAAGATCTTGAAAATGCGGGCTTCATTTGACTTTGCCTGTGCTCTCCTTTGGCTGAGTGCCATCCTGTGTTTCCTAGCAGGAGAAGGATTCATGGAGAGAGGCGGATTCCGTGTGTGCAGGCAAAGTGTGTGCTGAGATGATGAGTCGCTGGAGACCAGGGTGGATTCTTCAGACCCAGGATAGGCCTCTGGCAGGTATGTGTCAATGTTTTCTGCACATGACACTCACCCGGTATTTGCATACAATGTTATCAGCGGAATTAGTAGTCTCCGGAGAGGCTCCCACATGTCAACAAGCTTCACCCGGCCAGGGTCCACCCGTGATGTAGCTCCACAATCAATGACTACTCTCTAGACCTTCCATATAGACTACCAGATCTTCTCTGCTCATGGGCAACCAGTACAGCCAGAGGCCTTCCCCCTTTGCTCTTTCGTCTCTAGGCACTCTGTCAGGCACTCCAAGCTGTGAAGTGCCTGGGGGGGGAAGGAAGAGATTTCAGAGAAGAACACATACAGAGAGAGACACAGAGAGAGAGCCAAGAGATGCTAAGTGGGCATGTCTTGCGTACTGAAATCCTGCGGAAAGTGGGAAAATTGGATCCTGGCCTGTTTTGCCAATGCCCTGAAGCAGTCCACACCAGGGGCTCCCTTGTGCCTGCGTAGCCTTTCCCAGAGTGTGCTCAAATCCTGTGGCCACTAGGTGTCCTAGGTCACAATGGAGGGCCCTGTGTCATCTGCCTGGTGGGCTGGATCTCTGCCATTGGCTGAGTCTTGTCACCAGGCCCATCATAAGCTGCGCCCACTCTTCCGCTGGGGAGACTGTCTCCATCATGATGGCAAAGAAGCCTTAGTCCCGCCCACCTGGCCTTGACTTCACCTACCCGGCCTCCTGACCCTCACTCAGACCTCTGTGTTGATCAAAATGATTGTCCGCCAGTGGTCAGTTGTCAGCATCTGGGATAAAGGATTCAGGACCTTTTCTGAGGCAGAAGGCAGCCTAGGTCTGCGGGTCCCTGGACGTCTAGTGAATTGTGACGCTGCTGCCAGTGACAAATGGTGACTCCCACACTCACATATCCCCTGGTTGCAAAAGGATAGTGATGGGTGGAGAAACATGGCTCTGAAGCACACGTTGAATGGGGTACCGGCCAAAGGCCAGGGCCAGGAATGGACGTCGTGGAGCCGAATGGCGAGCCAGTGAAGGGCCCAAGGATTTCTCCTGTATGTGACAAACAGGTCATCTGTGTCCCCACGTCCATAAAACATTGGACTGCCGGGGCCCAGGCTGCCAGGATTGCGGCCTTGCCTTCGGAGCCCGGCCACATACGCAGCCTTGCACCGGAGGCGGGGACATGTAGACAGCAAAAATTTGGAAAATGGCAGTGTCTCCTCGATTTCCCCGGCATCGGCCTTTTTGAGCGGCATGCTTTGTTTCCTAGTAGGATAAGGCACTGACGGAGAAAGGCAGGATTATGTGTGCAGGAAAGGTGTGTGCTGAGAGGGTGATGACGTTGAGACCAGGTTGGGATCTTTAGTCCCAGGAAAGGCCCCTGGCAGGTGTGGGTCAATGTTCTCTGTCCATCCGAGTTGGCCGGGGGAGGTTTTCACCAAACAAAGCAGCAGCGGGATTATTCGTCGCCGGAGAGGTTGCATCTGCCCACAAGCTCCACCTGGCCAGGGACCACCCCTACTGTATTGCCCATGTCAATCAACAGAAGCTAAGACCTTCCAGAGAGACTACCTGCTATTGTCTACCCACGGGGAAGCGGTCTAGCCAGAAACCTCCCCCGTTTCATCTCCAGGCTCTCTGTCAGGCCCCTCATACTTGTGATGTGTCTCAGGGGTAGAAGGAAGAGATTTCTCTGAATGAACGCATCCAGAGTGGGGCCATAGATGCTTGGGAAGGGCGCCTTGCCTACTGATTGGGGAAGAAGCCTTAGGCCTGGCACGCAGCCTTCACCTGGGCTACGTGGCCTCTTTATCCTCATCTAGAGCGCTGTGTGGATGAAAGAAAGGTTGTCGGCCAGTGACCACGTGTCCTCATTTCCTTTGAAGGATTAAGCTCCTTGCCTGGACAGAAGACAACCAAGGTCAGCCTGAGCCTAGTCACCTAGTGACCTGTGACACTGTAGCCAGTGATCGATGTTGATTTCCACACTCACGTATCCACAGGTCGCTTTTTGAGAGTGGTCGGAGGAGAAGTGTAACTAGAGATCACACACTCACAAGGGTACGGGCCAAAGATCACGGAAAATAGCTGAGGTCGTGGAGCTCTAGCGGAGCCAATCCAGGGCCCAGGCCTCCCTCATGTAAGTTCAAAGAGGTGATCCCTATGCCCCCATGCACAGACTCTGGACTGCTGGGGCCCTGGATGCCCTGATTTTGGCCTTGTCTTTGGAGAAGTGACGCACATGCAGTGTGCCACCGGAGGTTGCCTATTATTGCCTGCAGAAATGTCCTGTTCGGTCCTGTTCTTGCTTGCATGTCTCTCCATTCGCGCCTATTCTTGAACGCTGGACTCTCTGTTCGGGACTATTCTTACTGCCGAGCTCTCCATTCGGACCTAATCTTGCCTGCTGGAGTCTCCTTTCGGGTGTCCTCTTCCATGCGGGGCTCCTCTCTTAGATCCTTTTGTGCTTACGGAGCTCCTTTATTTGGTTCTGTTCTAGCCTGCGAAGCTTTGCTATTCGGGCCTGTTCGTGCGTGCATGGCCTCGCTACTCGGGCCAGAGCATATGTGCAGGGCTGCGCTACACGGTGTGTTCGTGCGTGCCCGGGTCTGCTACTCGGGCCTGTTCCTTAGTGTGGGGCTTCTCTATTCGGGCCTGTTCTTGCTGCGGAACTCTGTTCAGGCCTATTCTTGCCTGTGGGGCTCCTGTATTCGGGCCTATTGTGGCCTACGGGATTCTCCGTTCTTTGCTGTTCTGGCCTGCAGGACTATCCGTTCGGGCCTATTCTCGCCTGCGAGAGTCTCCGTTGGGACTATTCTGAACTGCGGGACTCTCCGTTCGGTCCTATTCTTGATAGCAGGACTCTACTCGGGCCTATCCTTGCTTGCGGGACTCTGTTAGAGCCTATGCTTGCCAGCAGGAATCTCCGTTCGGGCCTATTCTGGCCTGCGGGACTCTCAGTTCAGGCCTGTTCTCGCCTGCGGGACTCGCCGTTCGGGTCTTTCCTCGTCTGCGGGACTCTCTGTTCAGGCCTTTCTGGCCATCGGGACTGTCCGATCAGGTCTATTCTTGCCTGCAAGACTCTCCGTTCAGGCCTATGCTGGCCTGCGGGATTCTCAGTTTGGGCCCATTCTCCCCTGCGGGATTCTCCGGGCCTATTCTGACCTGCAGGACTCTCCGTTCGGGCCTATTCTCACTTGCGGGACTCTCCGTTCGGGTCTTTCTGGACTGCGGGACTCTCTGGACGTCTTCTTGCCAGTGGGACTTTAAAAAAATTCTTGCCTACGGGGCTCATCTATTCGGGCCTATTCTTGCCTGAAGGAATCTCCATTCGGGCCTATTCTTGCCCGCGGTACTCTCTGTTCGATCCTATTCTTCCCTGCGTGACTCTCCCTTCGGGCCTATTCTTGCCTACAGGACTCTGTTTGAGCCTCTTCTTGCCTGCATGGCTCCTCTACTCGGGCCTATTCTTACCTGCTGGACTCTGCTCTTGCCTGTTCCTGCCTGCAGGACTGTCCGTACGGGCCTATTCTTGCCTGCGTTACTCTCCGTTCGGGTCTGTTCTTGCCTGCGGGACTCTGTTCGGGCCTCTTCTTTCCTGCGCGGCTCCTCTACTTGGGCCTATTCTTGCCTGCGGGACTCTCCCTTCGAGCCTATTCTTGCCTCCGGGAATCTCCGTTCGGGCGTCTTCTGGCCTGCGGGACTCTGTTCGGGCCTCTTCTTTCCTGCACGGCTCCTCTACTAGGGCCTATTCTCGCCTGCGGGACTTCCCTTCGGGCCTATTCTTGCCTGCGGTACTCTCCGTTTGGACCTAATCTTGCCTGCGGGAGTCTCCTTTCAGGTCTCCTCTTGCATGCAGGCCTGCTCTATCTGGGCCTCTCAAGCTTACGCAGCTCCTTTATTCGGTCCTGTTCTAGCCTGCGGAGCTCCGCTATTCGGGCCTGTTCATGCATGCAGGACTCCGCTACTCAAGCCTGATCGTGCTTGTGGGGCTCTGCTACTCGGGCGTGTTTGTGCGTGCGGGGCTTCGCTACTCGGGCCTATTCTTGCCTGCAGGACTCTGTTCGATCCTATCCTTGCCTGCGGGAATCTCTGTTCAGGCCTAGGCTGGCCCGCGGGATTTTCAGTTTGGGCGTATTTTTGCCTGCGAGGCTTCCCTTCGGGCCTATTCGTGCCTGCGGGTCTCTCCGTTCGGGCCTATTCTGGCCTGCGGGTCTCTGTTTGGGCCTATTCTTGCCTGCAGCAGTCTCTATTCAGGCCTGTTTTTGCCTGCGGGACTCTCCGTTCGAGTCTATTCTTGCTTGCGGGACTCTGTTCGGGCCTATTGTTGCCTGTAGAAATTTCCGTTTGGGCCTGTTCTTGCCTGCGGGAATCTCTGTTCGAGCCTGTTCTTCCCTGTGAGACTTTCCGATCGAACCTATTCTTGCCTGCGGGACTCTCCATTCGTGCCTAATCTTGCCTGGGGACTCTGTTCGGGCCTCTTCTTGCCTACATGGCTTCTCTTCTCGGGCCTATTTTTTCCAGCGGGACTCTATTCGGGCCTATTCTTTCCTCCGGGGCTCCTCTATTCGGGCTTATTCTTGCCTGCGGGACTCTGTTTGGGCCTATTCTTGCCTTCAGGAATCTCCATTTGGGCCTATTCTGGCCTGTGGGACTCTGTTCGGGCCTATGCTTGTCCTGTGGGAATCTCCGTTCAGGCCTATGCTGGCCTGTGGGATTCTCAGTTTTGGCGTATTTGCACCTGTGGGACTTGCTTCGGGCCTATTTTCACCTGCAGGTGTCTCCGTTCGGGAGTATTCTTACCTGCGGAACTCTCCATTTGGACCTAATCTTGCCTGCGAGAGTCTCCTTCGGGTCACCTCTTGCATGCAGGGCTCCTCTCTTTGGGCCTTTTGTGCTTACGGAGCTCCGTTATTCGGTACTGTTCTAGCCTGCGGAGCTCCACTATTTGGGCCTGATGATGCATGTGGGGCTCCGCTATTTGGGCCTGATCGTGCATGCGGGGCTTCCCTACTTGGGTCTGTTCGTGCATGCGGGACTCTGTTTGTGCCTATGCTTGCGTGGGGGAATCTCCATTTGGGCCTATTCTTGCCTGCAGGACTCTCCATTCAGGCCTATTCTGGCCTGCGGGACTCTCTGTTCGGGTCTTTCTGGCCTGCGGGACTCTCCGTTCAGGTCTATCCTTGCCTGCAGGACTCTCTGTTCGGGCGTATGCTGGCCTGTGGGATTCTCAGTTTGGGAGTATTCTCGCCAGCATGACTTCTTTTCGGGCCTATTCTTGCCTGCGGGACTCTGTACGTGCCTATTCTTGCCTGCAGGAATCTCCGTTCTGGCCTATTCTTGCCTAAGGGACACTCCGTTCGAGTCTATTCTTTCTGCGGGGCTCTCTGTTCGGGCCTATTCTCACCTGCGGGACTCTCTATTCGGGCCTATTCTTGCCTGCGGGACTCTTTTCGGGCCTCTTCTTGCTTGCATGGCTCCTCTACTTGGGCCTATTCTTCCTGCAGGACTCTGTTCGGACCTAATCTTGCCTCCGGGAATCTCCGTTTGGGTCTGTTCTGGCCTGCTGGACTCTGTTCGGGCCTATGCTTGACTGAGGGAATTTTCGTTCGGGCCTATTCTTACGTGTGGGACTCTTCATTCGGGCCGTTCAGTCCTTCGGGACTATCCGTTCGAGCCTATTCTTGCCTGTGGGACTCTATTCGGGCCAATTCTTGCCTGCAGGACTCTCCGTTCGGGCCTCTTCTTGCCTGCGGGACTCTGTTCGGGCCTCTTCTTGCCTGCACGGCTCTTCTACTCAGGCCTATTCTTGCCTGTGGGACTCTGTTCGGGCCTATTCTTGCTCCAGGAATCTCCTTTTGGGCCTATTCTCGCCTGCGGGACTCTGTTCTTGCCTATGATTTCCTGCGGGAATCTCCGTTCAGGCCTATTCTGGCCTGCGGGACTCTGTTCAGACCTATGCTTGCCTGCGGGAATGTTCGTTCAGGCCTATGCCGGCCTGCGGGATTCTCAGTTTGCGTGTATTCTCGCCTGAGGGACTTCCCTTCGGGCCTGTTCTCACCTGCGGGACTCTCCGTTCGGGCCTATTCTTGCCAGCGGGACTCTCTGTTCAGGCCTATTCTTACCTGTGGAACTCTCCGTTCGGACCTAATCTTACCCGCGGGAGTCTCCTTTCAGGTGTCCTCTTGCATGCGGGGCTCCTCTATTTGGGCCTTTTGTGCTTACAGAGCTCCGTTATTCGGTCCTGTTCTAGCCTGCGGAGCTCCGCTACTCAGGCCTGATCGTACATGCGGGGCGGTACTCAGGCCTGATCATGCATGCGAGGCTCCGCTACTCGGGCCTATTCGTGAGTGTGGGGCTCCTCTATTCAGGCCTGTTCATGCCTGCGGGACTCTGTTCGGGCCTCTTCATGCTCCGGAATCTCTGTTGGGGCCTATTTTGGTCTTCAGGACTCTGTTCCGGTCGAGGTTTGCCTGCGGGAATCTCCGTTAGGGCCTATTTTGGCCTTCGGGACTCTGCATTCGGGCCTATTCTCGTCTGCAGGAGTATCCGTTAGGATTTCCTTGCCTGCGGGACACTCCGTTTGGGCTTATTCTTGCCAGCGGGACTCTATTCAGGACTCTTCTTGCCTGCATGGCTCCTCTACTCGGGTCTATTTTTGCCCGCAGGACTCTGTTCGTGCCTATTCTTGCCTGCAGGAATCTCCGTTCGGGCCTATCCTTGCCTGCGGGACTCTGTTCGGGCCTATTCTTGCCCGCAGGAATCTATATTCCGGCCTATTTTTGCCTACGGGACTCTCCGTTCAAGTCTGTTCTTGCCTGCGGGAATCTCCGTTCGGGCCTGTTCTGGCTTGTGGGACTCTGTACTTGCCTATTCTTGCCTGCAGGAATCTCCGTTCGGGCCTATTCTTGCCTGCGGGACTCTCTGTTCGAGCCTATTCTTGCCTGCGGGACTCTGTTCGGGTCTCTTCTTGCCTCCAGGAATCTCCGTTCCGGCGTATTCTGGCCTGCGGGACTCTGTTCCGGCCTGTGCTTGCCTGCGGGAATCTCCGTTCGGGCCTATTCTGGCTTGCGGGACTCTTCGTTTGAGCGTATTCTTGCCTGTGGGACTCTTTTTGGGCCTCTTCTGGCCTGCACGGCTCCTCTACTTGGGCCTATTCTTGTCTGCGGGACTCTGTTTGGGTGTATTCTTGCCTCCGGGAATCTCCGTTGGGGCCTATTCTGGCCTGCAGGACTCTGTTCAGGCCTATGCTTGCCTGCGGGACTCTTTGTTCGGGCCTTTCTGGCCTTCGGCACTCTCCGTTCGGACCTATTCTTGTCTGCGGGCCTCTCCATTTGGGGCTATTCTGGCCTGCGGGACTCTGTTATGGCTTCTTTTTGCCTGCACGGCTCCTCTACTCGGGCCTATTCTTGCCTGCGGGACTCTATTCGTGTCTATTCGTGTCTACGGGGTTCCTCTATTCTGGCCTATTCTTGCCTGCGGGACTCTGTTCGGGTCTATTCTTGCCTGCAGGAATCTCCATTTGGGCCTATTTTTGCCTACGGGACTCTCCGTTCGAGTCAATTCTTGCCTGCGGGACTCTCTTCAGGTCTTTTCTTGTATGCATGTCTCCTCTACTCAGGCGTATTCTTGCCTAGGGGACTCCATACATGCCTATTCTTGCCTGCAGGAATCTCCGTTCGGGCCTATTCTTGCCTGCGGGACTCTCCATTTGGGCCTATTCTTGCCTGTGGACTCTGTTCGGTCCTCTTCTTGCTTGCACGGCTCCTCTACTCGGGCCTATTCTTGACTGCGGGACTCTGTTCAGGCCTATTCTTTCTCCGGGAATCTCCGTTTGGGCCTATTTGGGCCTGCGGGACTCTGTTCGGACCTATGCTTGCCTGCAGGAATCTCCATTTGGGCCTGTTCTGGCCTGCGGGTCTCTCCATTCGGGACTTTTCTGGCCTGCGGGATTCTCAGTTTGGGAGTATTCTTACCTGCGTGACTTCTCTTCGGCCCTATTCTGGCTTGCGGGACTCTCCGTTCGGGCGTATTCTGACCTGCGTGACTCTCCGTTCGGGCCTTTCTAGCCTGCGGGACTCTCTGTTGAGGTCTATTCTTGCCTGCAGGACTCTCTGTTCGGTCCTATGCTGGCCTGTGGGATTCTCAGTTTGGGAGTATTCTCGCCTACGTGACTTCTCTTCGGCCCTATTCTGGCCTGCGGGACTCTCCGTTCGGGCCTATTCTCGCCTACCGGCCTCTGTTCGGGCCTCTTCTTGCCTGCACGGCTCCTCTACTCGTGCCTATTCTTGCCTTCAGGACTCTGTTTGGGCTTATTCTTGCTTGCGGGGCTCCTCTATTCGTGCCTATTCTGGCTGCGGGACTCTGGGCCTATTCTTGCCTGCGGAACTCTGTTCAGGCCTGTTCTTGCCTGCAGGGCTCCCCTTTTTGGGCCTATGCTTGCCTGCGGGTATCTCAGTTTGGGCCTATTCTGACCTGCGGGACTCTGCTTTCAGGCAATTCTGGCCTGCAGAACTCTCCGTTCAGGTCTATTCTTGCCTGCAACACTCTCTGGGCCTATGCTGGCCTGTGGGATTCTCAGTTTGGGAGTATTCTCGCCGGCGTGACTTCTCTTCGGGTCTGTTCTGTACGGGGGACTCTCCATTCTTTCCTATTCTGGCCTGCGGGACTCTCTGGGCTTATTCTTGCCTGCGAGACTCTCCGTTTGGGCCTTTCTGGCCTGCGGGACTCTCTGTTTGGGCCTATTCTTGCGAGCAGAACTCTACTCGGCCCTCATCTTGCCTACAGGGTTCCTCTCTTTGGGCCTATTCTTGCCTGCGGGACTCTCCGTTCGGGCCTATTATGTCCTGCCGGACTCTGTTCGGGCATATGCTTGCGTGCACGGCTTCTCTACTCGGGACTATTCTTGCCTCCGGGACTCTTTTTCGGGCCTATTCTTCCCTCCGGAAATCTCTGTTTGGGCCTATTCTGGCATGCGGGACACTCCATTCGTACTTATTCTTGCCTGCTGGACTCTCTTCGGACCTAATCTTGCCTGAGGAATGCCCCTTTTCAGGCCTATTCTTGCATGCGGGACTCTGTTCAGGCCTATTCTTGCCTGCGGGGCTCCTCTATTCGGGCCTATTCTTGCTGCGGGACTCTCCATTCTTGCCTAATCTGGCGTGTGGGACTCTCCGCTCGGGCCTTTTCTTACCTACGGGACTCTCTGGGCCTATTCTCGCCTGCGGGACTCTCCGTTCGGGCCTATCCTCACCTACGGGACTCTGTTCTTTATTATTCTCAGCTGTGGGAGTCTCCTTTTGGGCCTCCTCTTTCCTGTGGGGGTCCTCTATTCCGTAGTGTTCATGCCTATGGAGCTCTGTTATTCAGGCCTTATCGAGCCTGTGGAGCTCCGCTATTCGGGCCTGTTCATGCATACGGGTCTTCGGTATTCAGTCCTGTTCGTGCTTGCAGGTCTCCGCTATTCGGTCCTATTCCCTGTGCGACTCTGGTTGGGCCTATTCTTGCCTGCGTGGCTCCTGTACTCGGGCCTATTTTTGCCTTCGGGTCTCTCTGTTTGGGCCTAATCTTGCCTCTGGATCTCCTCTTTTTGGGCCTATTATTGCCTATGGGACTGTGTTTGGCTTATTCTTGCCTGCGGGGCTCCTCTATTCGGTCCTATACTTCCTGCTGGACTCTGGGCCTATTCTTGCCTGCGGGAATCTCCGTTCGGGCCTATTCTTGCCTGCAGCGCACTCCAGGTCTATTCTTGCCTGCAGGACTCTCCGTTCGTGCCTCTTCTTGCCTGCGGGACTCTATTCGGGCCTATTGTTGCCTGCGGGACTCCTCTATTAGGGCCTATTTTTGCCTGCGGGACTCTGGTCGGGCCTGTTCTTGCCTTCAGGACTCTCTGGGCGTATTCTTGCCTGCTGGACTCTCTTCGGGCCTAATCTTGCCTGCGGGGCTCCTCTATTCAGGCCTATTTTTGCCTACTGGACTCTGTTCGGGCCTATCAGGCCTGGAGGACTCTTCGTTCTGGCCTATTCTCACCTGTGGGGCTCTCCGTTTGGACCTATTCTTCCCTGCGGGACTCTCTGTTGGAGCCTATTCTTGCCTGCGATACTCTTCGGTCGGGCCTATTCTTCCCTGCGGAACTCTGTTCAGGCCTATTGTTGCCTGTGGGGCTCCTCTATTCTGGCCTATTCTTGCCTGCACGAATCTCCATTCGGGCCTATTCTAGCCTGCGGGACCCTCCATCCGGGACTATTCTTACCTGCGGAATTCTCCATTCAGGCCTAATCTTGACTGCAGGAGTGTCCTTTTGGGTCTCCTCTTGCCTGCGGGGGTCCTCTATTCGGGCCTGTTCGTGCCTACGGAGCTCCGTTATTCGGGTTTGTTCGAGCCTGCGGAGCTCCGCTATCCGGGCCTGTTCGTGCGTGCGGGGCTCCACTATTCGGGCCTGTTCATGAATACAGAATGTAGAATATAGCATATAGAATATAGAACATAAAAAGACATAGATTATACAATACAGAAAAATATACTCTATAGAAAAATAAAGAATATATAGAGCAGAAATTTGAATGTACAATATAGAATACAGAGTATGGAATATAGAACCTAGAATATGGAAAAATATAGAAGTAGAATATAAACGAATATAGAACATAGAGGAATGTACAATTTAGAATGTAGAATATAGAATATAAAATACAGAATATAGAATATAGAAGAATTTCGGACATAGAGTATAGAATATTGACTATAGAATAAAGAGGAATATAGTATATAGAAGAACATAGAAGATACAATAGAGAATATAAAAGAAAAAAGAATATAGGGTATAGAAGAACATGGAATATGGAAAATAGGAGAATGTAGAATATAATTATAGAAGAATATAAAATATTGAAATACAGAATATAGGAAAACAGCATAAATTTAGAATATAGAAGATATAGAATATAGAATGCAAAATATAGAAGAATAAAGAACATAGATGACAGACTACAGAATATAGAAGACAAGAAGTAGAAGAAAACAGAATATTGACACATAGGGAATATACGATATAGGACATACACTATTGAAGAATAGAGAATAAAGTAGAAGAATGTAGATTACAAAATATAGAAGAATATAGAATGTAGAATAGAATATTAGATTACAGAAGAGTATTAAAATTTTTTTATAGACTATAGAGATTAGAAGGTAGAATATACAGTAAAAAATATAGAATATAGAGGAATATAGAATTCAGAAAAATTTAGAATATAAAATGTAGACTATAGAATATAGAAGAAAAAGGAATGGAGAATGGAGAAGGGACAACATAGAATATGGAATAGAGAATAGAGAAGAATAAACAATTTTGAAAAATTGAGACTATAGAATGTAGACTGTAGAATATTGAATATAGAATTTAGAATGTACAATATAGAACATAGCAGAAAGAAGAATATAGATTATAACAGAAGAATATAGAATGTAGCATAAGAATGTAGAAGAGTATAGAATACAGAACATAGAAAAATATAGAATGCAGAATATAGAATATGGAATATAGAATCTAGAATACAGAAGAGTATAGGATATAAACAATATAGAATATACAACATAGAATATAGAATACAGAGTATGGAATAGAGAATACAGAAAAATATAGAATAGAGATAAATATAGAATATAGAAGAGTATGTACAAAGTAGAATGCAGAATTTTGAATATAAAATATAGAATAAAGAACATAGAATATGGAAGAATATAGAATATTCTGGAATATAGAATGTAGAATTAAACATAGGATATAGAAGATGAAATATAAGAGAATATAGAATGTAGAATATAGTTTACAGAACATGCAATATGGAATATAGAATATGGAAAATTATAAAAAATATAGAATAGAGACAACATTGAATATAGAATACAAAGAATGGGATATAGAAAAATATAAAATATAGAATAAATACATAATATAGAGAATATAGATTATGGAATATCGAATGTAGAATGTAAAAAGAGAATATACAATATAGAAGAATATATGATATAGACCATAGAAGAATATAGGGTATAGAATGTAGAATATAGAATACAGAAAATTGTATGGGGAAATATAGAATATAGAAAAAACATTGAATATAGAACACAGAGTATGGAAAACGGAATATAGAAAATATAGAGTATAGAAAAATATAGAATATACAATGTAGAATACAAAATATAGAATATAAAATAAAGTATAAAGAACACAGAATACAGAAGAATATAGATTATAGAATATAGACGACAATGGAATATAGAATATAGAATGTAAAATATAGACTATACAATATAGAAGAATATACAATAGAGAATATAGAAGAATATTGAATATAGAAGGAAGAATGTAGAATATGGAATATAGAATAGAGAAAAATATATAGAAAATATAGAGTATGGAAGAACATAGAACATAAAATTTTGAATGTAGAATATAGAATACAGAACATAGAATATAGAATTTAAAATATAAAATATTTAATATAGAAGAATATTGTATGTAGAAGAATATAGAACATCGAATATAGAATACAGAGTATGGATTATAGAATATACAAAAATATAGAATATAGAAGAATATAGATTATAGAATAAAGTGAATTTAAAATATAGAATATCAAATATGGAATATAGAACACTGAAGATAGAATACAGAATATAAAAGAACTTTGAAAATAGAAGAATATAGTGTATAGAGGATTTGGAATAAAGAAGATAGAATATAAATTACAGAAAAATATAGCATAAATAATACAGAATATAGAAGAAAATAAAATATAAATTTAGTATATAGAATACAGAAGAATATAAAAGGTACAATGTAGAATACAGAATTCAAAATATAGAATGAAGAATTTAGGAGAATAGAACATAGAATTTAGAATATGGAATATAGAACATAGAAGGATATAGTATATAGAAGAAGATTGAACTTGGAACAGAAGATAGAAAACAGACTGTAAAAGAATACAGAAAATAGTAGAATATGTAATATACGAGAATATGTAACAGAAGACTATAAACAAGAATATAGATTATAGAATATACATTACAGAAGAATATCAAATATAAATGTAGAATATAGAATATACAAGGCTATAGATAATACAAGAAAAAGAATATAGTAGAAGGTAGAATACAGAATATGGAAGAATAGAGAATATAGAAGAATTCAAATATAGAATACAGAAGAATATAGAATATACATTATAGAAGAATATACACAATAGAAGACTATACAATACAGAATATAGATTATAGAAGAACATAGAATACAGAATTTAGAATATAGACAGTAGAATGCAGAATACAGAATAGAATAAAGACTATAGAATACAGAGTATAGAATATAGAAAATTATGGAATGTAGAATAAAATATAGAAGAATATAGAATACAGAATATAAAATGTAGAATATAGCATATGGAATATAGAATAGGGGACATAGAATATACCATACAGAAAAATATATGTAAAAATAAAGAATATAGAACATAGAACTTTGAATATACAATATAGAATACAGAGTATGGAATATAGAACCTAGAATATGGAAAAATATAGAAAGAGAATATAAAAGAATATAGAACATAGAAGAATATAAAATTTAGAATGTAGAATATAGAAGAATTTAGAACGTAGAGTATACAATATGAACTATAGAATATAGAGGAATATAGTACATAGAAGAACATAGAACATAAAGAACATAAAAAAGAAAATAGATTATAGAAGAATATAAAAAATATATAGAATATGGAAAATAGGTGAATGTAGCATGTAATTATAGAAGAATATAAAATACTGAAAAATATAGAATACAGAATATAGGAAAACATAGAGCATAAATTTAGAAGATATAGGGTATAGAATGCAGAATATAGAATAAGGAATATAGATGACAGACTACAGAATATAGAAGACAGAAAGTAGCAGAAAACAGAATATTGACAAATGGGGAATATAGGGTATAGGACATACACTATTGAAGAATAGAGAAAGTAGAAGAGTATAGATTACAAAATATAGAAGAATATAGAATGTAGAATACAATATAAGAAAATATTAGATTACAGAAGAATATAGAATATAGAGATAAGAAGGTAGAATATACACTAAAAATATAGACTATAGAAGAATATAGAATTCAAAAAAATTTAGAATATAAAATGTAGAATATAGAACATAGAAGAAAATGGAATGTAGAATGGAGAACATAGAATATGGAATAGAGAATAAAGAATATTGAAAAGTTTAGAATATAGAATGTAGACTGTAGAATATTGAATATAGAATGTACAATGTACAATATAGCAGAAAGAATATAGATTATAACAGAAGAATATAGAATGAATAAAAATGTAGAAGAGTATAGAATACAGAACATAGAAGAATATAGAATGTAGAATACAGAAGAATATAGGATATAAAAATTATAGAATATACAACATAGAATATAGAATACAGAGTATGGAATATAGAATACAGAAAAATATAGAGAAATATAGAATAGAGTATGTACAAAGTAGAATAGAGAATATAGAATATAAAATATAGAATAAAGAACATAGAATATAGAAGAATATAGATCATAGAATATAGAATATTCTGGGAATAAAGTAGAATTAAATACAGGAAGTAAAAGATGGAATATAAGAGAATATAGAATGTAGAATATAGTTTACAGAATATGCAAAATGGAATAGAGATGACAGAAAATTATAAAAATATACAATATAGAAAACATTAAATATAGAATACAGACAATAGAATATAGAACAATATAGAATTTAAAATATACAATGTAGAATACTGAATATAGACTACAAAATATAGAATCAAAATACATAATATAGAGAATATACATTATAAAATACAGAATATTATGGAATATAGAACATAGAAAGTAAAAAATAATACAATATATAAGAACATATACTACAGAAGAATATAGAGTATAGGATGTAGAATAAAGAATACAGAAAATTGTATAAAATATAGAATAGAGAAAAAGAATATAGTAATGAATATAATAATGAAAAATATAACGAAGAATACAATAATGAAGAAGAATGCAATAATGAACAATATAATAATGAAGAATATCATGAAGAATATCATGAAGAATATCATGAAGAATATCATGATGAAGAATATAATGAAGAATATAATGAATATAATGAAGAAGAATATAATGAAGAATATAATAAAGATGTATATAATGAATGTAATAAAGAAGTATATAATAATGAATATAATAAAGATATATAATGAAGAATATAATAAAGTATATAATAATGAATAATATAATGAATATATTAATGAATATAATGAAGAATATAAAAATGAAGAATAATGCAGAATATAATTTAGAAGAATATAATGAAGAATATAAAAATGAATATAATAATGTGGAATATAATGAAGAAGAATACATTAACGAAAGAGAATATAATAATGAAGAATACAATAATGAAGACTAAAATACTGAAGAATATAATCATGAAGAATATGATAATCAAGAATGTAATGAAGAATATAATAATGAACATAAGGATAACAATGAAGACAATAATAATGAAGAAAATAATGTAGAATATAATGAAGAATACATTAATGAAGAAGAATATAATAATGAACAAGATAACAATGAATAATATAATAATGAAGAACATAATAATAAAGAATAATATAATGAATATAATAATGAACAACGTAGAATATAATGAAGAATACATTAATGAAGAATATAATAATGAATATAACAATGAAGAATATAATTAGAAGAATAGTAAATGAAGTATATAATAATGAAAAATATAATGAAGAAATATAATATTGAGGAAGAATATAATGAAGAACATAATGAAGGATATAATAATAAAGAATATAATAATGAAGCATATAATAATCAAGAAGAATATATTAATGGAGAATATGATGAAAAATACAATAATGGAGAATATAATGAAGAATGTAATAATGAAGGATACAATAATGAAGAATAAAATAATGAAGTATATAATAGTGAAGAATATAATAATGAAGAAAGTAATAATGAAGAATGAAATAATGAAGAATACAATAGGGAGGGTATAATAATGAAGACTATAATAATGAAGATGATACAAATGAAGAAAATAATAATGAAGACTAATGAAGAGTATACTAATGAAGAAAATAATAATGAGGAAGAATGTAATAATGAAGAATATAATGAAGAATAATAATGAGAAAGAATATAATGAAGAATATAATAAAGATATAATAATGAAGAATATACTAATGAAGATGAATATAACAATGAAGAATATAATGAAGAACATAATGAACAATATAATGAAAAAGAATATAATAATGAAGAATAGAAGAATAGAATGAAGAAGTATATAACTAGGAAGAACATAAAAATGAAGAATAATGCAGAAGAATATAATAATGAAGCAGAATATAATAATATAATAAAGAATACAATGAATAATATAATAAAGAATATAATAATGAAAAACATAATTATGAAAACTATAATAAAGAATATAACAATGAACAATATAATAATGAATATAATGATGAATAATGTAGAATATAATAATGAATATAATGAAGCATATAATGAATATAATAATGAAGAACACATTAATGAAGAATAGTGATGAATAAGAATTTAACAATGAAGAATATACTAATGAAGAATATAATAACGAAGAAAATAATATAATAATGAAGACTAATAATGAAGTACATTATAATAATGAACAAGAATATAATAATGAAGTATATAATGAAGAATATGATAATGAAGAATATAATAATGAAAAATAATAGTCAAGAAGGTAATAATGAAGAATTTAATAATGAGGAATATAGTAATGAATATAGTAATGAAGAATATAATGTAGAATAAAATAATGAAGAATATAATGTAGAATAAAATAATGAAGATTATAACGATGAGGAATATAATAATGAAGAATATAAAGATGAAAAATATAATATTCAAGAATATAATAATGAAAAGGATATAAAAGGAAGACTATAATGATGAAGAATATAGTAATGAAGTATTCAAAAATGAAGAATAATATAATAATGAATATAATGAAGAAATATATAATAATGAAAAATATAATGAAGAAATATATAATTATGAAGAATATAATAATGAAGAATATAAGACTAAAAATGAAGAATATAATAATGAAGACTATAATAATGAAGAATAAAAAAATATAATAATGAGGAAGAATATAATAATGAACATAATAACAAAGAATATAATAATGAATATAATAAAGAGGAATATAATGAATAAAATAAAGAATATAATAATGTGGAAGTATATAATAATGAAGAATATAATACTGAAGAATATACTAAGAATAAAATAATGAAGAATATAATAAGAATACAATAATGAAGAACAATAGAATGAAGGAGTATATAATAATGAAGAACATAATGAAGAATATCAAATGAAGAATACAATAATGAAGAAAAAGAGGAATATAATAAAGAATATAATTATGAAGAATATAATAATGAAGAATATAACAATGAATAATGAAGAATATAATGATGAATATACTAATGACGAATAATGTAGAATATAATAATGAAGAAGATATGAAAATCAACGAGAATATAAATGAAGAAGAATATAATGAAGGATATAATAAAGAAGAATGCTATAATGGAGAATATAATAATGAAGAATACAATAATGGAGAATATAATAATGAAGAATATAATGTACAATATAATGAAGAATACAATAATGAAGAATATAAATTAAAGAATATAATGAAGAACATAATTATGAAGAAAATAATACAATAAAGAAGAATATAATAATGAGGAGGTATATAATAATGAAGAATATAATATTGAAGTATATAATAATGAAAACCATAGTAATGAAGAACATAATAATGAAGGATACAATAATGAAGAATACAGTAATAAAGAATGCAAAAATGAAGATTATAATGAAGAATTATATAATAATGAATATAATAATGAAGAATATAACTGTAGAATATAATATCAAAGAACAATGAAGAATGTAAAAATGAAGAATATAATAATGAAGAACATAATTATGAAGACTAATAATGAAGAATACAATAAAGACGAATATAACAGGAAGTATATAATAATGAAGAATATAATAGTGAAGAACATAAAAATATAATAATGAAGGATACAGTAATGAAGAATTAAATAATATAAAAATGAAGAATATAATGAAGAATAATAATATAATGAATATAATAAAGAATTTAATAATGAAGAATATAATAATGAAGAATGTAATATGTAGAATATTATAGTGAAGAATATAATAGTGAAGACTATAAAAATGAAGAACATAATAATGAAGAATACATTAAAGAATATAATAATGAAGAATATAATAATGAATATAATAACGAAGACTATACTAATGAATATAATAACGAAGACTATACTAATGAAGAATGTAATGAAGAATGTATAAATGAAGAAGGCTATAATAATGAATATAATAATGAAGAATATAATGAAGAAGAATATAAGAAGAATACAATAATGCAGAATTTAATAATGACGAATATAGTAATGAAGATTGTAATGATGAATATAATAATAAAGAATAAAGAATATAATAATGCAGAATACAATAATGAAGAATATAATAAAGAACATAATTATGAAGAATGTAATAATGAAGAATACAATAAATATGATAACGAGGTTGTATATAATGAAGAATATAATAATGAAAACAATAATGAAGGATACAATAATGAAGAATATAATAACGAAGAAGTATATAATGTAGAATGTAATGAAGAAGAAAATAAAAAATATAATAATGAAGAAGAATACAATAATGAAGAATAGAATAATGAAGAACACAATAGTGAAGAATATAATAATGAAGGATACAATAATGAAGGATAAAATAATGAAGAATAGAATAATGAAGAACAAAATAAAAGTAGATAATGAAGAATATAATAATGAAGAATATTACAATATAGAAGAAAAAATGAGGAATATAATTATGAAGAATATAATGAACAATATAATTATGAAGAATATAATAATGAACATAATGACGACTAAAGAATATAGAAATGAAGAATATAATGAAGAATATAATAGTGAAGAATGTAATGAAGACTAGTAATGAAGAATGTAAAATGAACAATGTAATAATGTAACAATGAAGAATGTAATAATGAAGAATATATTAATGAAGAATGTAATAAGGAAGAATGTAACAATGAAGAATGTAATAATGAAGAGTATATTAATGAAGAATGTAATAATGAAGAATTTAACAATGAAGAATGTAATAATGAATATATTAATGAAGAATAGAATAATGGGATTAAAATAATGAATATAATAATGAAGAGCATAATGAGCAAGAATATAATGAACAATATAGTAATGAACAATATAATGAAGAATATAATCAAGAATATAATGAATAGTGAAGAATGTAAGAGTGAAGAACGTAAGAGTGAAGAACGTAAGTGAAGAACGTAACACTGAAGAACGTAACAGTGAAGAACGTAATAGTGAAGAATATAATAAAGAAGAATATAATAATAATGAAGAATATAATAATGAAAAAATAATGAAGAATATAAAAATAAACAATATAATAATGAAGAATATAATAATGAGGAAGAATATAATGAAGATTATAACAATGAAGAAGTATATAATATTTAAGAAAATAATGAAGAATATAATAAACAAGAATATAATAATGAAGAAGAATATAATAATGAAGAATGTAATAATGAACAGTATAATAATGAAAATAGTAATGAAGAATATAACAATGAAGAATGTAACAATGAAGAATCTAACAATGAAGAATCTAATAACGAAGGATGTAATCGCGAAGGATGTAAGAATGAAGGATGTAATAATGAAGAAGGATATAATAATGAAGAATGTAAATAAAGAATATAATGAAGAATATGATAGTGAAAAATATAAAAAAGAATATAATAAAGAATATATTAATGAAGAATATAATGAAGAATATAATGAACAGTATAGGCTTAGGGTTGGTTAGGGTTATGGTGTTAGGGTTAGGGTTGGTTAGGGTTAGGGTGTTAGGAATAGGGTTAGGGTGTTAGGGTTTGGGTTAGGGTGTTGTTAGGTATTAGGGTGTTAGGGTTAGAGTGTTGTTAGGGTTAGGGTGTTAAGGATAGGGTTGGTTAGGGTTGGGTTGGTTAGGGTTAGGATGTTAGGGTTAGAGGTTACGGTTCGGGTTAGGGGTTAGGGTTAGTGTTAAGTTTTAGGGTTAGGGTTAGGGGTTAGGTTCAGGGTCAGGGGTTATGGTCAGGGTCAGGTGTTAGGGTCAGGGTTAGGAGTTAGGGTTTAGGGTCAGGTTCAGGGGTTTGAGTCAAGGTTAGGTTTTAGAGTCTGGGTTAACGGTTAGGGTCATTGTTAGGGGTTAGGGTCAGGGTTAGGGGTTAGGGTAAGGTTTAGGGGTTAGGTTCAGGGTTAGGGGCTCGGGTCAGGGTTAGGGTTTCGGGGGAAGGTTAGGGGTTCGGGTCAGGGTTAGCGGTTAGGGTTTAGGGTCCGGGTTAGGGGTTTGGTCAGGGTTAGGGGTTAGGTTCAGGGTTAGGCGTTAGGGTCAGGTTTAGGGGTCAGGGTCAGGGTTTTAGGGTCAGGGTCATGGTCAGCGTTTTAGGGTCAGGGTCACGGTCAGCGTTTTAGGGTCAGGGTCAATGGTCAGAGTCGGGTCAGGGTCAGGGTTTTAGGGTCAGGGTTAGGGTTAGGGTTGTTAGGGTCAGGGTCAGGTTTATGGTCAGGGTCAGGTTTAGGGTTAGGGTTAACAGAACACTGAAGATAGAATACAGAATATAAAAGAACTTTGAAAATAGAGGAGTATAGTTTATAGAGGATTTGGAATAAAAAAATTACAGAATATACATTATAAAAGAATATAGCATAAAGAATACAGAATATCGAAGAAAATAGAATATAAATTTTGAAGTAGAATACAGAAGAATATAAAATGTACAATGTAGAATATAGATTGCAAAACACAATGAAGAATTTAGGAGAATATAGATTATAGAATATAGAAGATCATAAATTACACAATATAGAAGATTATGGAATATAGAATATAGGAGAATATAGAGTGTTGAATACAGTTAAAGAATATGGAATACAGAATACACAAAAATATATGTAAAAACATAGAAAATAGAAGAATTAATATAGAACATAGTATATCGACAAATATAGAATATAGAAGAATGTAGAACGTAACATATAGAATAGAGAATGTAGAATAGAGAATGTAGAATATACAATATGGAATATAGAATACAGAAGAATATAGTATAGAGAAAAATATAGAATATAGAACACGGAACATCGAATATAGAATAGAGAGTATGGAATATAGGATGTAGGAAAATATAGAATATAGAAGAACATAGAATTTAAAATGTAGAATATGGAATATAGAAGAATTTATGGAATATAGAACATAGAAGAATATTGAACATGGAACACAGAAGATACAATACAGAATATAGAAAATAGTAGAATATAGAATATACTAAGAATGTGGAATATAGAAAAATACAAACAAGAACATAGATTATAGAATGTACATTGCAGAATATAGAATACAAAATACAGAAGAATATTGAATATAAATTTAGGAAATAGAAGAATATAGAATATAGAAAGCCATAGAAAATGCAAGAAAAAGAATATAGTAGAGTGCAGAACACAGAATATTGAAGAATACAGAATATGGAAGAATACAGAATATAGAATACAGAAGAATAGAGAATATACATTATAGAAGAATATACACAATAGAAGAGTATACAATACGGAATATAGATTATAGAAGAACTTAGAATATAGAAAGTAGAATACAGAATATAGAATAAAGACTAGAATACAGGTTATAGAATATAGAAAATTGTGGAATGTAGAATGTAAAATACAGAGTATAGAATACAGAATATAAAAGAACATAGAACACGGAATGTAGAATATAGCATATAGAATATGGAGCATAGACTATACCGTACAGAAAAATATATAAAGAATATAGAACATAGAAATTTGAATATACAATATAGAATACAGAGTACGGAATTTAGAACCTAGAATATGGGAAAATATAGACATAGAATATAAAAGAATATAGAACATAGAAGAATATAAAATTTAGAATGTAAAATACACAATATAGAAGAATTTAGAATGTAGAATATAGAATATGGACTATAGTATATAGAGGAATATAGTATATAGAAGAACACAGAACATAGAAGGTACAATAGAGAATATAAAAGAAAATAGAAGAATATAGAGTATAGAAGAATATGAAATATGGAAAATAGGAGAATGTAGAATATAATTATAGAAGAATATAGAATATTGCAAAATATAGAACACAGAATATAGGAAAACAGTATATATTTAGAATATAGAAGATACAGGATATAGAATACAGAATATAGAGGAGTAAAGCAAATAGATGACAGACTACAGAATATAGAAGATAGAATGGAGAAGAAAATAGAATATTGACAAATAGGGAATATAGGGTATAGGATATACACTATTGAAGAATAGAGAATAAAGTAGAAGAATATAGATTACAAAATATAGAAGAATATAGAATGTAGAACAGAGAATATTGGATTACAGAAGAATATAGAATATAGAGATTAGAAGGTAGAATATACAATAAAAAATATAGAATATAGAGGAATATAGAATTCAGAGAAATGTAGAATATATAATATAGAAGGAAATGGAATGTAGAATGGAGAACAATAGAGAAGAATAAAGAATATCGAAAAATTTAGAATATAGAATGTGGACTGTAGAATATTGAGTATAGAATTTAGAACATAGAATATAGCAGATAGAAGAATATAGATTATAACAGAAGAATATAGAATGTAGAATAAAGATGTAGAAGAGTATAGAACACAGAATATAGAAGAATATAGAATGCAGAATATAGAATATGGACTATAGAATGTAGAATACAGAAGAATATTGGATATAAAAACTATAGAATATAGAACATCGAATATGGAATATAGAATACAGAGTATGGAATAGAGAATAAAGGAAAATATAGAACAGAAATAAATATAGAATATCCGATAGAGTATGTACAACGTAGAATACAGACTATAGAATAAAAAATATAGAGAACAAAGAATATAGAAGAATATAGATTATAGAATAAAGAAGGTTCTGGAATATAGAGTGTAGAATTAAATATAGAAGATGGAATATAAGAGAATAAAGAATATAGTTTACAGAATAGGCAATAAGAATACAGAAAATTATAAAAAATAGAAAACTTTGAATATAGAATACAATGGAAGATAGAAAAATATAGAATGTAGAATATAAAATAGAATAAAAAGTACATCATGTAGAGATTATACATTATAGAATATGGAAGATTATGGAATATAGAATGTAGAATGTGAAATACAGAATATACAATATAGAAGAATATATGATACAGACAATGAAGACTAGTGTAGAATGTAGAATATAGAATACAGAAAATTATATAGAAAAATATAGAATATAGAAAAGAACATTGAATACAGAACACAGAGTATGGAATGTAGAATATAGAAAATGTAGAGTATAGAAAAATATAGAATATAGAACATAGAATGTAGAATACAAAATATAGAATATAAAATAAAGTATAAAGAACAGAAAATAGAAGAATATAGATTATAACATATAGAAGATAATGGAATATAGAATATAGGATGTAAAAGAAAGAATACACAATATAGAAGAATATAGAAGGAAGAATGTAGAATATGAAATAGAATACAGAAAAATATAGTATATAGAAAAATATAGAATATAGAAGAATAAGGAAGAATATAGAATTTAGAATGGAGAATATAGAATACAGAACATAAAATACAGAAGAATTTAAAATATAGATTGCAGAATATAGAATATGGTATATGAAAAATACAATATAGTATATAGGAGTATATTGTATGTAGAAGAATATAGAATACAAAGTATGGATTACAGAATATACAAAAATATACAATATAGAAGAACATAGATTATAGAATCTAGAGAATTTAAAACAGAATATAGAATATGGAACATAGAACACTGAGGATAGAATACACAATATAAAGGAACATTGAAAATAGAAGAATATAGTGTATAGAGTATTTGGAATATAGAATATACATTATAGAAGAATATAGCATACAGAATACAGGCTATAGAAGAAAATAGAATACAAATTAGAATATAGAACACAGAAGAATATAAAATGTACAATGTAGAATACAGAATATAGAATGCAAAATATAGAGTGAAGAATTAAGAGAAATATAGATTATAGAATATAGAAGATTATACGTTAGACAATATGGAAGATAATGGAATATAGGATGTAGAATGTAAAATATAGAATACAGGAAATACAGAATATGGAATATAGAAGAATATAGAATGTTGAATACAGTATAAAAATATGGAATGTAGGATACACAAAAATATAGTATACGTAAAAATATAGAAAATAGAAGAATCTAGAATACAGAATGTAGAATATAGAAGATTTTAGAATGTAGAATATGGAATGTAGAATAGAGAAGAATATAGAACATCGAATATAGAATAGAGAGTATGGAATATAGGATATAGGAAAATATAGAACATAGAATTTAGAATGTGGAATATAGAATATGGAATATGGAACGATATAGTATACAGAAGAATATTGAACAGAGAACACAGAACACAGAAGATACTATACAGAATATAAAAGAATATAGAAAACAGAATATAAAAAAATATACAAGAATATGGAATATAGAAGAATATATACATTACAGAAGAATATGGAATATAGAAGAATATCGAATATAAATTTAGAATATAGAAGGCTATAGAAAATACAAGAAAAAGCATATAGTAGAATGTGGAACACAGAATATTGAAGAATACAGAATATGGAAGAATATAGAAGCATTTTTTAGAATATAGAATACATAAGAATATAGAATATACATTCTAGAATATACTCAGTAGAAGACTAGAATACAGAATATAGATCAGAGAAGAATACAGAATTTAGAATATAGAAAGTAGAATACAGAATATAAAATATAGTATAAAGACTAGAGGATACAGATTATAGCATATGGAAAATTATGGAATGTAGAATGTAAAATATAGAATATAGAAGAATACAGAATGTAGAATATAGCATATAGAGTATAGATTATGGAACATAGAATATAACATACTGAAAAATATAGTATATAGAAAAATAAAGAATATAGAATATAGAACTTTGGATATACAATATAGAACACAGAGTATGGAATAGGGAACCTAGAATATGGAAAAATGTAGAACTAGAATATAAAAGAATATAGAACATAGAAGAATATAGAATTTAGAAAATACAATATAAAACAGAATATAGAAGGATTATAGAATGTAGAGTGTAGAATACGGAATACAGTTTAAGAAATATGAATTATAGAAAGTAGAAGAATACAGTATGTAGAAGATATTAGAATACAGAATTATGACATATATGGAATACAGAATAAAATATATAAAATGTAGAATGTGCTATAGAATACAGAATGCAGAAGTACATAGAATATAGAAGAATTTAGAATGTAGACGAGAATACAGATGAATATAGGTTATAGAATATAAGAATACAGAATATAGAGTGTAGAATGTAGAACACAGAACACAGAATATAGCATACGGAAGAATATAGAAAATTTTTGAATATATAATGTTGAGTGTAGAATATGGAGTATAGAATATAGAATGCATAATGTGGAATATACAATACAGAATATAGAATAATATAGTATAGGAAATAGAAGAATATAGAATGTAGAATACAGAATATTAAAGAATTTAGAATATAGAATGTAGCATATAGAATATACAAGAATATAGATTAAATAATATAAAAAATATAGAATGTAGAATATAGAAGAATACAGAATATGGGATATAGAATATTGAAGAATATAGTATATAAAAGAATATAGAATATAGAACAGAACACAGAAGATAGAATACAGAATATAAAAGAAAATAGAATGTAGAATAATGTAGAAAATAAAATCTAGAATATAGAAGGATATAGACTATAGAGAAATATAGAATACAGAAGAATATAGTGTATAGAATATAGAAGAATACAAAATATAGAATAGAGAAAATAGAAGAATATAGAATATAAAATATAGTAGAATATGGGATATAGAATATACATTATAGAAGAATATAGAAGATTATAGTATACAGAATATAGAAGAATGTAGAATGTGGAATATAGAATACAGAAAACAGAATATAGAATGTCGGATCAAGAATCTAGAAACTAGAATATAGCGTATAGTAGAATATAGAAGAGTGTAGAATATAGAATTTACAAAGTAGAATGTGGAATATAGAATACAAAATATAGAATATATAGAAGAAATTAGAATGTAGAATATACAAATTAGAGAAATACAGATTATAGAATATGGAAGAATACAAAATATAGAACATAGATTATAGAAAATATAGAATATAGAAGAATACAGAATGTAGAATATAGAATACAGAAGAATATATTATATAGAAGAAAATAGAACATAGAATATAAAAGAATATAGATATTGAATACAGAATTGTATAGAATATGGAATATAGAGTATAGAATGTAGATGTGTATAGAATGTAGAAGAATATAGAATACTGAATATACAGGAATATACAATATAGAAAATTATAGAATATAAAAGAACATGGAATATACATTATAGAAGAATTTAGAATGCAGAAGAATATATAATAGAGAAAGTAGAAGAACATAGCATATAAAATATAGGATATAGAATGTGGAATATAGCATATAGAGGAATATAGACTACAGAATGTAGAAGAGAGAATATAGAAGAATATTGTATATAGAATATACAATATAGAAGAATATAGATTATAAGATTATTCAAGAATATAGAATGTAGATTATAGAATATAAAAGAATATAGATTATAGAACACAGAATATGGAGTTTACCATGTTGAATATAGAATAAAAAATATAGAATACAGAATGTAGAATATAGAAGAACGTAGAATATAGAATGTGGAACACAGAACATATAATACAGAATAGAGAAGAATAAAGAATATAGAAGAATTTAGAATATATAATCCAGACTGTAGAATATAGATTATAGAATATAGAGCACAGAACATACAATATAGAATACAGAACATAGAAGTTAGAAAATAGAATATAGAAGAATATAGGATATTCACGAAAATGGACTATAGAGCACGGAATATAAGTCATAAAATATACAATATAGAGGAATATAAAGAATACAGAATGTAGAATATAGACTATATATTACAGAACACAGAACATAGAATTTAAAAGTGTATAGATTATAGAATACAGAAGAATGTAGAACATAGAATATAGAAGAATATAGATTATAGAAAAGAGAATATAGAATATTAAATATAGTAGAATATGGAATATACAATATAGTATATAGGAGAATATGGAATATTGAAAAATATAGAATTTAAGATATAAAATATACAATTTAGAAGAATAGAAAATAGAATACAGAATACAGACTGTAGAAGTATATAGGTTATAGAATATAGAAGAATATAGAGTATACAACGTAGAATGTAGAATAAGGAATATAGAACAAAGAACAGAATTTAGAATATAGAAGAATATGGAATATAGATTATGGAATACAGAATATACAAGAATATAGTATATAAAAGAATATAGAACACGGCATAAAACAGAATATTGATTATAAAGTATAGAATGTAGAATATAGAATAAAAATACAGAAGAATATAGAATATAGAAGGATATAGAAAATAGAATATGGAATACAGAATATAGAAGTACATAGAATATAGCAGAATATGGAATATAGTAGAACATAGAATAGAGGAGGATATAGAATATAGAAGGCAATAGAATACAGGACACAAGAATATAGAAAACAGAAGAAAATATAATATCAAATATAGAAGACAATAGAAGATAGTAGATAGAAGACATAAGATGATAGGAGATAGAAGATTGAACATAGAATACAGCACAAAGAATATCAAATATAGACTATAGAAGAATATAGACTATACAACACAGAATATTTAATATAGAAGAATGTTAAATACAGAATTTAGAATGTAGAATATAGAGTACACAATATAGAAGAATATAGAATATTGAAGAATATGGAATATAGAATGTAGGATACAGAATATAGAAGAATATAGAATATAGAGTGTAGAATATAGAAGAATGAAAAATACAGAATGTAGAATATGAATAAAGAATACAGTATATAGAATAATACAGAACATAAAATATAGACTATAGAAGAATATAGATTATAGCATACAGAAGAATATAGAATGTGGAATACAGAATATAGAAAATAGAAGAATATAGAATATATAACACAGAATGTATAAAATATAGAACATAGAATATAGATTTTAGTATATAGAAGAATACAGAATAAAGAATGTAGAATATAGAATGTAGAGTATAGAATATAGAATACAGAAGAATACAGAATATGGAATAAAGAATATGGAATATAGATATAGAAGAATATAATACATAGAAGAATATAGAACATACAACATAGAATATTGAATATAGAATATGGAATGTGGGATATAGAATATAGAAGAATAAAGATATAGAGGTATATAGAATATAGAAGAATATAGGATATAGAATATAGAAGAGTACAGAAATTAGGATATAGATTATACAAGAATATGGAGTATAGAATAGTATAGGATATACGATATAGAATAAAGCAGAATATAGAAGAATGTAGAATATTGAAGAATATAGAATTTAGAATGTAGAATATAGACTATAGTATTTAGAATGTAGAATATAGAAGAATACAGAATGTGAAATGAATATAGAATGTAGAATATAGAAGAATATAGATTATAGCATATAGAGGAATATAGAATATGGCATGTAGAGTGTGGAATATAGTATATATAATGTGGTAGAATATAAAATATAAAAGAAGTGTATAGAATGTACAATATTGAATATAGAATACAGAATATAGAATATGTAAAATAGAACAGTATAGTTTATAAAATATGGAATATAGAGTACAGAATATAGAATAAAGAACATAGAGAATAGAAGATAGAACACAGAAGAGTATAGAATATAGAATATAAGACATAAAAGTACAATATAGAAGATTATAGAATACAAAATATAGAAGTATAAAGATTATAGGCTATAGATAAATATAGAATGTAGCTTCTAGAATATAAAATATAGAATGTAGAAAATCGAATATGGAGTGTAGAATACGGAACATAGAAGAACATAGTATTTAGAAGACTAGAATATTGATGAATATGGCAAAAAGAATATAAGAAATAAAATATACAATATAGAAGAATATACAATACAGACTGTACAAGTATAAAGATTATAGAAAATGGAATATAGAATGCAGAATGTAGAATATAGAATACAGTACATAGAACAGAGAATGTAGCAGAATATAGAAAGTAAATGTAGAATATAGAAGACCATAGAATATAGAAGAATGCAGAATATAGAATAGAGAAGAATATGGTATACAGAATATAGAACAGCAAACATAGAATATTGAATATAGAATGTAGAATAGAGAAGAATATAGAATAAAGAATATAGCATGTTGAATGTAGGATATAGAATGTAGAATACAGAGTACAGAATATAAAATTTAGTATATACAATATAGAAATAGAAGAATATAGAATGTAAAACATAGAATATAGAATATGGAAAAATATATAAAAAAAGAATATAGAACGTAGAATGTAGAATACAGAATATGGAATACAGAACATAGAACATAGAAGCATACAGTATTTGGAAGAATATAGAATACAGAATATAGGACATAGAATATAGAGTACAAAATATAAAAGATAAAATATAGAATATAGCATATAGAAGAACATAGAATACAGAATATAGAAAGTAGAATATAGAACAATATAGAATAGAGAATATAGACTATAGAAGACAAAATATAGAAGATGGAATATTGAAGAATATTGAAGATAGAATATAGGATTTGGAATATAGAATTAGAGTATAGAATATAGAAGAATATAGAATCTAGACTAGAGAATATAGAAGATAGAATACAGAAGAATAAAGAATATTGACAATTATGGTATATACAATATAGAATAAAGGATATAGAATATACAATATAGAAGAATATTATAGATTATTGAGGAATATAGAATATAGAGTTTACAGTGTGGAATATAGAATACAGAATATAGAATAAAGAAAAATTTAGATTATAGAATGTAGAATATAGAGCCATACACAATATAGAACGTAGAATATACAGAATATAGAATAGAGAAAAATAAAGTAGAATACAGAATATGAAATAGAGTATAGAATGTAGATTATAGATTATAGAATATAGAGAACAGAATATAGCATATAAAATAAAGAATATAGAAGATAGACTATAGAAGGATATAGAATACAGAATACAGGATATTGACAAAAATGGAATATAGAATATAAGATATACAATATAGAAGATTACAGAATATAAAATGTAGAAGTATATAGATTATAGAATACAGAAGATGTAGAACGTGGAATATAATATATAGAAGAATATAGAATACAGAATAAGAAGAATTTAGAATGTAGAATATAGCATATGGAATATAGAATATGGAAGAATATAGAATATTGATGAATATGTAATATAGAAGAATATAGAATATACAGAACAGAATATAGAAGATAGAATATAGAAGAATATAGGATAGAAAATATGGAATATAGAATATAGAAGAATATAGACTATTGATGAATATGGAATGTAGGCTATGATATATAAAATGTACAATATAGAAGAATATAGAATATACAAAACAGAATATAGAATGTAGAAGAATATAGATGATAGAATATAGAAGAATATTGAATATAGAATTTAGAATGCAGAATATAGAATATGGAACATAGGGTAGAGAATATAGATTATAGAATGTAGAATATAGAAGAATATGGACTATAGGAAAATTTAGAGTATGAAATGTAGAGTGGAGAACATTAGATATAGAAAACAGAACATACAAGAAAATAGAATATAGAATGTAGAATATAGAATACAGAATATAAAAGAGAGAAGTTAAAGAATATAGAAATATTTAGAATACATAATGTAGACTGTAGAATATAGAAGAATATAGATTATAGAATACAGAAGAGTATAGAATGTAGAGAAGAGAATGTAGAATATAGAACATAGAGGATAGAACATAGAATATAGAAGAATATAGAATAGAGGATATTCAGGAAAATGGAATACAGACTATAAGACATAAAATATACGATATAGAAGAATAAAGAACGTAGAATGTACAATATAGATAATACAGTACAGAACATAGAAGAGAGAATATAGAATGTAAAAGTATATAGATTACAGAATATAGAAGAATAGAGAATACAGAATGTAGAATATAGATTATAGAACATAGAATATAGAATACAGAAGAATATAGATTATAGAATATAGACAGTAGAATACAGAAGTATATAGAATATAGTAGAATATAGAATGTTGAATATGGAATATAGAAGAATATAGTTCATAAAAGAATACAGTATATAAAAGAATATAGAAAATAGAATATTGATGAATATAGACTATAAGACATACAATGTAGAAAAATATAGAAAACAGAACGTAGAAGTATATAGATTATAGAGTACAGAAGAATATGGAATATATACTGTAGAATGTAGAAGATACAATATAAAACATAAAATATTGAAGAATATAGATTATAGAATATAGAATGTAGAAAAATATAGACTGTAGAATATAGATTACAGCATGTAATATAGAATACAGCATGTAGAAGAATATAGAAGATAGAATATTGAATATAGAAAATAGAATGTAGATTATAAAATATAGAAAAAATATAGAAGATTATAGGATATAGAGTATAGAATGTAGAAGAATATAGAAGAGAATAGAATATGGAAAATAGAATATAGACTGTAGAATATGGAATATAGAAGATAATAGAATATAGGACACAAAAGAATATAGAAAACAGAAAATATAATATAGAACATAGAATATACAATATAGAAGGAAATTGACGATAGAAGATAGATTGAAGATAGTAGATAGAAGAAAGCAGATGGTAGAAGATTGAACATAGAACACAGGACATAGAATATCAAACATAGAATATAGAGTACAGAATATAGAATTTAGAATGTAGAATATAGAAGATAGAAAATAGAATATAGAACTTAGAATATTGAAGAATAAGGAATATAGGATATAGAATATAGAATACAGAAGAATATAGTATATAGAAGAATATAGAATGTAGAATATAGAGTACAGAATATAGAAGATAAAATACAGAATATAGAACATAGGATATAGAATACAGAAGAATAGAGTGTAGAATGTAGAATATAGAAGAATATGAAATATAGAAAATAGAATTTAGAATATACAACATAGATAAATATAGAATAATACAGAATAAAAATAATATAGAATATTGTTGTCGTTAGGTGCTGTCGAGTCGGTTCCGACTCATAGAGACCCTATGCACAACAGAACAAAACACAGCCCGGCCCCGTGCCATCCTTAAAACCGGTGTTGTGCTTGAGCACATTGTTGCAGCCACTGTGTCAATCCACCTCGCTGAGGGTCTTCCTCTTTTCCGCTGACCCTGTACTCTGCCAAGCATGACGTCCTTCTCCAGGGACTCATCCCTCCTGACAACATGCCCAAAGTATGTAAGACGCAGTCTCGCCATCCTTGTCTCTAAGGAGCGTTCTGGCCGCACTTCTTCCAAGACAGATGTGTTTGTTCTTTTGGCAGTCCGTGGTATATTCAATATTCTTCACCAACACCACAATTCAAAGGCGTCAACTCTTCTTCGGTCTTCCTTATTCATCGTCCAGCTTTCACATGCATATGATGTGATTGAAAATACCATGGCTTGGGTCAGGTGCACCTTAGTCTTCAGGGTGACATCTTTGCTCTTCAACACTTTGAAGAGGTCCTTTGCAGCAGATTTGCCCAGGGCAATGCGTCTTTTAATTTCTTGACTGCTGCTTCCATGGCTGTTGATTGTGGATCCAAGTAAAATGAAATCCTTGACAACGTCAATCTTTTCTCCATTTATCATGATGTTGCTCATTGGTCCGGTTCTGAGGATTTTTGTTTTCTTTATGTTGACGTGCAGTCCATACTGAAGGCTGTGATCTTTGATCTTCAAGTACAGATTATAGCATATAGAAGAATATAAAATATAGAATGTGGAATATAGCATATAGAACATAGAATATAGAAACAGAATACAGAATATAGAAGACTATAGAAAATAGAAGAATATAGAATATATAATGTAGAATATAAAATATATAATAAAGACTAGAGAATATCGATTATAGAATATAGAAGAATGCAGAATGTAGAATATGAAATATAGAGTATAGAATAAAGATGAATATAGAATATAGAAAAATATTGAATGTAGAATATAGAATATGGAAGATAGGAAATAGAATATAATATATAGAATATTGAACATAGAATGTAGAATATAGAAGTATATAGAATATAGAGGAATATAGAACAGTATAGAATATAGAAGAATATAGAATACAGAAGAACATAGAAAATAGAATATAGTATGTATAATGTAGAATATGGAATAGAGAATAAAGAATATAGAATATAGAGTACAAAATATAGAATATTGAAGAATATGGAACATAGGATATAGAATATAGAAGAATAGAGAATATAGAAGAATACAGAAGGATATAGAGTACAGAAGAATATAGATGGATATAAAATACAGAAGAATATAGGGAGAAGCAGAGAGAGATTTCATAAAGACACAAGCGGAGATGACAATGTGACCACAGAGGCAGAGATTGGATGATGCAGCCACAGCCATGGAATAGAGACAGCCACCAGAAGCTGGAAGAGGCAATGAACAGATTCTCCCCTGGAGCCTCTGAAGAGTGTGTGGTGTGATTCTGCCGTGACAGCTTGATTAAGGCTCAGGTATTTTGGCTCTGACTTCGGATTTCTGGCCTCCTGAGCTGTGGAAGAATAAATTTCTGTTGTTTTAAGTCACTCAGTTTGTAGCAATTTGTTATAACAGACACAGAAAATGAATTAACTGACCAATAAAAGATGTGGTAATCTATGCATCATTATAGTATTGTAACCTGACGAGGGTGGGTCCTGCCCGGTGCGACCCCTTGAGTCAATTGAGAGACACCAGGCCTTTGAAAAAGAGGAAACAGACTCTATTGCAAGCCGGTCAAGCAAGGAGCTCAGAGATCAAGTCTCAAATCAAGCTCCCTGAGGTTGGGGATTCCAGTGCAGGTGCAGGGCTTGTGATAGGGAACTTAAGCATAATTCATGAAGTTTCTAAGAACTGGCAGACAATTTCAGGAAATTAACACATACAGGGGTGCAGTAGGGGGTGCAATATGATGGCTAGGGGCATGTGGTTTTCAGGGGGGTATAAATTTTTTTTTTTTTAATGAAACATGAAGTTTATCCAAGGACAGCTTTGTGGCTTATTGCTCATGTCCAAATGGAGTGAGGGGAAGGTTGGTGGGTAGCAAAGCAAACTTGAACAGAGAAGCAGTAAGATGGCCTTGAGCTGCTACACAGAATTTCTTATCAAAAGAGTGTGATGTGGCTCAGGTGTGATGGGAGGAAGGGGAACCGTTTAACCCTTTACGGTATCAATAATATATATATTTTTAAATAATTTTTATTGTGCTTTAAGTGAAAGTTTACAAATCAAGTCAGTCTCTCACATATAAACTTATATACACCTTACTACATACTCCCACTTACTCTCCCCCTAATGAGCCAGCCCGCTCCCTCCTTCCAGTCTCTCCTTTCGTGACCGTTTTGCCGGTTTCTAGCCCTCTCTACCCTCCCATCTCCCCTCTAGACAGGAGAAGCCAACACAGTCTCAAGTGTCCACCTGATACAAGTAGCTCACTCCTCATCAGCATCTCTCTCCAACCCATTGCCAGTCCAATCCATGTCTGAGGAGTTGGTTCCTGTCCTGGGCCAACAGAAGGTTTGGGGACCCCAACTGCCGGGATTCTCCTAGTCTCAGTCAGACCATTAAGCCTGGTCTTTTTATGAGAATTTGGGGTCTGCATCCCACTGTTCTCCTGCTCCCTCAGGGGTTCTCTGTTGTGCTCCCTGTCAGGGCAGTCATCGGTTGTGTCCAGGCACCATCTAGTTAATAATATTTTTAATAACATATCCAGACTTAAAAACTTAAGGAAGGAGAGGGTCTTTCAATTCTTAAAATAAGGCAGATGTTATGGGTTGAATTGTGTCCACCAAAAATGTGTGTCAACTTGGCTAGACCATGATTCCCAGTATTGTGTGGTGGTCCACCATTTTGTCAAGTGATGTGATTTTCCTACACACTGTAAACCCTACCTCTATGGTGTTAGTGAGGTAGGATTAGTGGCAGTTATGTTAATGAGGGAGGACTCAATCTACAAGACTGGGTTGTGTTTTAAGTCAATCTCTTTTAAGATATAAAAGCGAGAAGCAAGCAGAGAGACAGGAGGACATCATACCACCAAGAAACAAGAGCCAGGAGAATAGAGTATCCTTTTGATTGGGGGTCCCTGTGCTTAGGATCTCTTGACTGGGGAATATTGATGACAAGGACTTTCCCCCAGAGCCAACAGAGGGAGAAGGCCTTCTCCTGGAGCTAGCACCCTGAATTCGGATTTCTAGCCTGCTATGCTGTGAGAGAAAAAAATTCTCTATGTTAAACCCATCCATCCACTTGTGGTACTTCTGTTATAGCAGCACTAGCTAGCTGAGACAGCAGGTATATTGAAAAATATATCTCTGGCACAAAAAGCCTCAAATTGCTGAAAGAAATTAAAAATAGATTTGTATTTTTGTATATTTGTGTGGGTATATATGTGTGTGTGTGTGTGTATATATATGTATATATGAGCTCTGGTGGGTTTATATATGTATATATACACCTGTGTATGAGTTCTGATGGCACAGCGGTTAAGTGCTCTGATGCTAATCAAAAGGTAAGCAATTTGAACTCACCAGCCTATTCCACAGGAGAAAGGTGTGGCAGCCAGCTTCCATAAAGATTTAGAGCCTTAGAAACCCTATGGGGCAATTCAACTCTGTTCTATAGGGTCACTATGAGTTGGAATTGACTCGGGGCAACTGGTTTGATCTGGTTTTATATGTATATATATATGGTGTAAGATGAATGATTGAGCTACTGGAAAAGTAAGAGAAACCTGCACTATCTAGAAAGATATTGTGAATGAGTCCTGAAAAAGGTCAATACAGGTAACAGACATGAAAAAGGCGTTGATATAGGTATTGGACTTGACTAGGACTCATACAATGGGGAAAGGAAGCCAAATTAAGTCCCATGCACAGTGGATAGTTATTGCACATGCAGAGATATCAAGCTGGGACCAGGAAAATTATTTTCTTAAACAACCCAGTAAGAAAAAGCTACATCAAAGATAAATGAGGACCATGACTTCCCTTAACCATAGATGTCTGTGGAAGGGAAATAAAAAAGCTTTTCTTAAAATTTCTATTCTCATCCCCATACTTAGATATATTTGGAAGTAAATTGCACACCACCGTGTAACTTAAATATCACCATCTCAAAATTGAGTTAACATAGAGTCCGAGTGATGAGCAGCCAGTTATGTGCAACTGTGAAGGACAATTCTCTTATTACAATTCAGATATAGACATAGATAAATTTCTGAACAATATGATCTCAGAATGAAATATCTCATATTATATGTTTAACAGTATTGCTCTGGGCAAATCTGCTACAAAAGACCTCCTTAAAGTGTTAAGAAGCAAAGATGTCACTTTGAAGACCAAGGTGTGCCTGACCGAAGCTATGGTATTTTCAATGACCACATATGAATGTGAAAGCTGGACAATGAATTAGGTGTTGGTGAAGAATATTGAATATGCCAGTGACTGCCAGAAGAATGAACAAATCTATCTTGGAAGAAGTACAGCCAGAATACTTTTCTGAAGCAAGGGTGCCGAGACTTTCTTTCACGTGCTTTGGATATGTTATCAGGAGGGATCAGTCCCTGGTGAAGGATATTATGCTTGATAAAGTAAAGCGTCAGTGAAAAAGAGGAAGACCCTCAAAGACATGGATTGACACAGTGACTACAACAATGAGCTCAAACATGGCAATGATTGTGAGGATGGCACAGGATGGGGCAGCTTCTCCCCCTCTTGTACATGGTGTCACTATTTAAAAAAAACAACCATTGCCATTGAGTCAATTCTGACTCATAGTGACGATGGGAACTAACAACGACAACATATTTTTTTCTCAAGTATTGGGGTGGGAAACAACCAAGGTAACAGAATCTTAATATATTGCCTAATGGAGACAAAAGTTCCTTTTCGAGTTAAACATCTGACCAGTAAAATTACTCAACAGCTCCATGGGAGTTGAGAGTAGATTGCATACCACCACGTAACTTAAATATCACCATCTCAAAATGTATTTAACATAGGGTCCGAGTGATGAGCAGCCAGTTACTGAACAACTGTGAAGGACAATTCTCTTATTACAATTCAGATATAGACATAGATAAATTTCTAAACAATTTATGACCCCTTGGGAGTGGAATAGCAGAATACTGTTGACATCTTATATAGAGTTTAAATCATTTCTGGTTATCTTTTGGGAGAATGTCCCCTCAGTTTTGTACTTAAAGGAATTGACAATTCTCTCTCTTTTTTTTTTTTTTTGTACGTAATTGGTAGACAGGAACACCAGCCTCCACAGGAGATTTCTTTTTCTTTTTTCCTTTTATTTCATTTAATTCCCTCGAGTCTTTTATGAGCAAAATTTTGCTGTTGTGAAAAATGCTGCAATGAACATGGGTATGCATTTGTCTATTCATGTGACAGCTCTTATTTCCCTAAGATATATTCCTAGGAGTGGGATTGCTGGATCTTACGGTGTTCTCTTTCTAGCTTTCTAAAGAAGTGCCATATCGTTTTCCAAAATGGTCGTACCATTTTGCATTCCCACCAGTAGTGCATAAGAGTTCCAGTCTCCCCACAAATTCTTCAACATGCGTTATTTTTTGTGTGTGTGTTTTTTTTTTGATTTATGCCAGTAATGTTGGGGTGAGATGGTATCTCATTGCAGTATCAATTTCCAATTCTCTATTGGCTGGTGATCACGGTCATTTCCTCATGTGTCTGTTAGTCACTTGAGCGCCGTCTTTGGTGAAGTGTCTGTTAATTTCCTTTGCCCATTTTTTAATTGGATTATTTGTCTTTTTGTTGTAGAGGTATTGGATTTCCCTGGAGATTTTAGAGATTAGACTTCTGTTGAATTTGTCATAGTCAGAGATTTTTCCAAATCTAAGTTCTTTTTTTAATCTTTTGGTGAAGTCTTTTGATGAGCAGGAGTGTTTAATTTTTAGAAGATTCCAGTAATCTAACTTATATTCTAGAGTTTGTGTCTTGTTAGTTATGGTTTGTATCCTGTTAATGACATGTATTAGGGCCTCTAGCATTGATCCTATTTTTTCTCCTATGACCTTTGTGGTTTTTGATTTTATATTTAGGTGTTTGATCCAGTTTTATTTAGTTTTTGGGTATGGTGTGAGGTATGGGCCCTGTTTCATTTTTTTGCAGAGGGACATCCAGTTTTGCCAGCAGAATTTGTTAAAAAGACTGTCTTTTCCACATTTGATGGACTTCGGGCCCTTTTCCAAGATCAGGTGATTGTAGGTGGATGGATTTACACCTGGGTTCTCAATTCTGTTCCGCCAGTCAATGTAGCTGTCATTGTACAAGTACCAGGCTGTTTTGACTACCGTAGCCGTACAGTAGATTCTGAGGCCAGGTAGTGTGAGTCTTCCTAGTGAATTATTCTTCTTCAATAGTACTTTACTTATGTGGGGCCTCTTTCATTTCTGTATAAAGTTAATGATTAGTTTTTCCATCTCTTTAAAGAATGCTGTTGGTATTTGGATGAGAATTGCTTTGTATTTGTGGATTGCTTTCGGTAGAATTGATATTTTCACAATGTTGAGTCCACCTATCGATGAGCATGTCCCTCACTTTTGTCATTTTGAGATACTCGTTATTTGTTGTTTGTTTCTTTAACAATCTGACACTTTCTCTTCTCCTTCAGGACATTCACATGTGTTCTTCTGTCTGCTAGAGGTGGTTTCTCTGGTACCTCAATTCATTTGTACTTTAATTGTACTCTCTTGGAGAAGTCTTCTCGGATTCTGTCAAACTCGTACATGTTTCCAGAATGTCCTGTGCTTCCTCTTTAAAGCAGTAATATTATTTGAATTTGAACTAATAACCAAGTATCAGCCTTGCTCAGGAGTAAGTTACTTTTGCAGTTATTTAAATTTAAATATGAATGAAATAATATAGCAGTTCAGTTCCTTAGTCACACTAGCCGTATCTAAAATGATCAGTAGCCACATGTGTCTAGTGGCTAATGTATCAGGCAGCACAGATTATAGAACATTTCCATTATTGTAGAAAATTATTTTGGACAAGTGCTGCTAGATCAGTTACTTCTCCTTTTTGTTGTTCTTAAACCAAACCTGTGCAACCCAGAACCGAGGCCCTGTGCAACATTTGCACTAACATCATCAAATCTTTCATTTATTCCTATAAACACTAGGTATTTTCAGACGTGCTCACATACATGCAAATACACACACATATACACCCATACTTTTCCTTAAGGTTTGGTCTAAATTTAATAAAATCCTTGAAATCTTCCCTTTGTGTAAAGCCAAGATTAGGTGCTATCTCCTCTTTGCTCTCCCAAAACTTTGCCCTCTTAGCTTACTCTACTGAAATTATTTGTACATAAACCTGTTTCTATTAAATTACTACCTAACCTGGAAGAAACAGAACTTGGTTGTTTTATATTTATATCTCTAGTGCCTGGTAAAGGTGACATAATTTATACTCAATAAATATATTTTAATCAAAGATTTGAAACTCTTGTACTGTCCTCTCATTAGTGAACGTTTTGGTTTCACAAAAAATATATATATATAGTTATTAAGTCAAATATTTATACATATATCTACATCAATATTAACACCTACATGTATATTTATACAGGCAACAATGGATCTGCAATTAGTTTTCATTTACTAGAATTTCATGTGAATAAAATCATATAATATGTACTCTCTTTTTTTTGTTTTGTGCCATTTTACTCTTCTTTTTCTTGTTTCCAATGGTAAAACATTTGTTTATTGATTTGAGATCTGTCTTCCTTTTTAACATAGGCACTTGGAGCTATTAATTTCTCTATAAACGATTCTAAAGTTGCAATCCATATGTTTTAGCATGCTGTTTGTCACTTCCTTTTATCTAAAAATATTATTTTTAAACTCTCCTTGTGATTTATTCTTTGGCTCATTTGTTATTTAGGAGTGTACTGTTTAATTTACATATATTTGTGATTTTCTTATATTTTCTTCTATTGTTGATTTCTAATTTAATTGTATTTTGGTCAAAGAACATATTCTGTATTATTTCAATTATTTTGTATTTATTTAGGTTTTTTTTTGTTTTGTTTTATAGTCTGGCATATGGTCACTCTGGAGAATGTCCCAGGTATACTGCCTAGTTTTATATCCATTATTGAAAATGAGTTATTGAAGTCTCTAACTATTATTGTGAGATGTTAGGGGAATATATGTTTATAATTGTTTATTCTGCCAAATAGATTGACAATTTATAATTATAAAATATTATTTGTATCCTGTAACTTTTTTGTCTTAAAGTCTAATACGTCAAATATTATTATAGGCAACCCAGCTCTTTTTTTTTTTTTGGCTACTGCTCACATGGTATGTTAGATTCCTAGTGCTGCCATAACAAAATACTACAAAGTAAATGGCTTTGAAGAACAGAATTTATTGTCTCAGTTCTGAAGACTAGAGGCCCAAATTCATTAATGGGTCTATGAGCTCTCTCTCTGTTTGTTCTACGGAAGGGTCCTATCTGTCTCAGCTTCTTGCAGCAAAAAAAAAAAAAAACCTGTTGCCGTTGAGTCAATTCCAACTCATAGCAACCCTATGGGATAGAGTGGAACTTTCTCATGGGGTTTTCAAAGAGCAGCTGGTGGATCCCAACTGCTGACATTTCAGTTAGGAGCTGAGCTATTAGCTACCACACCGTCAGGGCTCCTTGTAGCTTCTTGTAGCCCTTTGCAATTCTTGGCATGCTTATGGATGCTTATAGATGTGTCTGCCTCCACCATCACCTGGCATCTGTCTTACTCTGTGTGTTTCTTTCCAGCTCCCTCTCTGTTATCTCCTTTTAAGATACCACTCAGAATGGAATAGGGCTTATCCTACTCTGGTATGGCTTAAGTGACAATATCATCAGCTGCTCTTTGGAAACCCTATGGGGTGGTTCTACTCTGTCCTATATGGTCACTATGAGTTATAATCAACAGGATGGCGAAGGTTTTTCTTTTATCTTCCAAGAATAGCGCTATTTTCCCAAACAAGGCCACAACTTCCAGGTACAATTTTTAGCACTTCAACATATATATTTCGGAGACACTTTCAATCCGGAATACATGGCCTATCTTTTAAATCCTATTTTCAATCTATTTGTGTCTTTTAATCTAAAGAGTGCCTATAATAGACAGACATATATTTGGGTTATGTTCTCTTTTTAGACTATGTTTCCAATCTCTGCCTTTCAGTTGGGTTGTTTCACTATTTAAATTTAATTACTGATAAAGTAGGACTTATGTCTTCCTTTTTTTAAATATGCTTATGTCTTTTTTATTAGTCTATTCCTGGATTGGTGGCTTCTTTTGTGTTAAATTGGTATGTCCTAGTGTACCTTTAAATTTATTTATTATGTCTTTTACAGCGTATGTTTCAAGCTATTTTCTTAATGATTTGTTGTGGATTACAGTTAGCATCTTAATGTAAAACCAACTCATTCAGATGAATAATGTCTTAATTTCAATAATGTTCAGTGTATCTTGATCCTGCTCATTCTTTGTAAAAAATTATCATACAAATTACATGTTTGTACATGAAAAGCAAGTATTCTTTTCTCCATTTCATGAAAAGTTTTGTGCATTAAATGACACTACCAAGAAAATGAAAACATAATCGATAGAATGGAAAAAATATTTGAGCATCATTTACCTGATAAAGCTCGAGTAATTTTTAAAAAGTGTATTGAAAAAAACAAACTGTGTGAGTGAAAGTTCTCAGGCCCATGAATATAATCACATGAACTAACACTCTTCTTTCTGCCAAGGAAAAGTAGATGACTAAAAATTGTTGCTTTGAAAGATTGTAAAACAAATTTGAACACAAATAAAAACTACATGACTTCTATTCAAGGCCACATAAATAATAGATATGCCATCGTCTTAGTTATCTAGCACTGCTATAACAGAAATACCACATGTGGATGGCTTTAACAAAGAGAAATTTATTCTCTCACAGTCTAGGTGTCTAGAAGTCCTAATTCAGGATGCCAGCTTCAGGGGAGGCTTTCGTTCGCTGTTGGCTCTGCAGGAAGGTCTTTGTCATCAATTTTCCCCTGGTTGAGGAGCTTCTCAGTTTAGGGACCCCAGGTCCAAAGATGTGCTGTGTTCTTGGTAGTTTTTCTTGGTGGTATGAGGTCCCCCTGTCTCTCTGCTTGCTTCCCTTTTTTATATTTCCAAAGAGATTGACTCAACATACTATCTAATCCTGTAGATTGAGCCTACCTCATTTATGTAACTGCTTCTAATCCCGCCTCATTAACTTCATAGTGGCAGGATTTACTACACATAGGAAAATCACATCAGATGACAAAATGGTGGACAATCATATGCTACTGGCAATCATGGCCTAGCCAAGTGGACACACATTTTGGGTAGGGGGGTGCAATTTAATCTGTAACAGCCATTTATCACCCCAGTAAATTTGTCACTTATATGTCTCTGATGAAAAATTATATCCAATATAGAACCCCATATGTTTTATAGGTGATTTTTTTTGATCTGACAGATATTAAGAAAACTTCTTTTTTAAAAAAGACATTAGACATTTCGGTGCTTGTGCACAGAGTGGACAGAAAGGAGAGCCCAAGAAGAGTCTTTTCTTTTTCTTTTTTTTTTAAATGGCTTTCTTTCACTTATCCCAGACATGAAAATGTTCAACAGTTTAACCTCAGTTCATTCCCCTAAACATCTGTGGAGTCTGCTCCCTGAGCTTGCAAGCCACTGTCACTATTGTGTTTTTAACCTTTAAAATATCTCATTTAGCTTAAAGTGTTGATCCTCTCCCCTGTCTTCCTAACTCCAAACATCTAAAAAACCATTCTCAGCACATTTAACAGATCAATCTTTATAACATAAAAATCTGATCACATTGTGAAAAATCAGCCTCAGAATCATCTACAGTCCATGTTTCTAGACTATCCCATGTGATTTAAAAAGTTATTTTAGGTACAGACACATGAAATTTTTATCTCAGTAAATGTATTCACACTAAATTTTGAGGTCTATAGACCAATCAGATTAAGTCGTAATACATTTTAGGTCATAAAAGCTTTTTATGATTTGAAGCTGCCTCTTTTTCTTCCCTTGTTACATACTACCATGAGTGAGGCAAGCTTTCCCTCCAAGGGGAGCTAACCCTTGTTGATAACTCACTGTGGGCCAGGTTCTGATTTAAAAATGCTTTATACATACTGCCTCATTGCATTCTCAAAATAAACAACAAGTAAGGACTATTATTGTATCTATATCATAAATGGAGAAACTTAGCAACAGAGTTTTAAAATTTGACCGGGCTCACATGTTATCCTGGGTTTATATCTGGCTGACTGGCTTAAAAGCCTACATTCCCCTTATCAAGCTAGTGACACTTGAACTAGGAAGTAGTGCCTCAAACATTGTGCATATTGTTATACACATGCCTATAACACCATTTTACTCTTTTTTTCCTATATATCACAACTGTCATAAGAATTACCCTTTTTCGAGCTGCATTTCTGATACACTGAAATAATTAAACCTTCATTACTATAAGAACACAATTTTGTGTAGAGCTTTACCATAAGAGAAATCATACTGTTTGAGAACTGTTTGTTTCTTCGTCTCTCCATAGCAAGCTGTATCATTCTAAAGAAGACAAAAATTATAACTAGCGTAGTATATAAGACAAGGTATACCTATAATAAATGCATGTAAACTACACTTATCCAGGCAAATTTGTACAGGAAAAATTAATATATAACTAATTTCACGACCCTGAAGTTGCATATCTTTGGGATTAAAAGAAAGTTAAAATTTGTGAAAATTTGAAGGTGGAACTCTTAATATTAACACTGCGAGAATTTTAAAGAAAAAGTAGGGAAATGTATTGTGCTGAAAGACTTGTTTAAATGCTATAAGAAATTTAAGTTACTGAAAGGATAAATTAAGTAAACATGAGAAAAGGAACAAAAAATATATTCACTGTTTCTGTCAAGATTTTAGTTTTTTTCCTTATTTTTTGAAAAAAATGAAAACTTTTTTGAGTGTATCCTTGAAAGCTTGTTTCACTTGCTTGTTCCTAAGACTGTAAATGAAGGGATTGAGTAAAGGGGCTACTGAGGTATAGATAACAGCTACATCTTTGGATAAAGTCACCCTTTCTTTTGCTGATGGCTTCATGTAAATGGAGACACAGCTACCATAAGTAAGAGAAACTACAATAATGTGGGAAGAACAAGTGGAAAAAGCTTTTGTTCTTTTCCGAGCAGAGGGAATTTTTGGAATGGTCTTGATTATATATGTATAGGAAAAAATTACTAAGAGTAGTGTGACCACTAGTGTTATAACTGCTGAAACAAATGAAATCATTTCTAGGAAGTGAGTGTCTGTGCAAGAAATCTGCAGGATAGGAGAAGTGTCACACATGAAATGATCAACTACTTTGGAAGCACAGAATTCCAGCTTTAGTCCCAAGACCAACGGTGGAAAGGTAATCAGAAAGCCAGCTGTCCATGAACTGAGTAGAAGTTGGTAGCACACTTTGCTTCTCATAATGACTGAGTAATGCAGGGGTTTGCAGATGGCTGTATAGTGGTCATGGGACATGGCAGCCAGAAGGTACAACTCTGTAACTCCTGACAAAAGTAAAAGAATAATTGAGATGCATAACCATTGTAGGAAATGATTTTGTTTTTAGTCACAATGGTTGTCAAGAATCTAGACAACAATCTAGAGTTGTTGTCAATAAGATTTCTAAGAAGGAGAAATTTTGTAGGAAGAAATACATTGGAATCTTGAGGTGAGGATGCAGTAGGGTGAAGAGGATGATGGATAAGCTCCCCATCACACTCAAAATGTAGTTGAGAAAGAGAAATATAAAAATCACAATTGGTAACTGTGGGTCATCTGTGAGTCCCAAGAGAACGAATTCTATCTCCCTTGACTGGTTCTTCATTTCAGTTTTGAGACCTATTAAACTGACATTAGGAAACAACTCCAAAAGCAGAAAAACAATTTTTTTAAAGCTACTTCAGGAAAAAAATCTGATATCCAGAAATGTAAACAAGTGTAAATATTTGCTGCAGTTTAACAAGGCAGATGATACCTAAAATTATAGTGTAGGTCAACCAAAGCATTCTCTATGTATCTTCTGTGTGTGTTTAATAAATTACTGCAAAAAAAAAAAAAAAAAAAGCCTTGTAACATCTAGGCAGCTTTTTCAGTGTCAATTTACAACGTATGTTCAACAATTTTTATTTTATGAATTTTTTAAAAATTGATGAAACGTATAGAAATATTTCCTTAACTACAATTGAATTTCTCCAATATATGCCATTAATTCTTTAGTTCCAATGCAGTACTGCTCCATTGTTCCTTTGACTTATTTTCTTCAATTACCATTTTTCTAGTTCCAAATCATTAGTCTTCTCATAATCATTTAAACTTATCATTTTGAAATATCTTCAAGATACAGTTAGTAATTTCAAAATTCTAAACAACTTGGGAGAAAAACCGTAGCTACAGGAAAAATAATACAAATCAAAATCAATTATTTTCTGACTTGATCTTTGCCTTGGATTCAGGTAATTTGTAAATTCTTAAATAATATTTTTTTCCCTGTTTGAGCCGACCACGATAAATAATTTTGTCTTTTTAGTATAAATATGAGGATGATTTTAATAACTAGGTGTTTTAATAACTAGAAGTAATTTAATAAAATCATTTTGTTATTCAAAGACTAGTATAGAAGTGGTAGTCAATAGTCACTTATGATGCTAACTATATTGTTTTTGGCACTCAATGTCATTGTTCTTAAATCCATAAATAAGACTTTTCTCTACAGACGAATAGGCCTAAATTGCTGACTGGATACATTATGTTCAGTAGATGATGGCCTTTTATAGATGTCTAGGACAGAAAAGAGAGCTTTTCTCTTTATTTGAAGGAAGATATTGAGGTGCTATCCAAGCATTCATCTATGTTTAATGTCAAAGTTAATTTACAGGTTTCATATGGTATTTAAATAAATGCATTTGCAAAACACTTTCCTTATTCATTTTAAAATCATTCCATGGGTTATTAATGTATGCTTTCCACATGAATAAAAATAATTTCCATGTGAATAAAAATAATTTAATCTATTCCTGCATATAAGAATTTTATTAGTTTTCCCTGAATTTCATTTTTCTCACTCTCTACTCAATGCAGTAAACACATCTATTTCCTTATAAGAATTTTGTTTTGTGTTTTAAATGATAACTATTGAAAAAAAAAGTACAGTGCTCCTATTTCCAAGTGGCTTTTTTCCCAATATTTTATAGGTAGTAGTCCCTTCTATCTTCATTTTGCTCCGGAAAAGAGAGAGAGTGACAGCAAGAGAGATATTGATGAAAAATTCCTAAGTATTGATTTGTGTAAATCTCAAAACCAGAACACAAGAATAGTAGCAATTTTTCTTCTACTCCTTGACTACTGAAAGGATGAGAAGCTGAGTGATCATGAGTGTTTATTTATCAAATATGTATGTCTGCACTGCCATTTCTTTAATCTCAGTTTTGCTCTAACTCAGTGGGAAAGGAAACTCTCTGAGTCAAACAATTTTTGTAACATCACGTGTCTAGGTGACAAGTCTATATGCTGCTTTCTTAAAAACCTGCAAAACAGAAGCTATTTTTACTCTTCAAAATCTGCTGAACGATCATAGTTACATATAGTAAAAAGCCTATAATGCTACAGTTTATATCAGTTCCTATATAATCAGGCAGCTTTGAATACTGCATCTACACAGAGCATGTGTGATGATCCAGATGCCAGTGGTTATAACTATTGTACTTGTAGAACTACCTTCACCTATGATCTAGGTGACTTGCCGTATGCAGGATTTATTGATTTCCCTTCTCCTTTAAGGACATATGCTATAAACAAAAGTCAAATAATAGATGTTGAATATTATTGCATTTATAATATTAGAAAACATTCCATTATTTGCATAAGAAATTTAATTCCAATGTTTTACATGGGAAGGATTCAAAGCAGAGGGGAGATTTGGAAAGTATATGTATCTGTTAATATCTCCCAATATTACATACACTACAAAAATCACAGAACCTAGATATTGTAGAAAATTCAACTAGAATGCCCTTTCTGGTTACCAAATAGAGGTTTTCTGATTTTTTTCCTTAAATATTTAAACTTAAATGAAAATGATGCTCTACGAGAAGGGCATTTTAGGAAAGGTCTCAGGTTAAACAACCCACTCTTCGTAGCAAAGAATGACTCTGTTTACAATTGTACACTAACAAAAGCCACACTTTTATCAATTTGCTCATAAAAGACTCAGGGGAATTAATAGAAATAAAGGGAAGACAGAAAAAGAAATCTCCTGTGGAAACTGGTGTTCAGGACCTACCACTTACATCAAGAAAAAAAAAGCCACAAAGCTGTATATTGATTTAAATACAAAGCTGAGGGAACACTCTCCCAAAAGATAACTAGAAACGATTGAAACTCTATATGGGATGCCAACAAGATTTCGATATTCCACTCCCCCAGAGCTATATGGGAGCCCTGGTGGCACAGTGGTTAAGAGCTTGGCTGCTAGCCAAAAGGTCGGTGGTTCAAATCCACCAGCCGCTCCTTGGAAACACTACGGGGCAGTTGTATTCTGCCCTATAGGGTCACTGTGAGTCAGAATCTACTCAACAGCAACCAGTTTCGTTTTTTGGATTTTGGGGCTATATGAGTCGTTCTACTGGTCAGAGACCTTATCTCAAACAGGAGATTTCTCTTGCCTTCATTAGGCAATGTATTAAGATTCCACTAACTTGATTGTGGCCCACCCTAAGGCTTGAGAAGGAGGATTTAAATGGCTCCTATTAATTCTTATTTCTATTCTGAAACCATCTTAAACTGAAAACTTACAAATACAGAGCAAGAAATTTTTTGTTTTTTTCCTGAATCATTTGATGCCCTATCTCCTGCTCAACACTGCAATGTGCATTCCTTACAAAAAGAAAATATCTACTATATAATAACATGAATCCGTTTCTAATAAATATTAGAACAGTAACACACTAACATTGATATATTAATAACATCCAATATCCCAATCCTGTTCAATTTTTACAAGTTTATAGAGGTATAAATAGCTCAGAGTTATGTTTTCATTTGATTAGCATGACTTTAATTTCATTTAATACAGAATGGCTTTTCAGTCTTTCCTTAACTTCCTTGCATGTTGGAGATTACTTTTTGGTAAGCCTGTATAATGTCCCTTGATTTGTGTTTTTCTGAGGTTTTACCTCATTAAAAAAAAAATTCCATTAATTTACTTTTTGGCACCAGAATCACGGAAGTGATTCTATTTTTTCATTGAGTCCTATCTCTTGCATAACGTGGTGATTGACAGACTTCTCCACCATAAAAGTAATATTTTATATTTGTAATTAATAAGCATTTTGTGGGAAGGTACTTTGAATACTCTGGATAAAGCAATCTTCATAACACTTTCAACTTACTCATTAATTACTTAATATCATTATGTACTCATGGTTTCCAATTTTATTTATTAAGAAGTATGTCAATCATCTATGTAGCTTATATATTTAATTTTTTAGCTCAATTTTTACTTTAATTTCAATTGGTCCCATTTTTTTAAAAATTCCTGCTGTTCAAGAGTCTTATATCTGTACTTAAATATCCTGGGAAAAGTTTATTTCATCAAACTATTAAACATTCTTCAGTATAGTTTGTGTGAATTCTTTCAAATTCTTTAGTTTTTATGAGTCTATTCAGCAGTTATTGTTTCTACTTGCTATTACCTGATGACCTCTAAAACATAATATAAGGTATTTTATTGTGAAGTCACATTATTTAGAATTTATCTGTGTCTATATTTCAGTAGGATTGTCATTAGAAGTTTGTGAGGCAGTGGTATTAAGTTAATGAGAGTGAAACAACTAGAATGGAAATAATGACAATGTTGACAAAATGTGAAGAATGTAACAATGCCGCTGAATATTATCTATAGAAATTTTTTAAATGGAAGTGTGTTTTGCTATGTATATTTTTACCAAAAATGTGATAAAATATTTTTAAAAGCTGGTTCAGCTATATTACTATAAATCAGTATAGATATTTTTCATAATGACAAAAAGTTATATTCATCAAGAAGATAGAACAATTCCAAATTGGTATGCACAATGTCAAAGTATTGGAAATTAGAAATTCACAGCACTACAAAGAGAATAAAAAAAAATCCATAGGAATTTTGGAGATTTAAATAGCTCAGTAATTATATACAAAGCAAAAATAAAATAAAGGTATAGAATATTTAAATTATGTGATTAATGAACTCAACCAAGTTGAACTAACTAGAACACTGTACTTAATGACAGAACACTTATAATTTTCAAATGTTCATGCAATTTTTATTAAAAACTTGACTATATGCTAGGCCATAAAATAAGACTCAACTAATTTCAGATAATTTAAGTTAAATAAAGCATATTTTCTGACATCATAGAATTTTAAAAAATTATACTAGTAGAGTTGTAAATATAAATGAAATGGGCTGTTTTTAATAATATTCAAAGATAACTAGAAATCCAAATATGCATGAACATTTAGGCAATATACTTATAAATAATGAATAGGTTGAAAGTAAAATCACAATGGGAATTAGAATACTTACAATTGAATGAAATGAAAATGATAAAATTACGTATCAAAATATGTAAACGCAGGTCAAGTTAACATTCTAAGAAATTGTATGGCCTTAAATAAACACATGAGAACAGAGGAATAGGCTGAAAGTTCATCCATCTTGATGGATGATCTAAGTTTCCATCCCAAACATTTTTTAAAAATGGCAAATTACACTTTAATTTGAAAGAAGATAGAGAGCAGGAGAAACAAACAAAATAAAACACATACAATACATTAGGGAGTATTAATGGAGCTAAAATGTAGTTAATTATAAGAATAACAGAATACATATATGCACTTACGATAAAGAAAATGAAAATACATGTATCTGATATAAAAAACAGTGAGGTGATTTTACTTCTTAGTTTATAGATCTTATCACATAAGAGGACTGTTTGAAAACTTTATGACACTGGAATTGAAAATATTGATGAAATTGACTATTTATGAGGGAAGGACGTGGGGAAGTAACTTTCCATGGCTCTGTTCCATAAGTATAAAAGTTGTTACATGATTAACTATCTTCTCACTAAGAAATTTCATGTAGATTTCCTATAAAGTGCCTAGTTCTTTGCTTTTATTGTCATTGTTTTATTGTTTTGTTTTGAAAAATTCTTGGAGCCCTGGTGGCACAGTCTTTAAGAGCTACAGATGCTGATAGGGAAGCCAACATGGTGCTATGGACAGAAGCACCATGCTGTCCCTCTGCAGCAAAGACCCCCAAAACTAAGTAAAACAGGCACAAATGTCAATCCTGGAACCCTAAGCATCAAATGAAGGGAAAGAATTTGATCAAGCACTGAATGGGATAAGAAACTGACAGAGAACAGAGAATGAATGAGGAGAACTGTGGAGTGGAGGCTCCCTACCAGCTAACGTGGCACAGATTCGCCATCTTGTACTATAACCACCAAGGAGTGCAGACAAAGAGTACAGGAAGGCAACTTCATAGGGCTCCCAACAGGAGTTAGAGCACTCAGCAAGCAGGGATACACGCTTTCCCACCCCTCACCCTTCTTCCTTCTACGTGGCCTCCTCCATTTTCCAGTGGGCTACAGTCACTCGGATGGAGAGACACCAGTTCGCTGCTGCCCAGGTCCTCCCCGACTCCACCAGCTGGCTCCTTCAGTGCCGATTATTTTTGTTATTATTATTATTATTGCCTTTCTTTGTTTTTTCTCTCTGTCTCCTTTCCTTCCTTTTATTTCTTCCACCCTGCCAGGCCCTTTGCTGTCCCCATCCTTTATTGACAAGCTATGCCACACTGCTGAGCTGGAGAGCCACTGGCACATCTTCCTCAGTTTTGTGCCACCCCCACTGGCCAGGTCTCTTAGCAACATTTTTTTTCCTGCTTCTCTCTCTCTCCCTACCTTCCTTTGCTTTCTCCCACTCAGATAGCCCCATGTGCCGTCCCCATCCCTTCTTGGTGGGCCGTATAACACTGTTCAGCTAGAGAGCTGCCAACATGGCCTCCCCAGTTCTGTGCTGCCCACACTGACTGGGTCTCTCAGTCCGTTTTTTTTTTTTTTTTTCAAATTTTTCTCTATCTCTTCCTTCTTTCCCTATCTTCCACCCACCTAGACCCATGTGCTGCCCCCATCCCATCTTAACGGGTAGTGTTGCACCGCTGGGCTAGAGTGCCCTGGATCCATGCTGCTGCCACTGGCTGGCTCAGCACCATATTTTTTTGTTTTTGTTTCTACTCTCTCTCTTCCTCCTTTCCTGTTTCCCACCCATCTAGTCTTGTACAGTGTCCCTGCTCCTTCTCGAACGGCCTTACTGCACCACTCCGCTAGGGAGCCACCAGCACACAGCCTCCCTGGACCTACATTATCCCCACCAGCCAGCTCCCTAATCACAATGTTGTTTTAGTTTGTTTCCTTTGGTCTTTTCTTTTTTTCCAGTTTCTTCTCTCTCACCCCCTACCTCCTCTTCCTTTCTCCCACACACCTAGCCTTGTGTGCCACCTCCACCCTCTCTCGAAGAGTTGTGATGCACCCCCAGGCTAGAGCGACACTGGCACGCCGCTTCCCCAGTTCTGCATCATCATCACCAACTGGCTTCCTCAGCACAATTTTTATTTGTTTTTGCTTTTTTTCCTTTTTGTAGTTGTTTCTTTTGTCTCTCTTCATTCCTCCTTTTTCTTTCTCCTGCCGACCTAGCCCTGTGAGCTGCCCCCTCCTTATTGACAGGCTTTCTGCACCACTTGGTTAGAGAGCCTTTGGCACACGGCCTCTCTGGGTCTGCACTACTCCCACAGGCTGGCTCCCTCAGCACCATATTTTTTCTTTTTCTTTCTTCTTCTCCCCTTTCCTTCTTCCTTCCACCTAGGCCCTGCACTGCCTCCACTCTTTCCTGACAGGCCATGCGACACCAGCCGGTGAGAAAGACATCAGCTTGTCATCACGCTGCTTCCACCCTGCCCCAACAGTAGGCTCCTTCAGCACCATATTTATTTTTGTTGTTGTTGTTTTGTTTCCTCTCTCTGTTTCCCTTCTTTCCTTTCCTTTCTCCAGTCCACCTAGCCCCATGCACTGCCCATGCACCTTCTCAACAGGTTGAGCTAGGATCTCTCAACTAGAAAGTCACCAGCACATGGCCTCCCTGGGTATGCCCTGCCCCACCTGCTGAATTCCACCACACTGCCATTGTATTTACTTCTTTTTCTTTTGCCTCTCCATTTTTTGCTTTGTTTTGATTCTGTTTCTCTGTCTCTTATTTCTCTTCTTTCTGTCACCTGCTTAGTTCCACACATTGCATTCTCTCCTTTGCCTCCTGCCTATCTACACCACACACAAAGTGCCTTACCCATGAGAGGCATCAGTCCAAACCCCTGGACCTCTGAACCACATCAGCACTTCCCTGTCAGCCCACGTTTATGTTGCAAATGATCCTTCCTTCTCTCCCCTCCCTAGTGGACCTTCCCAGCTGCATCATAGCTGAGCAACCAGCCTTGCCCACCTGGGCGAGGTGGTGAGAAGTATGCCCACAGACAAGCAACAAAACACACCCAGCCTGCCTGCTCAGATATAACCAAACAAAACAAAAAACAGGATGAAACAAGCAAATCTACAATCAATAAATGAAGAAAATAATTCCTGACTGTCCTGGAAACAACAGACAATATCAAAACATATTAAAAACAATAGGACGGGATGAGTCCAAAAAGCAACCAAAATAAAACACCACATGACCTCTGGTAGAAGTAAAGGCACTGGAATTACCTCATAGGGAATTCAAAAGTCTAATATTCAGGACTCTCCAAGAGATTAAGAAAGAGATGAAGGAAAAGGCAGACAAGACTAAGGAAAAAATAGACAAAATTATGGAAAATACAGACAAAAATCAGGAAAACACAAAGCAAAGGGAGAATTTGGGGAAACAATACAAGAGCAAAATGTCAAAATAAATAAACAATTAGAAATCATACAAAAACAGCAATTAGAAATCCAGAAGACAAAATAATTTTAGAAATGGGCAGTGCAATAGAAGGTTTTAGGAGCAAATTTGAAACAAGGGAACACAAGATCAGTGAAACTGAAGACAAATCCTTGGGTACCACTTTGTTTGAAGAAAAATCTGAAAAAAGAATAAAGAAAACCTGAGAACCATGTGGGATACAAACAGAAGCAAGAATTTGTGAGTGACAGGAATTCCAGAACAGGGGGAGAAAATGGAAAACACAGAGAAAATCACTGAAGGCTTGCTGACAGAAAGCTTCCCTAATATAATGAAAAATGAAAAGCTGACCATCCAAGAAGCTCAAAAAAAGCACATATAGAATAGACTTCAAAAGAAAGTCACCAAACCATATTGTAATTATACTTGCCAAAACAAAAAAACCAAAAAAGAATCCTGAGAGTAGTTGAGAAAAATGAAAAGTCACATACAAAGGGGATACTATAAGACTAATCTCTGATTACTAGGCAGAAACCATGAAGGCAAGAAGGCAATGGGATGACATATAAAAACTTGAAAGAAAATTTGTCAGCTAAGAATAATACATCCTGCAAAATTCTCACTCAAATATGATGGTGAAATTAGGAAATTTCCAGATAAACAGAAATTAAGGGAATATGTCAAAACCAAACCAAACTTACAAGCATTATGAAAAGGAGTCCTTCAGTTAGCGAACCAACGACATCAGACAACAACCTGAATCTAGGACACAGGAGAGTATCAGCCAGGTGCCAACCTAGCTAATGAGCACTAAAGGACAAAAGAAAACTAAAAGATGTACAACAGGGAACAAGGGAAGTCAATCTGCAAATGACAACAACATCAGAACAATAAAAGTGAGAATAAACAGTGTAGGTACACGATTTTCAAATGGAAAGGAAGTCAAGGTGATATCATGTAATAAAAGACTGGTTTAAACTTAGGAAGATGGTGTAAATTTTAAGATAACCACAAAGAAAGTTAATAAACCTACTCATTAAAATAAAGAAGAAAAAGATAAAGTTTCAGTGTCATGGATTGTATTGTGTCCTCCCAAAATATGTCAACTTGGCTATGTCATGATTCCCAGTATTGTGTGATTGTCCACCACTTTGTCATCTGATGTGATTTGCCTATGTGTTGTTAATGAGATGAGATTAGTATCAGTTAATGAGGTTTTTCTTTTTATTAGTAGCAGTTATGTTAATGAGGCAGGACTCAATCTATAGGAAGAGTTTGTGTCTTAAGCCAATCTTTTTTGAGATATAAAAGAGAGAGAGAGATGGCAACCTCATACCACCGTGAAAGCAGCACCGGGAGCAGAGAGTGTCCTTTGGACCCAGGGTCCCTGTGCTGAGAAGCTCCACGACCAGGGAAGATTGATGACAAGAACTTCCCTCCAGAGCCAACAGAAAGACAGAAAGCCTTCCTCTGGAGCTGACGCCCTGAATTTGGACTTCTAGCCTACCAGGCTGTGACAGAATAAACTTCTGTTTGTTAAAGCCATACATTTGTGGTATTTCTGTTAGCAGCACTAGATAACATAGACACTCAATAAACATAAAATCTATGAAAATGAGAGACATGAAAAAAATCCACAAACAAAAGGAATTCAGTACAGGAGAGAAAGAGGTATGAAGAAAACATCTGCACCACACACACACAAAAAAAAGCACTACAAAATGACAGCAATAAACTCATACCTATCAATAATCATACTGAATGTAAATGGCTTAAATGTACTTGTAAAGATACAGAGAGTGACAGAATGGGTTAAAAAAACAAAATTATCAACATGCTGTCTACAAGAGGCACACCTTAGAAATGAAGACAAATATATTAAAAATGAAAGGATGGAAAATAATATAGTAGGCAAATGACAAACAAAAATGGAGCAGGAGAGGCAATACTTATCTCAGATAACATAGACTGCAAAACAAAAATCACAAAAGATAAGGAAGGACATTAGGTAATGATTAAAGGGACAATCCACCATGAGGACATAACAATAATAAATATCTACACAAGCAATGACATGGGTCCAAAAACATAAAACAAACTCCAACACTGAAAAGAAATTTACAGCTTCACAATAATAGTAGGAGTTTTGAACACACCAGTTTTGGTAAAGGACAAAACATCTAGAAAGAAACTCAACAAAGATACAGAAGACTTAAAGGCCACCATCAACCAACTTGACCTCATAGACATATACGGAGCAATCCACCCAACAGCAGCAAAGTACATGTTATTTTCCAATGCACATGGAACGTTCTCCTGAATAGACCTCATCTTAGGGCACAAAGCAACCTTAAACAAAACCCAAAACACTGAGATAATACAAAGCACCTTCTCTGATCACAAAGCAACCAAAGTAGAAATTAATAAAAAGAAGAGCAAGGAAAAAATCAAATATATGGAACTAAATAACAACCAGCTTAAAAACCAGTGGGTAATACAAGATATCAAAGAGAGAATTAAAAAAAATTCAAAGTCTCAAATGAGAATGGAAACCCATACCAAAACCTTTGGGACACAGAAAAGGCAGTGCTCAGAGGTCAATAGGGATAGATGCACACATCAAAAATGAAGAAATGGACAAAATCAAAACACTAGCTATACAACTTGGACAAACGGAAAGAGAAGAGTAGGAGAAGTCCACAGCCATGAAAAGAAAGGAAATAATAAAAATCAGAGAGAAGTGAATGAAATAGAAAATAGAACGGAGCAACAAAACCAAAAGTTGGTTCTATCAAAGGATCAACAAAATCAACAAACCATTGGTCAAATTGACAAAAGAAAAACAGTTGAAGACAAAAATAACCCAAATAAGAAATAAAACGGGGGACATTACAACAGACTTAACTGAAATAAAAAGGTTCATGACAGAATACTATGAAATCTATACTCCAACAAATTTGAAAACCTAGAGGAAATGGACAAATTTCTAGAAACACACTATCTTCCTAAACTAACATAAACTGAGGTCTAAAATCTGGACAGACCCATAATGAGAAGAGATTGAAAAGGTAATAAAAAAAACTTCCAATAAAAAACAGCCTTGGCTCAGATGGCTTCACTGGAGAATTCTACCAAACATTCAAAGAAGAATTCACAGTAGTACTACTAAAACTATTTCAGAACATATTTCCTAACTGATTCTATGAAGACAGCATAACCCTGATACCAAAATCAGGCAAAGACACCACAAAAAAAGGAAAATTACAAGCCAATATCTCTCATGAATATAGATGCAAAAACTCTCCACAAAATTTTAGCCCATAGAATTCAGCATCATATTAAAAAAAAAAAAAAAAACCTTGACCAAGTGGAATTCATACCAGCTATGAAAAAAAAAATTTTTTTATGCAACAGTGATTCAACATTGGAGAAACAGTCAATGTGATCCACCACATAAATAAAACAAAAGAATCACATGGTCATCTCAATAAAAAAAAAAAAAAATTATCTCAATAGACTCAGAAAAGTCATTTGATAAAGTATAACACCCATACCTGATAAAAACTCTCAATAAAATAGGTATAAAAAGGAAATTTCTCGACATAATAAAGGGCATCTAAACAAAACCAACAGCCAATATCATTCTCAACAGAGAGTGGCTGAAAACATTCCCCCTGAGAACAGGAACAAAACAAGGATGCCCTTTATCACTACTGCCATTAAACATTGTGCTAAAGACCTACCTACAGCAATAAAAAAAGGAAATACAGGACATTCAAATAGACAAGGAAGAAGTAAAACTATCCCTATTTGAGGATGATATTATACTGTACATAAACCTCCTCAAAGATACACAAGAAAACTACTGGAACTAATAAAAGATTCTGCAGTATAGCGGGATAGAAGATAAACATAGAAAAAACTGTTGGATTCCTATACACCAATAAAAAGAACATGGAAAAGGAAATGAGTAAAGCAATACAATTTAAGATAAGTCCTAAAAAAATAAAATACTTAGGCATAAATCTAACCAGGACGTAAAGGACATATACAAAGAAAACTACAAAATCCTACTGCAAGAAACCAAAAGAGACCTACATAAATGGAAAAACATACCATGCACATGGATAGGTAGACTCAACATTGTGAAAATGTCAATGCTACCCAAAGCAATCTGCAAGTACAATGCAATGCCGGTCCAACAGCATTCTATAACGAGATGGAAAAACTAATCATTAAATTTACATGGAAAGGTAAGAGGCCACAGATAAGTAAATCGCTATTGAAGAAGGAGAATAAAGCAGGAGGCCTCATACTATTTGACCTCAGAAACTGCTCTACAGCTACAATAGTCAAAACAGCCTGGTATTGGTACAATGACAGACACAGTAATCAATGGAATTGAATCAAGTATGCAGATGTGAATCCACCCACCTATGGTCAACTGATCTTCAACAAAGGCCCAAAGTCCACTAAATGGGGAAAAGACAGTCTTTCTAACAATTGGTGCTGGCAAAACTAGGTGTCCATCTGGAAAAAATAAACAGAACCCATACTTCACACCATACACAAAAACTAATTCAAAATAAGTCAAAGACCTAAATATGAAATCAAAAACTATAAAGATCATAGAAGAAAAAACAAGGTCAACGCAAGAGTCCCTAATACATGGCATAAATGGCATACAAACCATAACCAACAATACACAAACACCAGAAGATAAGCTAGTAACTGGAATCTTCTAAAAATTAAACACTTATGCTCATCAAAAGATTTCACCAACCCAGCAAAATGAGAACCTACAGATTGGGAAAAAAATTTGGCTATGACAAGTCCAACAAAGTTGCAATGTCTAAAATCTGTAGGAAAATCCAGCACCTCTACTACAAAAAGACAAATAAACTATTAAAATATGGACAAAGTATATGAACAGATACTTCTCTAAAGAAGACATTCACATGGCTAATAGACACATGAGAAAATATTTCCGATCGCTAGCCATTAGAGAAACATAAACGAAAACTACAATGAGACACCATCTCACCCCAACATTACTGGCACTAATAAAAAAAAAAAAAAACAGAAATTAACATATATTGGAGAGGTTGCAGGGAGATTGGAACTCTTATGCACTGCTGGTGGGAATGCAAAATGGTACAACCATTTAGGAAGATGATATGGTGGCTTCTTTAAAAAGCTAGAAATAGAAATACTATATGATCCAGCTATCCCACTTCTAGGAATATATCCTAGAGAAATAAGAGCCATCATACAAACAGACACATGTGCACCCATGTTCATTGCGACATTATTAACAATAGGAAAATGGTGGACACAACCTAAGTGCCCATCAACAGAAGAATGGATAAACAAACTATGGTACATACACAACATGAAATACTGTGCAATAATAAAGAACAATGATGAATCTGTGAAACATCTTACAACATGGACGAATCCGGAGGACATTATGCTGAGTGAAGTTCAATCACGAAAGGGCAAATACTGTATGAGATCACTGTTAGAAAAACTCACGGAAAGGTTTACACACAGAAAGAAACTATGATGGTTATGGCGGAGAAGAGTGGGGAGGGAAAATCACTAAACAATAGGTTAAGTGGTAAATTTGGTGAAGGGTCAGATAGTACACAATGCTAGGAAAGTCAGCACAACATGACCAAGGCAAGGTCATGGGAGCTTCATAGACACATTCAAACTTCCAGAGGGACAGAATTACTGGGCTAGGGGCTGGGGACCATAGTCTCAGGGGACATCTAGCTCAATTGGAATAACATGATTTGTAAAGATGTTCTACATTCTACTTTGGTGAGTCACCTCTTGGGTCTTAGAAACTTGTGAGCGGCTATCTAAGACACTTCTCTGGTCCCACCCCATCTGGAGCAAGAGAGAATGAAGAGAACGAAAGACACAAGGGAAAGATTAGTCCAAAGGACTAATGGACCACAAGTACCACGACCTCCACCAGACTGAGTCCAACACAACTAGATGGTGCTCAGCTGCCTCAACCAATTGCTCTGATAGGGATCACAATAGAGGGTCCTGGACAGAGCTGGAGAAAAATGTAGAACAAAATTCTAACTCACTAAAAAAGAGCAGACTTATTGGTCTGACAGAGAGGATTGGAAATAGAGAACTCAAGATTGAGAAGTGGACAGTGTTCACATGTCATGGGGTTGGCAATCAATGTCACAAAACAATATGTATGTTAATTGTTTAATGAGAAGCTAATTTGCTCTGTAAACCTATAGCACAATAAAAAAAGAACTATCTATAATAACAACAGCAACTCAAAAGATTAGATAGGAATCTTAGGGAACAGTGAGTTTATGTTGATGGGGGAGGAAGAACCCAGAAAATGAGGGTGAGAATGGTTGCACAACTCCAAGAATGTAATCAATGTCACTGAATTGTACATGTAGAAACTGTTGAATTGGTGTATGTTTTGCTATGTATATTCTCAATGACAATAACAAAATAATTAAAACAAAAAAGAAGGAAAAAAAAAAAAAGAGCTTGGCTGCTAACGAAAAAGTTGGCAGTTCAAATCCAAAGCAGCTCCTTGGAAACCCTATGGGGCAGTTCTACTCTGCCTAGGGTCGCTATGAGTCAGAATCGACTCAAAGGTAACAGATTTTTTTTTTTTTTTTTTTGGTTTATCACTTCAAAAATTGCCTCTCCTTTTTTTTTTTTTTTCCTTTCTCTTTCTGGAACCCCATTAATCCATCTGGTACAAGTTCTCACCTTATTCTCTTTGTCTCTTACCCTCTTCTCTAGTTTTCCTTTAGTATTTCTCAAATATTCACTCTTCTGAGTTCTGTTCCAGTACACTAGCTCTTTCTTTGGCTGTGTTAATCTGCTCTTAAACTCCTCCACTGAGTTATTAAGGAGAGCTTTAAATATCAGATTTTTTTCCTCAGTAATTCTAAGAACTTGAATCAAAATTACAATTCTTACTGTGATCTTTTGAATATATTAAGCATAGCTAATTTAACATTTGTGCCTTTTGAGTCTATTTTCTATAGCCACTCTTCCTCTGTTTTTATTGTTAGCTTTGTTTGATTTTATTTATATTGCTTTATCTGCTCATATGCCAGGGTATTGTTTCTGATAGATAGGAGTTGTGTGACAAAGTTATAGAGATATATTGGTGTTTAGGGCAATGATATCTTCCTACAGAGATTTTATGCTTTTTTCTAGCAGATGATTAGGGACACTAATATTCAAAGGCATCTTAATCTAAATCCATGAATTGATGTAATTTGAAGCTTTTCTTTAGGGTAAAGGCTATCTTCTCCCCACTCTTATTTCTATGGCTTAACCTTTTAAATAAACTTTGAAAGTATAAATTTTTCTAGCTTCACAAACTTGGCAAGTCCTATACTCCAGTTTTTGTTCTTTTTTTTTAACCTATTAGGAAGATTTCCTGATTTATCTGTTCAGCTACCTCGTCCATTATGGGCAAGGAAAAGTGACCTCCTTTCTGGGATTATCATTCTGAATTCTTTAATATATTGTATTTTAATCCTAAAATACTTTTTTTTTTTTTTTTTTTACTTTCCAATATCTTCAATAAAATTTATTATTATTTTTGCTTTCCTGTTGTTTCTGTGCAAGGATTGTCCTGAGCTGAAAGTGAATATACTTGTTATCTATATTTTCAGATCTACCCTGAGCATAAACAACTGAGCCAATGCATCTGAGGCTGAGCGAGTTTAAGAAACAGTTCTAGATGTCTTTATAATTAATCAAAGGGATGATATACCATTCCTTTGCCTAGTGTACTGTCATACAGCATAATTCTCATGAGAAAATTCACTTATGTGTACTTCCTCATTCATCTAAACTTGGATGCTGGTTCCTCTACTGTATTAATTTACAAAGATATGCAAAATGGAAATAGTGCCAAGCTGTTTTCATGTCTTTGTAAGAGGATGCTAAGAAAATTTTCTTCTGGGTTGGCATTGTGGTTGACTTTCCACAGCTATAAAAATCAAATGCTTAACCCTCATGTCTTAATTATCTTGTCCTGCTATAAGAGAAATACAATAAGTGGGTGACATTAAAAAACACATTTATTTTCTCACATTTTAGGAGGCTAGACAGAAGTTTGAATTCAGGGCACCAGCTCTGGAGGAAGGCATTCTATCTGTGTCTCTTCGAGGGGTAGGTTCTTGTCTCTTTTCAGCTTCTGTTCCTTGGTTCCTTGGTGATCTTCAAGTGGCATGGTATCTACCTTCTCCGACTATGCTTGCTATCCCTGGCTTAATCTGCTCTTTTATATCTCAAAAAAGATTGATTTAAGACACATCCTACATTATTGGAAAACCTGGTGGTACAGTGGTTAAGAGTTCTGTTTCTAACTAAAAAGTTGGCAGTTTGAATCCACCAGCCACTCCTTGGAAACCACGTGAAGCAGTTCTACTTTTTCATGTAGGGTTGCTGTGAGTCAGAATAGACTCAACGGCAATGTTTATTTGTTTGTTTTTGCTACATTATTAACACAACGAAAAAACACATTCCCATATGGAATTATAACCACGGGTAGAGGGGTTAGGACTTGCAACAGATATTTTGGGGCAGACACAATTCAATTTATAACGCCCTACAGTCAAGATAATTTGGGGGTCAAGCAACCATTACAGAGCTAAATAACTGGCAGCTGGACAGATTCTGCTACCAGAAACCATTATCTAGAATCTCTCATTATTCCGTATACAGTGGAGTTTGCTAAAAGAGAAAGATTAATGGAACCATGTCATCATCAGCTTAGAAACGATTTTCCCTCCATTTTCTGTGAATGTTGCAACCTGACAATGACTCTCAAGGTCAAGTTTAAAAGGTCTTAGAGAACCAGATACATGAATACGCAGTGCTTCTGAGAATGACAGGCTTCTCTTTACGATGATTTGGTATATCACACTGTATTTGCTGCTCTGCCCTCTCAATTTGAGTAGAAGAGAAAGAGAATTTCAGAGAGACATTTGGGCACAGAGAGTGAGCAGAAGTGAAGTAGTCATTACAATTATTACTTGTTAAACCAAGAATGTGAAGGTTTCCCTTAGATCAATTAAACATCAGAAAAGAGAATCACACTTTAGGCATTTTGCAAGAACCCTTTCAAGTTTAGCTGCTTCCAGATTAAGGAACACTAATGCAATTTTCTATGTTGTGTACCTCAGAGTTAAATACTGGTGAGGGATTGGTTGTAGCACCGCAATTTGTGTGAAGTCCATTGAATTTACTCATATGCACCATATAGGAGTATCTGCATTTAGACACCCTCCCACAAAGATCCAATGTTAATCAAAAGAGATTTAAAGGAGCACCAGATAAATAAAAGGTGTTTGTCCTTTTCCATCTGTCTTCTGCCTTTGTCCCAATCACGAACTATCTCTGAGTAGAGAAGAGGCAATGAAAGGAGCCCGAGACTCCATCCAAATTTCAATGCCTGGCTGAAGCTAGTTGAATATGAAACTGATGTTTTTCAATTGACCAGACTAAACTCAATGTGACTAGCAAGTAATGGCTTTACATGATATGAAATTAAGAGCTGGGAAAGAAATTTCACCTGTGCACAATAGATTGGAGTGCCTAAAAAAAAATAAGATATATATATATATATATATCTTATTTCACATATAAACAAAGTCATAGATTTGGAGCAAAACCTAAGCCCTTCATACTGTTGGATTCTTAAACACTAGTGTTACATTTGAATAACGTTTCTTACTTTTAAAAAATTAATCCATGTATATCTTTTATAGTTTCATCTCATGGTAAGCATAAAAAAAAAAAAAAACCCAGTGCTGTCGAGTCAATTCTGACTCGTAGCGACCCTGTAGGACAGAGTAGAACTGCCCCCTAGAGTTTCCAAGGAGCACCTGGGGGATTCGAACTGCCAACCCTTTGGTTCGCAGCTGTAGCACTTAACCACTATGCCACCAGGGTTTCCACAGTAAGCATATGGCATAAAAACTAAAGTATTATCATCTTTATTTTTAAAAAATGAGGACACTGAAGTTGGAAAAGCTAACATGCCTAATTTTCTTATGTTTTTATTGATGGTAAGTTGAAAGTTAGGTATCATAACTCAGTACTTCAATAACAGTCATTATTTAACCAGAAAAAAAGAACCTTATTGCTTATAATGTATTAAATAATTATGAATACACCAAATTTAACTCACTTTCAGATGGAACCCCAAATCTACGTACATGGATAAGTATTTTTCTTTTTGACTATAGTTGCAGACTGTCGTTTACTTAGTTTGCTCAGAATGACAGCTATTGTTCCGGCATGCCAGATGCCAATCAAGTTTAAAAACATAAAATGTAGTCACGTAGAATGATTACTACATATGTCGTTAAAAAAAAAAAAAAAAGAACTGTTGCTGTCCAATGGCAACCCCATGTGCCTAAAAATCGAAATGTGCTTCATAGGGTTTTCAATGGCTTATATTTTGGAAGTAGATTTCCAAGCCTTTCTCCTGAAGCAGTTTTGGGTGGACTCGAATCTCCAACCTTTTGTTTAGCAGTAGAGTGCAGCATTAACAGTTTGTACCACCCAAGGAACCCACTATGTCATAGGAGTGTGCAAAAATAGTTAAGCTTTTATACTTGGTCTTGTGTGTAATACTTTTAAGTATTAACTAAATGTTAATTATTAATGGAATGTCTAGTTATGCAAGGCTTTGCAATGTAGCAAATATTCCCTTTATCTGCTGTCTCTATCATGACTGTAATCCTAATACATAAAAATAACAATGATTGTGCCTTCCTTATTGCTGTAATGTTTTTTCCAAATTCTGAATAATGTGGGCAAGCCTATTATATTTATAACCTTAATATTTTCATGTGCCTGTACAGTGTATTCTTCATAGAGATATTATGGAATTTTTATACAATTGGATTATAATCATCAGTTTACTTGTTTTCCTTACACTGGATATGAACAAGCACAAAAGCCATTATCATTTCCTATGTAGATACTGAAACTTGGGAATAAAGAGATGAATAAATACATGAATAAAAGGGACATGTAAAAGATCTCTGAGACTATTTAAATCACAGACAAGTGTAAGGTATCACCAAGACTTACAGGTTTTAAATTCCTCAGAGAGAAGTCACTATGTTCATTTCTCATATTGGAACGCATTGTGTTCCAGATCTTAAAAACATATAGATACATATAAAGACCAAAACTTATTTGAATTATACTAAGAATCTGCATAACAACGCTTTTCATGATTTGACAAGTACTTCAAGTTTTTTTATTTTATTTTCTTATACTTCACTTTGTAAGTAGTCTAGAATTTAACAATGAAGTCTGTTAAACAAAATTTTCTAGTCAACATAATTTGTGAGAACAAGAAAAGAAAAAGAAAGTTTGAAATTGTAATTCTTCTAAAATATAGCCATTAATTAATGTTTTATATTTTAAGCCAGATGAATCATTATCACAACACTGTTCATATAACTTCTGCGGCTCATATAATTAAAATAATCATAAAACCAAAACCCGCTGCCGTCGATTCTGACTCATAGCGACCCTATAGGACAGAGTACAACTGCCCCATAAAGTTTCCAAGGAGTGCCTGGCAGATTCGAATTGCTGACCTTTCGATTAGCAGCCATAGCCCTTAACCAGTACACCACCAGGCTTTCCAAAATAATGATAGTGTAGCCTAAATTTATTTTTGTAGTTTGCAAAGCGGAACTTATATAATTTACAGAAAAACAGAAGTGAAATGTGTTTTAGTGCATTTACTCTGCATGTTTTAGAAAAACTATGAATATCTCCTAAGAAGTTTTAAAAACATGAAAATTTTATAAAAATTACTTAATATCATGATCAATATTTATCCAGAAAATGTACATTAAATTTCACAAAGTATAAAGCTCTGTATTCAAAGTGCAACACAATAGTATGTATTGACCTGAATTTAATGAACAATGACACAGAGCGTGGAAATTCTATAAACATTACTGAAAACACTATCAATATTCACCCTGAAAATACACAAGAAATTACATACATTTGAAACACTACATTTGAAGTACGAAGCAATAATAACTGTGTCTTTTAAGAGCTGAGAAAATAAACAGAATTAAAACAACTTTACTCCATCTTAACTACAGTGTGCCTTCAAGGAAAATGTAAGGTTTTCAGAAAATTCAGTAGGAGAAATAAGCTTTACCATATTTTAAAATATGTTAATAGACACTGCATTGGAGAAACTCAGGCACAGCAGTTAAAGTGAAGGATTTGCAAAATATCAGATCAAATGATGTGACAGGTAAAGAGACTCTAAAAGAACAAGCATACCTGTACAAACATCTATGAATTTCAGGTTTATATTTAATTGTTCTTTATACGCACCCCCCCAAAAAAAAACAACTGTTGGTGTGGAGTCGATTCCAACTCATGTCAACCACATGTATCTGTATTTTTGCTAAAAAAAAAAAAAAAAAAAACTCCCAATTTGTAGAAAACGCTATGTTCTGGAGGAAGTTTTCGAAGACTTGTTTTACTTCCTGGTTCCTCAGGGAATAAATGAAGGGGTTCTGCATGGGGACAACAGAGGTGTTCAGAATAGCAACTCCTTTGGTCAATGATGCTTTTCTTTTGCAGAGGGATTGGCATACATGAAGATGCAGCTTCCATAAGAGATGGAAATGACAGTCATGTGGGAGGAACAAGTGGAGAAAGTTTTTTTTTCTCTTACTGGAAGATGGGATTCTCAGAATAGTCCTGATGACACACATGTAGGACAAAATCGTTAATGCCAAAGTGAATAGCAAAGTAACCAAAGCCAAGTAAAAACCAATTACTTCTAGGAGCCATGTATTTGAGCAAGATAGTTGTAAGAGGGGAAAATAGTCACATGCAAAGTGATCAATGACTTGGGAAGCACAGGAAGCTGGGGGGGAAGAAGCATAAGGGGTGGGAATATGGTCAGAAACCCTCTCAGCCACACACATGACACAAGCAGGGAGCAGAGTTTCCTGTTCATGGTGCTTGTGTAATGCAGGGGCTTGCAGATGGCCACATAGAAGTCATAGGACATGGCCATCCGAAAGTAAAATTCTGTCATCCTCATGAAAATAAAGAAGAGTTGAGCTGCACAGTTGTTATAGGAAATGGTCTTATCCCTGGTGATAATTGCACCCAGAAATCAAGGAATGCATACAGTTGTAAACGAGATTTCTAGGAAGGAGATGTTCCGGAGGAAGAAATACATAGGTGTCTGTAGATGGCAGTCCACCGAGGTTAGGGTGGTGAGAGTCAGGTTTCCAGTGAAGCTTAATACATATGTGATAAATAATAGAAAGAGGAAGTTCACAATCTGAAGGTCAGGATCATCAGAAGGGCCTAGGAGGACAAGCTCTGTGACCACTGTGTAGTTGTTCACTTCTCTCTCTCTCTTCAATTATTCTTCTTTTAATCCCATTTAGACAAAAATAGTATTAAGGGGAAGAGGTGAAAGATATAATTCATCATGATCAGCATCTTCATCTCCAATATTCTAAAATATCCTGTATAATCCATGCAAATTTTTTCTTATTTTTAAGGTCTTGTTGGCATTCTTTTAATACACATTTATTAGTTCTTTTATATTAAAAATACAGTAGCAGATAGGAAATCTTCACACAACAAAGCACATCTTTGGGAGTCAATGAATAAAATAATTGTCATTTTATGTCCCATTTATGCAAACTCTCATTACAATTTTGTTGAAACAGTCATAAGAGTTACATAGCCCTTTCTTTTCACTCAGATAATTTATTAGACAATCTATCTCCTAGAAACAGAAATGGGTTACTTTAACTTACCAAAAAGTAAAAGTCAAACTTAGAAGCCTGAAGTAACAACTCATCATTTTTTTTAGGATGTAAGAAATCAGTTGCCTTATTACAAGTAATATATTTAGATTTTTAACCCTAAGATTTATGGGTCTAATTGCCAAGACCATATGAGTACACTAAATACAATTGCTACAAGACAGAATAAGTAACCCAATTATTTAAAAAATAGAAAAATTTCAATTACTCACTGGTTTGTCTTCTTATTCCATCACGATCTTTAATGTTCCACATTCTGTATGGCTTCCTAAAAATGTACATGTATGTATTTGAATAGAAACATTTTTATTTTTGAACTGAAAGAGGCATAATGTATTTATTTTTCATTTTGACTGAAGCACAAATTGAAAAGTGACTGCTAGCCTTATATCTTATCAACTCTGTCACTGGATTATGGCTCATTGGATTTTCCATGAAATTATCTTCCTGAGTGTGTTGTTCTAATGCTGCTGCAACAGAAATAACACAAGTGGATGGGCTTTAACAAAGAGAAATTTATTTCTTCACAGTGAAGTAGGGTAAAAGTCCAAATTCAGGGCATCAATCTTCCCCCAGATTAGGAGCTTCTCCACGGATGGACCCCAAGTCCAAAGGACTCACTCTGCTCCTGGTACTGTTATCTTGGTGGTATGCGGTCCCACATTTTCTGCTTGTTTCCCTTCCTTTCATCTCTTGTAAGATAAAAGGTGGTGTAGGCCATACCCCAGGGAAACTCCCTTCACATTCGATCAGGGATGTGACCTGGGTAAGGGTGTTGCAATCCTACCCTAATAGTTTTTAACATAAAATTACAATCACCAGATCAAGGACAACCACACAGTACTGGGAATCATGGTCTAATCAATTTGACATGTATTATTAGGGTACACAATTCAATCCATGACACTGAGTTATTAAGCTTTTTGGAAAAAAATGTTTCATTCTCTTGTAATTCTGTCTCACAGTTATCTTGTCCATAAGTCTGTTTATCCAAATGGATATCCGGAAAAGTTAAGAAAGAACTTCTTCCATTTTCCTAACCTACTCAGTTAGTTCCCACCTATTCAAATGCTATTTTGAATGTAGTAATAGTTTATCAATTCTGTCCATTAAAATCTTGACAGCTATCTCCTTTTGATTTTAGAGAGTAAAATTTCTGTTGTGAAGAATAAAATGTAAAATCATTGCATACCTTCCAACTACTAGCAACACCCACACTAATCATATTTTATTTTATAATAGCTTAAAGGCAGTTTTTCAGGACATAAAAAGTAGAACATCAGAAACCTTCAAAAGATGTGGAACTATTTTTAACCTCAGCAAAGACTGTGTACTGATCTCCTGGAAACCAGACGAAGTCAGGCCACATCTCTGCTATATTATAGACCATGAGGGAAATCTGGAAGGGGTTCTTGGTTTTCACAGTAACCTGCTCACTCCTCTCTTTAGCAAATCTCTCTTGAGAAGAGTTATGTTCATCCTTGCATCCCACAGAGGACCTAAGATGGTGACTTCTATGTAATATTTATATCCATTAATAAGTTGCTTAATATTCATCCTTACTTCATATTTTATGAGTAATAAAATAAGAAACCCACTTTCTTATAAAAGGTGAAATTTTGATCAAATTTGTAAAGAATCGTCTTCATTAGAAATGTGAACGTTTTGAACATATGTCTTTCAGTTAGCAGCTGAGAATGCTAACCATTTGCACCAACCAGGGACTCCCATTATTAAAATACACTTCTTTATTTGTCTAAACCTAGTAAATATATACGACAATTTCAGAACTGTTAAACCATATACCTATAATTATACCACTGCAAGATTAGTATTTGTGATCTGTTTCTCTTAGTTTTAGAGCATTGAAAAGATTTCGTTTACGCTGGCTGAGCTAAGATGGTGGAATAGACAGATGTTTCCGGCGAACCCTCTATACAACAAAGACCCAAAAAAAAAAAGTGAAACGAGTATATTTATGACAAGCTAGAAGCCCTAGCATCAAAGGCAAGCTTAGAAAAAGAACAGAAGGGAAGGGGGAAGAAGAGACAGTACAGAAGCAGAGAGGAGTTACTGGGCCTGAATCTCGGAAAGCCCTCAGGCATCATTCCGGAGTGGTGGCAGCGGGTTGGTACTAGCATTTTGCCACAGTTTCCTTAGGGAGAAGCAGCCAGCCACACAGCCTACTCATACGTTTGGAACCAGAGAAGAATGGCGCCCTCAGCAAAAGTTAAGTACTTCCGTATGTTTTACCACGCCTCCCACTCATAAGCCAGCTTCAGCACCTGGATTCTCTGGGCCTGAGATAGGCACCGTTGAGTGCCTAGAACCATCCTGCCAGCCATGGAGAAGGAAAAAATTTGCAATTGGGGGAAAAGATAATTTGCCAGTTCCACTAACCAGGGGAGCTCAGCACAGAAGTGGCTCCTGTCCAGGCATAAACAGTCCATGGATTTTGAGCACACTTTCCCTCTGCATGGACCTGTGTGGGCCTATTTCAGGAGGCTAGACCCTTGTTGGCAGACTCTAACCATTACAGCTGTGCAGCAGAGAGGTGGGTGATGTTTGGCATTGATTTGCCCATTAAACAGGGTCCTCACCTACCCAAATGATGGGCCTAAGGACTGATAGCTCCACTCAGGTCACCCAGCCACCCACTACCGGGTTCCAAGGATAACTAGCACCTCCCAGTCTTTACAACCAAATTAATAGGAGCCCATGGTCTGTCTGAAGAGCCCACCCTACGCACTCTAGGGAACAGGGATGCACTTTTCTCAGAGACACTTGGGGGTCAGTTCTCAGCCCCATGCCTTGTTCAGAGTGTGACCCCCTGCTGCAATCAGATATTGGTATATACACCAATTACCACTGCCCCTCTAAGACTGTAGGACAGAGCCTGTACCACACACTTCATGATCAGCTACCTGGACACCTGAGCTGAATTCATACAAGAAAAGTGAATGGACTCCTAGAATGATATAACTGATAACAGCTCTTTCCATCTGGGGACAGGACGTCAGAGTTCCAAAGGTGAAAATAATCAAGCTAGATCACTCAAGCAACCCATTTGGGCATATCAAAACAAAACAAAGCAAGAGGCTACAACAGAGTAAGCAGGCATAAACTAATATAATAACTTATAGATGGCTCAGAGACAACAGTCAATATCAAGTCACATAAAGAAACAGACCATGATCAACTCAATAAGCTCTCAAAACGAAGAATCCACGGATCTTCTAGATAAAAGTGCATTCCTGGAATTACCAGAGGCAGAATACAAAAGATTAATATACAGAACTCTTCAAGACATCAGGAAGGAAATGAGACAATACACAGAACATGCCAAGAAACACACAGATAAAGCAGTTGAATAAATTTAAAAGATTATTCAGAAACATAATGAAAAATTTAATAAGCTGGAAAAATCCATAGACAGACAGCAATCAGAAATTCAGAAGATTAACAATAAAATTACAGACTTACACAACTCAACAGAAAATCAGAGGAGCAGAATTGAGCAAGTAGAAGCCATAATTTCTCAACTTGAACATAAATCACTTGGCAGTAACATATTTGAAGAAAAACTGGATAAAAGAATTAAAAAAAAAATGAAGAAGCTTTAAGAATCATGTGGGACTCTATCAAGAGAAATAACCTGCGAGGGACTGGAGAACAGGGAGGGATAACAGAAAATATGGAGAGAACTGTTGATTTGTTTGCAGAAAACTTCTCTGATATTGTGAAAGATGAGAAGATATCTATCTAAGATGCTCATCGAACTCCACATAAGGTAGATGTTGAAAGATAGTCACCAAGACATATTATAATCATCCCTGCCAAAACCAAAGATAGAGTATTTTTATATACAAAAAGTCACCTACAAAGGAGAGTCAATAAGAATAAGCTCAGACTACTATGCAGAAACCATGCAGGCAAGAAGGCAATGGGATGACTTATTTAAAAAAATTGAAGGAAAAAAATTGCCAACCAAGAATCATATATCCAGCAAAACTGTCTCTTAAATATGAAGGGGAAATTAGGACATATCCAGATAAACAGAAGTTTAGGGAATTCATAAAAACCAACCAAAACTACAAGAAATACTAAAGGAAGTTCTTTTGTTAGAAAATCAATAATATCAGGCATCAACCCAAGACTAGAACACTGGGCAGAGCAATCAGAAGTCATCCCAGACAGGGAAATAATAATAAAAAAAAAAAGCAAGATAAAAAAAACCTCAACATTAAAACAGTAAGAGGGACTAAGAAATGTAATCATAGATCTTCCATATGGACAGGAAGATATGGCGATACAAAGATGTGAAAGTAAGGTTTAAATTTGGAAAACTAGGGGTAAATTTAATCTGTATGCTGAACAAATAATCCGAGAAGCTGGATTATATGAAGAAGAATGGGGCATCAGGATTGAAGGAAGACTTCTTAACAACCTGCGTTATGCACATGATACAACCTTCCTTGCTGAAAGTGAAGAGGACTTGAAGCACTTACTAATGAATATCAAAGACCACAGACTTCAGTATGGATTACACCTCAACCTAAAGAAAACAAAAATGCTCACAACTGGACCAAAGAGCAACATCATGATAAATGGAGAAAAGATTGAAGTTGTCAAGGATTTCATTTTACTTGGATCCACAATCAACACCCACGGAAGCAGCAGTCGAGAAATCAAAACACGCATTGTATTGGGCAAATCTGCTGCAAAGGACCTCTTCAAAGTGTTGAAGAGCAAAGATGTCACCCTGAAGACTAAGGTGCGCCTGACCCAAGCCATGGTATTTTCAATCACATGATATGGATGTGAAAGCTGGACAATGAATAAGGAAGACCGAAGAACAGTTGACGCCTTTGAATTGTGGTGTTGGCGAAGAATATTGAATATACCATGGACTGCCAAAAGAACGAACACATCTGTCTTGGAAGAAGTGTGGCCAGAATGCTCCTTAGAGGCAAGAATGGTGAGACCGCGTCTTACAAACTTTGGACATGTTGTCAGGAGGGATGAGTCCCTGGAGAAGGACGTCATGCTTGGCAGACTACCGGGTCAGCAGAAAAGAGAAAGACCCTCAAAAAGGTGCATTGACACAGTGGTTGCAACAATGAGCTCAGGCATAACGACGAACGTAAGGATGGCGCAGGACCGGGCAGTGTTTTGTTCTGTTGTGCATAGGGTCGCTATGAGTAGGAACCGACTTGACGGCACCTAACAACAACAACAGGGGTAAATAATAAGGTAACCAAAAGGAGACAAAGTATTCTACTCATCAAAATAAAATACAAGAAAAAAATACTCAGCAGAAACAAAATCAACAACAATGAATATGAGGAAAGGACTATGTATAATCTACTCAGCACATAAAATTAAGTGGGAAAAATAAACTGTTAACAACACACACAAAAAGACATCAAAATGATAACACTAAATTCATACATATCCATAATCACACTGAATGTAAATGGACTAAATGTACGAATAAAGAGACAGAGAGTGGCAGAATGGATTAAAAAACACGATCTGTCTATATGTTGCCTACAAGAGACACCTTAGACTTCGAGACACAAACAAACTAAAACTCAAAAGATGGAAAAAATATATCAAGCAAACAACAATCAAAAAAGAGCAGGAGTGGCAATGTTAATTTCGGACAAATAGGCTTTAAAGTTAAGTCCATCATAAAGGATAAGGAAGGACACTATATAGTGATTAAAGGCACAGTATACCAAGAAGATATAACCATATTTAATGTTTATGCACGCAACGATAGGGCTAAAAGATACATAAAACAAACTCTATCAGCATTGAAAAGGGAGATAGACAGCTCCACAATAATAGTAGGAGACTTCCACACATCACTTTCAGGAAAGGGCAGGACATCCAGAACGAAGATCAATAAAGATGCGGAAGATCTAAATGCCACAATCAACCAACATGACCTCATAGACCTACAGCAAACAAGTATACTTTCTTTTCTAGTGCACATGGAACGTTCTCTGGAATAGACCACATATTAGGTCATAAAGCAAGCCTTAGCAGAATCCAAAACATGTAGATATTACAAAGCATCTTCTCTGACCATAAGGCTATAAAAGTGGAAATCAACAGCAGAAAAAACAGGGAAAACAAATCAAACTCTTGGAAACTGGACAATACCCTGCTCAAAAAAGATTGGATTATAGAAGACATTAAGGGTGGAATAAAGGAATACATAGAATTCAATGAGAATGAAAACACTTCCTATCAGAAACTTTGGGACACAGTGGAAGCAGTGCTCAGAGGTCCATTTATATCAATAAATGCACACATACAAAAAAGAAGAAAGGGCCAAAATCTAAGAATTATCCCTACAACTTGAATAAATATAAAGAAAACAACAAAAGAAACCCTCAGGCACCAGAAGAAAACATTTAATAAAAATTAGAGCTGAACTAAATGAAATAGAAAACAGAAAAACAATTGAAAGAATTAACAAGACCAAAAGCTGGTTCTTTGAAAAAATCAAAAAATTGATAAACCATAGGCCAAACTCACAAAAGAAAAACAAGAGAGGAAACAAATAACCCGAATAAGAATTGAGATGGGTGATATTACAACAGACCCAGCTGAAATTAAAAGAATCGTATCAGATTACTATGAAAAATTGTACTCTAACAAATTGGAAAACCTAGAAGAAATGGATGAATTCCTAGAAACACACTATCTACTTAAACTAACACAAACACAGGTAGGACAGCTATATTGACAGATAACAAAAGAAGAGATTGAAAAGATAATCAAAAAACTCCCAACAAAAAAAGTCCTGGCTCTGACAGCTTCACTGCACGGTTCTACTAGACTTTCAGAGAAGAGGTTACTCCACTACTAGTATAGGTATTTCAGACCATAGAAGAGGACGGAATACTCCCAAACTCATTCTATGAAGCCAGCATATCCCTGATACCAAAACGAGCTGAAGACACCACAAAAAAAGAAAATTACAGACCTATGTCCCACATGAACTGATATGCAACAATCCTCAACAAAATTCTAGCCAATAGAATTCAACAACATGTCAAAAAAATAATTCACCGTGACCAAGTGGGATTCATACCAGGTGTGCAGGGATGGTTCAACATTAGAAAAACAATTAATGTAATCCACCACATAAATAAATAAAAGACAGGAATCACATGATTTTACCAACTGATGCAGAAAAGGCATTTGACAAATTCAACACCCATTCAGGATAAAAACTCTCAGCAAAACAGAAAAAGAAGGAAAATTCCTCAACATAATAAAGGGCATTTATACAAAGCCAACAGCCAACATCCTCCTAAATGGAGAGAGCCTGAAAGCATTCCCATTGAGATAGGGAACCACACAAGGATACACTTTATCACCGCTGTTATTCGACATTGTGCTGGAGGTCCTAGCCAGAGCAATTAGGCTAGATAAAGAAACAAAGGGCATCCAGATTGGCAAGGAAGAAGAAAAATTATATATATATATGCAGACGACATGATCTTATACACAGAAAACCCTAAGGAATCCTCCAGAAAACTACTGAAACTAATAGAAGAGTTCAGCAGGCTATTGGGATACAAGATAAACACACAAAAATCAGAGGGTTAGGGTTTTAGGGTTAGGGTTATGGTTAAGGGTTAAGGGTTAGGTTTAGGGTCAGGGGTCGGGGTCGGGGTCGGGTTATGGTTAGGGGTTAGGATTTAGGGATAGGGTTAGTGTCAGGGTTTAGGGTCAGAGTTCGGGTTTAGGGTCGGGGCCAGGGTCGGGGTCAGGTTTAGGGTTAGGGTTAGAGTTGGGTTGGGATGGGTTGGGTTCGGTTAGGGTTAGGGTTTCGGGTTTCAGGTTGGGGTTGGGCTTGGGGTTGGGTTAGGGTTAGGGTTAGGGTCAGGGTTTTACGGTTAGGGTTACGGTTAGGGTCAGGGTTACGGGTTAAGGGTTAGGGTCAGGGCCACGGTCAGTGTGGGGGTTCGGGGTCGGGTTAGGGTTGGGTTTGGGGTTGGGTTTGGGGTTGGGGTTGGGGATTAGGATTGGGGTTAGGGTTGGGGTTAGGGCTGCGGTTAAGTTTGTGGTTGGGTTGGGGCCGGGGTCAGGGTTAGGTTTGGGGTTGGGGTTGGGGTTACGTTTGCGGTTAGGGTTACAGTTGTTAGGGTTAGGGTTTAGGGTTAGGGTTAGGGTTTAGGATTAGCTTTAGGGTTCAGATTAGGATTAATACCTCACAATACGGTGGCGTCTCGAGGCTTCATGTCACGCAGTTCAGCAACTGAGGGCGTCACCCGCGCAGTACACCGCCTCTCATACCGCACCGTACAGAGTATTCAGCGTTGGTTTTTGTCCTAATGTTAACGGTACATCGTAATTCCCGTACATCGCTCCTTCTTTCACCTTGAGTTACTACTTCATCCTCCAAAAAATAACTATATAGAAAAAATAGACATGCATATCTATCTAGACATAACTGACCCCGGCTCACAAATACTAATTCCCACAATATCGTACCTAAAACAGCAGAAACTTTGACCAAATCAGCGACTACAAAAAGCCCAGCGGCCAAGAAAACAACAGCAGACAGACCGCGGAACCACGCGTTTCCAAGCGTCCTTGTAATCGGGTGATCGCCACATCTCTCCCCACAGTGCTTTATCAGGTTCCGAAGGGAGGTTCGCATAGCTTCTTTAACCTTGTAGTTGCATCGACACACGTAAGCACGGCTTGCGAAAAATGTTTCTGTAGTTATGTGTAACTCCAGGGATATCCTTTTCAAAATAACCTACGTCTGCTGGAACGCATCGGCGACGTTTCTGGACAGTCGTTTTGGTGTGGCCCTCTGACAGTGTCACCCGGTTGGGTCCGCTTCTCCACGACCCCCATCCCGTGACTTCACTGGGAAAAGCAGGTCAACCCCTTTAGGTAGTCACGTAGGCGCGCAGTCGGCCCGGGATAAATTTGCTCTCCTGGACCCACTGAGTTTGTCGCGGACTCATTCCCGGACTCACCTCCCTGACCCGCCTTCAGCTGCCGCCCAGGCTCCGGGCCCGCCTCCTTGCCGCCCGCGGCCGCCAGAGGGCGCAGCCTCCCCTCGAGAGCGCGGCCTGGTCCCCTCCAAGCGCCAGGAGCTCCCGGGCTTCCCGCTCCAGCCTAGGGCCTTCGCCATCCGCCCTGACCTGGGGAGCAGGCCTCTGCGGAGGGCCTTGACACTGCGCGGACCTCGTCGCCTCCTCTAGCTCTCCCTGACTCGCTTCTGGACACACTGAACCCCGTCTGAGCTATCCGCCCTCCCCCTCCCCAGACCAGCCCCCCACCCCTCGGAGGGACTAATTCACGCTGAACCCGCCGCTCTCCGCCTGGGGCCTTTGAAGGGCCGCGAGGGCTCAGGGCCTCTGAACTGCGGCGTCATCTCATCTTCAATCCCGGACAGCCCGGGATCGCCAAAGCTCAGGCCCAGGAGAGTTTTGGTTAAGGATAGGCTTAGGGCTATAGTTCAGGTTAGGGCTGGGGGGGTTAGGGCTAGGGCTAGGGCTAGGGCTAGGGCTAAGGCTAGGATTAGGGCTAGGGCGAGGGTTAGGGTTAGTGTTAGGGTGAGGGTGAGGGTGAGGTGCTAATTCACGCTGAACCCGCCGCTCTCCACCCGGGGCCTTTGAAGAGCCGCGAGGGCTTAGGGCGTCTAAGCTCCGGCGTCATCTCCTCTTCAGTCCGGACAGCCCGGGGTCGCCAAAGCTCAGGCTCAGGAGCCCAGAGGGAACGAAGCAAATAGTCTCCTGAGTCACACATTCCTTCTTTTCTTCACTTCCCTTCTTGGTTGCTCCTTCCTTTAACCCATTGGTTCCCTTAAGAAACCCTTCTGACCGACGGAAATCAAGAGATTCGGTAATGCGCAAAGGTGGCCACGCTGTGGACACATCGGCCCCTTCCCAAGTGGTCAGCAAGCAATGAGGAGGCACAAAGGGTCAGACAGGCAGTGGCGGGCTGGTGGGACCAAATGCCTAGACGCCAGCAAAGGAAGAAACCGCAGGAGGACAAAGAGCGGGCAGTATGACTTCATTCCTACTGGGCAAGTGGGGGAGTGCGTAGCCGTCTGGGATGGGGGTAGGAGCTTTGGACCATAGGAATGGGGCAGAGGCCCTGGAGAGGCACTTGTCATTTCCCAATCCTTTGTGCTCTGGAGATGTTTTGTTTCGCATGCATGTTCTCTGTGTTTCAATAGCGGCAATTTGTTTTCTTTTTTATGGTTTCAATTATCTGTCTGTTCTACCAATGAACTCCTTCATCCAGCTCGATAATCTCTATCACCTTTCCGAGGCTACCACGTCCAACGACGATGGGAGGAGTCTCAGGTGAAAGACGCTAAGAAAGAGGCCTGGTGTTTATGTATAAAAACTTAATTATGAATAAGTTGGGCAAGTGTCTGGACAGATATGACCCGGAATATATATATATTACTCCAAACACGTGCGACAGCAATCGCATCGATACACTTTCTTCGGCGATGGAATGGTGTTGCTCTAATGCCTTTCAGTCCATCTTCTGTGTGTTGAGAGTGGCCCAAGGGAGACATCCGTTCACAGGGGGGCGGTTGCTCTGGGACGTAAACTGTGCCATCGTTCCTTCGGTGATAGCTGTGGAACAAACTATCTTCCAGTTCCCAGTTCCCACTCTCACACCTAAGGGAAAAGAAACATGTTAAAAAAGAAAGAAAAGGAAAAGAAAAAGAAAAAAACTGTCCTTTTTAAAAAATCCCCTTATGAGTAGAGAGGGCGTCCGCTCTTTCTCTACACACCTACCCAATAATTTCCAATTTGAGGGCCCATCTTGCCAGAAGGGAAAGAAGTTGAGATGTGTACAAGGTAGGCCTATTTCCGTCGCCGGGGTTCGCTTAGGATTCGTGGATTGCACAGACTGCCAAGGAGGCAATGATGGCAGGGAGGAGTTCCGATCAGTCGTGCGAAGGCTTTTGTTCATCTGGCTTTAGCCAATGGGTCCATCGCCTGGTGCCCCTGGTGCCTCCGGGGGCAAGACCGAGGAGCCTCCAAAGGATCAGGCACCCCACGACTTGAAGATGCACAGTCAGCGCTGCGTCCATGTGCTAGGTCCAAGTTTCCCAGAGTCTTATCTTTCTTCCCGCATTCCTTCGGCTCCGGAACACCGCATCGTGGCTGTCCAGCATCTCTTTCCATCGTACGGATTCGTCCTCAAGGGATAGATGCCTGGATGTGGGTTCGGTCAATCTTGCAGCGCGTCAAGCAGAGCCCGAAAGTCAATGTCGCCGAGGGAGAGTTCGAGTTGTGGAGGGTCCTCCTCCTGTGGATCCGCGTTCAGAAAGGTTTGGGACTTTCCCTGCAACTCTGGGGTGGAGAGGAGTTCATCTAAAAGGCTCTCGGTTTCCTGGCATTCTTGGTCTGGTGGATGAGATGACCCTTGAGCCGATTGTGCCGGCTCTGGCCACAGGTGTGCCTCGGAGTGTCCGGGCTGCTGGAGTGTCTCTTGGCTGGGTTCCCATCGGGCAGTCACACCCTGGGCCACCTCACAGCCCCATTGCGTGAAGGGAGCTGTGACTTGCTGAGCCGGAACCTGCCCTTGCGTCTTTGAATTGTCAGGCCGAGAAGGGTCTTGGGCGAGCCACCCTGCCGAGACAGCGTGTTGGTCGCGATCCTGGTCATTTCCTGGGTATTGGGGCCAGAAAGGAGCCTGAGGGTCTGACAGCCTGTCTCCCACAGTGGGTCCTGTTGGCGATCGGTTCAGGTGTGTCCCCGGGGCGTGAGAGGTCTCTGCTGTCTTCTTCACAATCAGGGCGGGCTGGTCCATCACGGCACCTGGTGCTTGGCCGGCACAGCCCTGGGTGGGTTCCGAAGGAAGAAACGGTGGACGGGACTCAGTGAGAACAGGTAGGATGGCTTGGTTGCTGCTGGAAGGATGGGAGGGTGGGCCGAGAGGGTAGGTGCTCTGTACAGAGGACAGGTCGCTCTGGTCAAGTGGAAGCGTGGCCGCAGAAGTCGGGCTGTCTGCCAAGGACTTTGGCGGTGCACTCGCGCTCTGCACCAGCTTCCGAGCTCTTCGGTTCTGAAACCATACGTGAATTCGGGATCGCGGAAGGCCAGTTCGTTGAGCCAGTTCTTCCTTGGCCTCGTTACCAGGGTACCGGTTCTTCTCGAAGGCCTCGACTAGGAGACTCGTTTGCGATCTGGTGATGCGTGTGCGTTTTCGTCTGGCCGCTTTGGGGAAATTTTCCGGAGACCAAGGCTGAGGCTCTCCCTGTCCCTGGGACGGCTCTTCTTCGGAGGCCTGTCCAGAGGCCGAGCGGCTCTTCCTTAGGTGACCTGCTCTGCGGTTTCCAAACCAAGTCTGAATGCGATCCTCCGCGATGCCGGTTTCTCTGGCGAGTTCTTCTCTGGTAGTTATACCAGGGTAGGGGTTCTGTTCAAACGCTGCTTGCAGGGTCTTTCTTTGACTGGGCTTCAAAACCAACCTCTCTCGTCGGCCTCGTGGATTTTGAGAGCGACTCGAAGCGCCGGTCGAATCCATCTGGGCAAGTCAGCCGGACTGCACGGAGACTCGCGGCCAAGTCAACAGCTCCCAGAAACACAGGACTCAGCCACACCTGGAATGCTTTGCGCAGCAAAGGAAGGCCCCAAGGCCCATGTGGGAAATCACCTGACCCACGGGAGTCCTTCATTAAGTACCTGAGGCCTTGGAGGAAAGCGTTGAAGGGCAGGATGACTCACTCCTAAGTGGAAGTAGAGATTTTATCAGGGGATTTGGCAACGGTCGTCCTATTAGTGTGTTGCGTCAGAGGAATGCATTTCCAATGGAAGGATTTTCCGGCACCTTGTCAGGTCGGTGGGGGCTGGGGGACGGGACTGAGATTCCTAGGCGCCTTAGTTCGCTGGTGCCGCCCTGACAGAACTAGCACCCGTGCGTGGCTTTGACAAACAGAAATGTATTCTTTCACAGTCGACCAGGCGACGAGTCCCAATTCAGGGCGCCAGCGCCTGGGGAAGGAGTTCCCTGTCTGTCAGCTCTGGGTGAAGGCCCTAGTCATCAGTCATCTTCTGGTCTACGAGCTGCTCAGTGCAGGGACCCGAGGTCCGAAGGACGCGCTCTGCCTCTGCCTCTTCTTCCTTGGCGCCCACTGGTCCCTCTCCTCTCTGCTAGCTTCTCTCTTTTCTGTCTCAAAAGGGACTGCCTGCCCATACAACCTAATCCTGTACGTTGCCTCCTCCCTCATTGACATAACCGCCGCCTGTGCTCCTGCCTCATTAACATCATAAAAGCCATCATAGAGGGTAGGATTTGGAACCCCTGGGCTAATTAGGACAGATCACAAATCCCAGAAGGACCAGACAAGTCTGGGAATCCTGGATTCCTTGGATTCTCAGGCTGCCAAGGGTCTTGGCCCCGCAATCCTGCCAGACGGTGAGTTGATTGTGATCCTAGCGATATCCTGCCTATTAAGGCCAGGAGGGACTCTGAGTTTCTGATAGCCTCTTTCCCACAGACGGTTCTATTGGCGGCAGATCTGCACCTCCCCCAAGGTGGTTGCCCCCACCCCGCCCATCGCCTTAGCAGGATGAGCTCCCTGCCCCGCTGGCTGGTGCGCCTACACATCCCGCCGCTAGTGGAGCTGGTTTGAGGCTTTGGGGGGAGGGCGGAACCGGCGGGTACCCTTGCGTGTGCGGCCCACGCCCCTCCCTCCTGAGTCCTCTCTCCATCACCTTCTCTCTCTTCTCCTCGCGGGTTGGCAATGCCTGGATAATTGGACAGAACGCACCGTTGTACGGAGGGTTAGTCAGGATTATTTTGACACAATCAGTTTGCCATTCCACGGTTTGTTCCAAAGAGAACGCCGGTGGTGTCGTCCTGGGGAAGAGATGGAGACCCGCTCTCTTTCAGAAAATCCCTTGGCTCCGCCAGGTGCAGCTGGCTGATCCGCTTGCCCGGGAGACGTTCTGCCTTGGGAGCAATAAAGAAATGAATAAGTAAATACGTAACCGGATTACTCATTTGAAACAAAAGAAAAGGAAATGAGATTAAAATCTTACAATACGCTGGTGTCTCGAGGCTTCCACTTGGCCCTCTGCTGCTCCACAGCCTCCGCTGGCATACTGCATGTGCATCACTTCTCCGACGACAAGGCCGTAATCCGGGCATCCAGGGCCCCAGCAGTCCAGAGTGTACAGATGGTGGCATATGGATTACCTCTTTGTCACTTACGGGAGGGAAGCCTGGGCCCAAGAGTGGCTCCACTAGAGCTCCAGGAACTCAATTATTTTCCCTGACCTTTGGCCCGTGCCCTCGTGAGTGTGTGATCTGTAGTTACACTTCTCCTCCGACCACTCTGAATCCTCCACCTGCGGGTACCTGAGTGTGGAAATCAACATCTATCAATGGCTGAAGTGTCACAGGTCGCTCGGTGTCTAGGCTCAGGCTGACCTTGGCTGTCTTCTGCCCAGGCAAGGAGCCTAATCTTTCAACGGAAATGAGGACACGTGGTCAGTAGCCGACATCCTTTCTTTCATCCATACAGCGGTCTCGATGAGGGTAAAGAGGCCATTTAGGCCAGTTGAAGGCTGAGTGCGAGGCCTAAGGCTTCTTTCCCAATCACCTTGGAGACAGCCACTGGAAGGCTGGGTGGAACTTCTGACGGGGACGAGTCACAAACACTGAGCCAATAGGAGAGGTCCAGTGTAACTGGCCAGTTCCGCAGAACCCTCCATTTTACCCATGGATACACAACGGACCTTTTGGTCTTTGGCCACAAAATCGAGGGCACCTAGGAAATAACTTCACAGTAGGCCACGCCTGATGCGTACAAGTTGGAAACACTGGGTTAGGAGGCAGGTACCTCTTTCCCACTTATGCTAGGGTATCAGTAGAGAAGGCGCCCTTCCTCAGCATCTATGGCCCCTCTCTGTATGTATTCATTCAGAGAAATCTCTTCATTCTACCCCTGAGACACATCGCAAGTATGAGGGTCCTGAGAGATTGCCTGGAGATGAAAAGGGGGAGGCTTCTGCCTCTACAGCTTCCCCGTGGGTAGAGAATAGCAGGTAGTCTCTCTGGAAGGTCTTAGCTTCTGTTGATTGACATGGGCAATACAGTAGCGGCGGACCCCGGCCAGGTGGAACTTGTGGGCAGATGCAACCTCTCCGGCAACGAATAATTCTGCTGGTGTCTTGTACGGTGAAAACCTAGACCTGCCAAGTGGGATGGGTAGAGAACATTGTCCCACACCTGCCGGGGGCCTTTCCTGGGACTAAAGATCCCCACCTGGTCTCAACGTCTTCGCCCTCTCAGCACACACCTTTCCTGCACAAATAATCCTGCCTTTCTCCATCAGCGCCTTATCCTACTAGGAAAAAAAGCATGCTGCTCAAAAAGGACGATGCCAGGGAAATCGAAGGGACACTGCCATTTTCCAAATGTTTCCTATCAACATGTCACCACCTCCGGTGCAAAGCTGTGTATGTGGCCGGGCTCTGAAGGCAAGGTTGAAATCCTGGCAGCCTAGGCCCTTGTAGTCCAATGGTTTATGTACTTGGGGACACGGATGACCTGTTTGCCACATACAGGAGGGATCCTTGGGCCCTTCATGGGCTTGCCATTCAGCTCCACGACGTCCACTACTGACCCTGGCCTTTGCTTTGGCTGCTGCCCCATTGAACGTGTGCTCCAGAGCAATGTTTCTCCACCCATCACTATCATTCTGCCACCAGGGGATATGTGAGTGTAGGAGTCACTATGTGTCACTGACAGCAGTGTCACAAGTCACTAGACTTCCAGGTACTAGCTGACCTAGGCTGCCTTCTGCCCCAGGCAAGGTCCTGAATCCATTATCCCAGATGCTGACACCTGGGCACTGACGAAAATTAATTTTTATCAACGCAGAGGTCTGAGTGAGGGTCAGAGGGCCAGGTAGGCGAAGTGAAGGCCAGGTGGGCGGGGCTAAGGCTTCTTTGCCATCACCATGGAGAATGTCTCCCCACCGGAAGAGTGGGCGGAGCTTATGATGGGCCTGGTGAGAAGACTGATCCAATGGCAGAGATCCGACCCACCAGAAAGATGACACAGGGCCCTCCATTGTGACCTATGACACCTAGTGGCCACAGGATTTGAGCACAGCGCTATGCAGGCACAAGGGAGCCCCTGGTGTGGAGTGCTTCAGGGCATTGGCAGAGCAGGCCAGGTACCTCTTTCCCACTTTCCTGAAGATATCAGTATGCAAGGCATCCCCACTCAGCATCTCTTGCCTCTCTCTGTATGTGTTCATTCTCGGAAATCTCTTCCTTCTCCCCATTGTCACTTCACAGCTTGGAGTTCCTGATAGAGTGCCTAGAGACAAAAGAGCAAAGGGGGAAGGCCTCTGGCTGTACTGCTTACCCATGGGCAGAAAAGATGTGGTAGTATATTTGGAAGCTCTAGAGAGTAGTGCTTGATTGGGGAGCTGCATCACTGGCGGACCCTGTCCAGGTGAAGCTTGCTGACATGTGGCAACCTCTCCGGAGACTACTAATTCCACTGATAACAGTGTATGCAAATACCCGGCTGAGTGCGATGGGCAGAGAACATTGACACATACCTGCCAGAGGCCTATCCTGGGTCTGAAGAGTCCACCCTGGTCTCCAGCGACTCATCATCTCAGCACACACTTTGCCTGCACACATGGAATCCGCCTCTCTCTACGAACGCCTTCTCCTGCTAGGAAACACGGGATGTCACTTAGCCAAAGGAGAGCACATGCAAAGTCAACTGAAGCCCCCGTTTTCAAGATTTTGCCCTCTGCTGGGCCACAGCCTCTGCTGGCACACTGCATGTGCGTCAGGTCTCCGAAGACAAGGCCGAAATCCGGGCATCCAGGGCCCCAGCCGTCCACAGTCTATGGATGGCGGCATAGGGATCACCTCTTTGCCTCGTACAGCAGGGAGGCCTGGGCCCTAGACTGGCTCCGCTAGAGCTCCACGACCTCAGCTATCTTCCCTGAACTTTGGCCCGTGCCCTCGTGACTGTGTCATCTCTAGTTCCACTTCTCTTCCCACCACACTGAATCCGCCACCTGCGGATACCTGAGCGTGGACATCAACATCTATCACTGGCTGCAGTGTCACAGGTCACTAGGTGTCTAGGCTCAGGCTGACCTTGGCTGTCTTCTGCCCAGGCAAGGAGCCTAATCCTTCAAAGGCAATGAGGACACTTGGTCACTGGCCGACATCCTTTCTTTCATCCGCACAGTGTTCTGGATGAGGGTAAAGAGGCCATGTAGGCCAGGTGAAGGCTGAGTGCAGGGCCTAAGGCTTCTTTCCCAATCACCATGGAGACAGCCACCGCAAGGCTGGCCGGAACTTCTGACCGGGACGAGTCACAAACACTGAGCTAATAGGAGAGGTCCAGCCCAACCGGCCAGTTCCTCAGATCCCTCCATTTTACCCATGGACACACAACGGCCCCTTCTGTTTTTGGCCCCAAAATCGAGGGCACCCAGGGAATAACTTCAGAGTAGGCAGCCCCTGATGTGAATAGGTTTGACACACTGGGCAGCAGGCAGGTACCTCTTTTCCACTTAGGCTAGGGTATCCGTAGGCAAGATGCCCTTCCTCAGCATCTATAGCCCCTCTCTGTATGTGTTCTTTCAGAGAAATCTCTTCATTCTACCCCTGAGACACATCACAAGTATGAGGGTTCTCAGAGAGAGCCTGGAGATGAAACCGGGGAGACTTCTGGCTATACCACCTTCCCGTGGGTAGAGAATAGTAGGTAGTCTCTCTGGAAGGTCTTAGCTTCTGTTGATTGACATAGGCAATAGGGTAGGGGCGGACCCTGGCCAGGTGGAGCTTGTGGGCAGATGCAACCTCTCCGGCGACGAATAATTCCGCTGCTGCTTTGTACGGTGAAAACCTCCCCCCGCCAAGTGGGATGGGTAGAGAACATTGACCCACACCTGCCAGTAGCCTCTCCTGGACTAAAGATCCCAACCTGGTCTCAACGTCCTCACCCTCTCAGCACACACCTTTCCTGCACACATAATCCTGCCTTTCTCCGTCAGTGCCTTATTCTACTAGGAAAAAAATCGTGCCGCTCAAAAAGGCTGATACCAGGGAAATCGAGGAAACACTGCCAGTTTCCAAATTTTTGATGTCTACCTATCCCCGCCTGCGGTGGAATGCTGCGTATGTGGCCGGGCCCCGAAGGCAGTGCCAAAATCCTGGCAGCCTGGGCCCCAGCATTCCAATGCTTTATGGACTTTGTGACACGGATGACCTGTTTGCCACATACAGGAGGAATACTTGGCCCTTCACTGGCTCGCCATTCAACTCCATGACGTCCACTACCCGCCCTGGCCTTTGCTTTGGCCGGTGCCCCATTGAAAGTGTGCTCCACAGCAATGTTTCTCCACCCATCACTATCATTCTGCCACCAGGGGATATGTGAGTGTGGAAGTCACCATTTGTCACTGGCAGCAGTGTCGGAAGTCACTAGACTTCCAAGTATCCGCTGACCTAGGCTGCCTTCTGCCCCAGGCAAGGTCCCGAATCCTTTATCCCAGATGCTGACACCTACAGACTACAGAACATAGAAGATAGAACATAGATGAAAATAGAATATTGGCAAATATGGAATATAGGGAATAGCATACACACTATTGAAGAGTATAGAATAGAGAAAGTCGAAGAATATAGATAACAAAATATAGGAATATAGAATGTAGAATGGAGAGTATTAGATTGTAGAAGATGGAGATTAAAAGGTAGAATATACAATAAAAATATAGAATATAGAAAAAGATAGAATTCAGAAAAATTTAGCATACAAAAGGTAGAACATAGAAAAAATGGAATATAGAATGTAGAACATAGAATATGGAATAGAGAATAAAGAATATTGAAAAATTTAAAATATAGAATGTAGAATATTGAATATAGAATTAGAATTTAAAATATAGACTATAGCAGATAGAAGAATATAGATTATAATAGATTATAGAATGTAGAATAAGAATGTAGAAGATTATGAAATGCAGAACATAGAAGAATATAAAATATAAAATGCAGAATGTAGGATATGTAATATAGAATGTAGAATTCAGAAGAATATAGTATATAAAAAATATAGAATATAGAACATCAAATATTTAATATGGAATACAGAGTATGGAATACAGAACATAGAAAATTATAGAATAGAGTATGTACAAAGTAGAATACAGAATATAAAATATAGAATAAAGACCATAGAATATAGACGATTATAGAATAGAGAAGATTCTGGAATATAAAATGTAGAAGTAAATATAGAATAAAGAAGATGGAATATAAGAGAATATAGAATATAGTATACAGAATATGGAATATAGAATACAGAAAATTATAAAAATATAGAATATAGAAAACAACATTGAATATAGAATACAAACAATGGAATATTGTAAAATATAGAATTTGGAATATAGAATGTAGAATACAGAATATAGAATCAAAAATACATAATATAGAGAATATACATTATAGAATAAAGAAGATTATGGAATATAGAATGTAGAATGTAATATACAGAATATACAATATAGAAGAATATATGAGACAGGCTGTTGAAGAATAAAAAATAATAATAAAGAGTATAAAATGTAGAATGTAGACTACAGAAAATTATATAGAAAAAGAACATTGAATATAGAACACAGAGTATGGAATATAAAATATAGAATATATAGAGTACAGAAGAATATAGAATGTAGAATACAAAATATAGAATATAAAATAAAGTATAAAGAACGCAGAATATAGAATATAGAAGAAAATGGAATATAGAATGTAAAATACAGAATATACAGTATAGAAGAATATAGAATACAAGATAGAAGAATATAGAATATAGAAGGAAGAATGTAAAATATGGAATATAGAATACAGAAAAATATAGAATATAGAAGAATATGGAAGAACATAGAATTTAGAATATAGAATACAGAACATAGAATATGGAAGAATTTAAAATATAGAATGCAGAATGTGGAATATAGAATATGGAATACGAAATACGCAATATAGAATATTGTATGTAGAAAAATATACAATATAGAACATCTAATATAGAATACAGAGTATGGAATATAGAATATACAAAAATATAGACTATAGAAGAACATAGAACATAGATTATAGAATATAGAGAATTTAAAATAAAGAATATAGAATATGGAACATAGAACACTGAAGATAGAAGATAGAATACAGAATATAAAAGAACTTTGAAAACAGAAGAATATAGCGTATAGAGGATTTGGAATAAGGAAGAATATAGAATATACATTATAGAAGATTATAGCATAAAGAATACAGAATACAGAAGAAAATAGAATATAAATTTAGAATATAGAATACAGGAGAATATAAAATGTAGAATGTAGAATACACAATAGAGAATGCAAAATATAGAACGAAGAATTTAGGAGAATATAGATTGTAGAATGTAGAAGATTATAAATTATACAATATAAATATTATGGAATATAGAATGTAAAATACAGAATATAGGAGAGTATAGAATATGGAATATAGTAAAATATAGAATGTTGAATACAGTATAAAGCATATGGAATATAGAATACACAAATATATAAAAAAAGCTTTTTTTAATAGCATGGTAAAAATATGGAAAATAGAAGATTGAATATAGAACATAGAATATAGAAAAATCTAGAATATAGAAGAATATAGAATGTAGAATATAGAAGATTTTAGAATATAGAATTACAATATACAATATGGAGTATAGAATACAGAAGAATATAGTATAGAGAAAAATGTAGAATAAAGAACATAGAACATCGAATATAGAATGGAGAATATGGAATATAAGATAGAGGAAAATCAAAAATATAGAAGACCATAGAATTTAGAATGTGGAATACAGAATACAGAAGAATATAGAACATAGAACACATAAAACAGAAGATGGAATACTAAATATAAAAGAACATAGAATATACAAGAATATATAGAGTATAGAAGAATATAGATTATAGAATATACATTACAGAAGAATATAGAATAATATAGAACACAGAATGTAGAAGAATAAAGAATATAAATATAGAATATAGAAGAATATAGAATACAGAATATGGAAAAATAGAGAATATATAAGAATATCAATACAGTATACAGAAGAATGTAGAATATACATTATAGAAGAATATAGACAATAGGAAACTATATAATACAGAATATAGCATATAGAAGAACATAGAATATAGAATTTGTTATATAGAATGTAGAATATAGAATATAAAATATAGAATAAAGACTACAGACTATAGCAGAATACAGATTATAGAATATAGAAGATCATGGAACATAGATTGTAGAATGTAAAATACAGAATAGAGAATGTAGAATATAGCATATAGAATATGGAGTATGGAACATAGAATATGCCATACAGAAAAATATAGAATATAGAACATAGAACTTTGAATATACAATATAGAATACAGAGAATGAAATACAGAACTTTGAATATGGAAAAATATAGAAATAAGATATAAAGGAATATGGAATATAGAAGAATATAGAATTAAGAATGTAGAATATAGAATACAGAATTCAGAAAGTAGAATATGGAATAAGGCATATAAAATATAAAGGCATATAGTATATAGAAGAGCATAGAATATACAATACAATACAGAATATAAAAGAAAAAAGAAGATAGAATACAGAGTAAAGAAGAATATAGAGTATAGGAGAATATAGAATATACATTATGGAATACAGAATATTGAAGAATATAGAACACAGAATATAGAAGAATATAAAAAATTTTATATAGAAGATAGAAAATAGAATATAGATTATAGAATATGGCATATAGAATATAGAAGAATATAGAATGTAGACTATAAAATATGGAACACAGAATATAGAAGAATATAATATATAGTAGAATATAAAATATAGAACATAGAATATCGAATACAGAGTATGGAATATAGAATATAGAAGAGTATAGAATATAGACGAACATAGAATTTAGAATGTAGAATATAGAAGAATTTAGAATAGTGTTGCATGTAGAATATGGAATATGGAATAAATAATATAGAATATGGAAGAATATGATATATGGAAGAATATGATATATAGAAGAGTATACAACATAGAAGATAGAATACAGAATATAAAAGAATATAGACTATAGGAGAAGGTAGAACACAGAATACAGAAGAATATAGAATATCAAAGAATATAGAATGTAGAACATAGAATATATGCCAGAATATAGAATACACAAGACAGAAGATAGAACATAGAAGAATATAGAATATTGATGAATACAGTATATTGACTATAGAATACAGGATATAAAAAAACAGGATATAGGACATACAATATAGAAGAATACAGGATGTAGAAGGTAGAATATAGATTAAAGAATGTAGAATGTAGAGTGTAGAGCATAGAATATGGAATATAGAATATACAAGAATACAGAATATAGAGTTAAGAATGTATAGTACAGAATATAGAATATACAATTCAGAATAGAGAATAGAGAAAAATAGAGTGTAGAAAAATTTAGAATATAGAAAGTAGAATATAGAATAATACAGAATATAGAATGTAGAATATAGAATACAGAACACAGAATATAAACAAGAGAAGAATAAAGAATATAGAAGAATTCAGAATATAGAATGCAGACTATAGACTATACAATACAGAATACAGAATGTAGTATATGGAATAAAGAATATAAAATAAAGAAGAATATAGTATATAGAAAATATAGACTATTGACAAATATGAAATATAGAATATAATATGTAAAATGTGAAACAGAAGAATATAGAATACAGAATATGGAATGTAGAGGTATATAGATTATACAATAAAGAAGCATATAGAGTATAGATACAGAACATAGAAGAGAGAATATAGAATTCCGAAGAATATAGATTATAGAATATAGAAGTATATAGAATATACAAAATTTAGAATATAGAATGTAGAGTGAGAATATAGAATATAGAAAACATTAGAATGTAGAATATAGCATATAGAAGAAAGATTATAGAATATAAAATATAGAATGACAAAGCAGAATATAGAGTACAGAATATAGAAAATAGAATGTAGAATATAGAATATAGACGAATATAGAACATAGACGAATATAGAATTTAGAATGTAGAACAAAGAATATAGAATATAGAAGAATATAAAATATACAAGAATGTAGAATACAGAATATAGAAGAATGTAGAATATAAAATATGGAATATGCAATACAGAATACAGAATGTAGAATATAGAATTTGGAAGATAAGATATAGATTATAGAAGAATATAGTATAGAGAAGGATATAGAATATGGACGAATATAAAATATAGAACAATATAGAATAGAGAATGTACATTATAAAAGAATATACAACACAGAAGAATACAGAATATAGAAGATAATAGAACATAGAATATAGAATAAAGATGACAGAACATGGAAGATAGATTATAGAAGAATATAGAACAGTGATGAATATGGTATATATAATATAGGATATGGAATACATTATACAGAATATAGAATGTAGAATACAGATTATAGAATACAGAAGAATATAGAAAATAGACTGTAGTATGGAGAATGTAGAATATAGAAGAAAATAGGATATAGAGTTTAGAATGTAGAATATAAAATAAAGAATATAGAATTCAGAATACAGAATATACAGGAATATAGAATACAGAAAAATTTAGAATTAGAATATGAATATACAATATAGAAGAATACAGAATATAATATGTACAACATAGAAAATAGAATAAGGTATTTAGAATATAGAATATGGAATATTGAATATAGAAGGATATAGATTATAGAACACAGAAGAATATAGAATGTAGAAAGTAGAATATAGAAGAATATAGAATATGGTATATAGAAGAATATAGAATACAGAATATGGACTAAGGAATATAGAATATTGAACTAAGTACATAGAAGAATATGGAATACAGAATATTGACTAATATTGAATATAGAAGGATATAGATTTTAGAACACAGAAGAATCTACAGTATAGAGAACCGAATATAGAATGTAGAATTTAGAACAAAGAAGATGGAGTATAGAAGAATATAGAATATTGACAAAAATGGAATATAGACTATGGAATACAGATTGCAGAAGAATGTCTTATATACAAAAATATAGAATATCAATAAAAATGGAATATAGAATATAATATGTAAAATGTACAACATAGAAGAATGTAGAATGTTGTATATACTATATAGTATATACAACATAGAACATAGACTGTAGAAGTACATAGATTATAGCATATAGAAGTATATAGAAAATAGAATTTAGAATATAGAACATAGAATAGAGAATAGAGAAGAATATAGATTTTAGAATATAGAAGAATAAAGAATGTAAAATATAGGATACAGAATATAGATTATAGAAAAATACAGAATATAGAAAAATTTAGAATATAGAATGTAGAGTGGAGAATATAGAAGAATCCAATAGAATGTAGAATATAGAAAACAGAAAAATTTAGAATGTAAAATGCAGTATATAGTATATACAATATAGAATAAAGAATACAGAACAGAATGTGGATTATAGAATATAGAGTACAGAACATAGAATACAGATCACAGAAGAAAGAAAACAAAAAATATAGAATATAGAACATTGATGAAAATAGAATATACAATATACAAGAATATAGAACATAGAGTTTAGAAGTATATAGATTATAGAGTATCAAGGAATATAGAATATTGAATGCACAATGAAGAATATAGAAAAATATAGAATATAGAATACAGAAGGATATAGAATGTAGAATATACAATATAGAAGAATATAGAATACAGAATGAAGAATGTAGAATATAGGATATAGAATACAGAGTATGGAACATACAATATAGACTATAGAAGAATATGGAATATAAGATATAAAATATTGAAAATAGAAGAATACAAAATATAGAATGTAGAAGAATATAGCTTCTAGAATATAGAATGTAGATTATACAATATAGAATACAGAATATAGAAGAATATAGAACATAGAAGAATATAGTATATAGAAGAATATAGAATATACAATTAGAACACAGAAGATAGAATATAGAAGAACAGAAAATAGAATGTGGAATATAGAACATAGAATATAGGATATAGAATATAGAAGAGTATAGACTATAAATTACAGAAGAATATAGAATATAGACAATAATATAGAAGAATAGAGAAAAATAAAGAAAATAGAAGAATATAGAATGTAGACTGTTGAATATAAAATATAGTAAAAAAAGTATATAGAATACAGAATCATACAGATTATACAATATAGAATCATGGAATATAGAGAACAGAACATAGAATATAGATTATAGAATCTAGAACACAAAAGATAAAAGATAGAATATAGAAGAACATAGAATATTGGATATTCATGAAAATGGAAATACAATATAAGATATAAAATAATCAGTATAGAAGAATATAAAATATACAATGTAGAAGTAGATTATAAAATATAGAATGTAGAATATAGAATAGAGAAGAATATAGATTGAGGAATGTAGAATATAGAATAGAGAAGAATATAGATTACAGAATATAGAAGTATATAGAATGTAGAGTATAGAATATAGAATACAGTTTATGGAATATGAACTATAGAATGTAGAAGAATATAGTCTACAGAAGAATATAGAATACGGAATTATGACATATATGGAATACAGAATAACATATAAAATGTACAATATAGAATACAGAACACAGAATACAGAATGCAGAAGTACATAGATTATAGAATATAGAAGAATTTAGAATATGGAATGTAGAATAGAGAATACAGAAGAATATACATTATAGAATATAAGAGAATACAGAATATAGAGTATAGAATGTAGAACACAGAACACAGAATATAGCCTATAGAAGAATATAGAATATAGAAAAATTTTGAATATATAATGTTGAGTGTAGAATATAGAGTATAGAATACAGAATATAGAATGCATAATGTGGAATATACAATATAGAATAATACAGTGTAGAAAAGAGAATATAGAATGTAGAATATAGAATATCAAAGAATATAGAATATACACTGTAGCATATAGAATATACAACAATATAGATTAAATAATATCAAAAATATAGAATGTAAAATATAGAAGAATATAGAATACAGAATATGGGATATAGAATATTGAAGAATATAGAACAGAACACAGAAGACAGAATACAGAATATAAAAGAAAATAGAATACAGAATAATGTAGAAAATGAAATCTAGAATATAGAAGGATATAGAATATAGAGAAATATAGAATACAGAAGAATATAGTGTATATAATATAGAAAAATACAGAATATAGAAGACTACAAAATATAGAATAGAGAAAATAGAAGAATATAGAATATAAAATATAGAAGAATATGGAATGTAGAATATACATTATAGAAGATTATAGTATACAGAATATAGAAGAATGTAGAATGTGGAATATAGAACCCAGAAAACAGAAGAATATAGAATGTAGGATCAAGAATCTAGAAACTAGAATATAGAATATAGCATATAGTTGAATATAGAACATAGAATATAGAATATAGAAGAGTATAAAATATAGAATTTACAAAGCAGAATGTGGAATATAGAATACAAAATATAGAAGAATATACAGAAGAAATTAGAATATAGAATGTACAATATACAAATTAGAGAAATATTAGATTATAGAATATGGAAGAATACAAAATATAGAACACAGATTATAGAAAAATATAGAATATAGAAGAATACAGAATGTAGAATATAGAATACAGAAGAATATATTATATAGAAGAATATAGAATATAAAAGAATATAGGTATTGAATATAGAAGAATATAGAATTATATAGAATATGGAATATAGAGTATAGAATGTAGATGTGTATAGAATGTAGAATAATATAGAATACTGAATATACAGGAATAGACAGTATAGAAAATTATAGAATATAAAAGAATATGGAATATATATTATAGAAGAATTTAGAATACAGAAGAATATACAATACAGAATGTAGAAGAATATAGCATATAAAATATAGAATATAGAATGTGGAATATAGCATATAGAGGAATATGGAATACAGACTGCAGAATGTAGAAGATAGAATGTAGAAGAATATGGTATATAGAATATATGATATAGAAGAATATAGATTATAAGATTATTGAAGAATATACAAGGTAGATTATAGAATATAAAAGAATATATATTATAGAACACAGAATATAGAGTTTACAATGTAGAATATAGAATAAAGAATATAAAATACAAAAAGTAGAATATGCAATATAGAAGAACATAGACTAGAATGTAGAATGTGGAACACAGAACATAGAATACAGAATAGAGAAGAATAAAGAATACAGAAGAATTTAGAATATATAATAAGGCTGTAGAATATAGATTATAGAATATAAAAGAGCATTGAATATAGAGCACAGAACACACAATATAGAATACAGAACATAGAAGTTAGAAGATAGAATATAGGATATTCACGAAAATGGAATATAGAAAACAGAATATAAGCCATAAAATATACAATATAGAGGAATATAAAGAATAAAGAATATAGAATGTAGAATATAAAATATACATTATAGAACACAGAATTTAAAAGTATATAGATTATAATAGAATACAGAAGAATGTAAAATATAGAGCATAGAATATAGAGGAATACAGATAATAGAAAAGAGAATATAGAATATTAAATGTGGTAGACTATAGAATATGGAATATACAATATAGTATATAGAAGAATATGGAATATTGACAAATATAGAATTTAAGATATAAAATATACAATTTAGAAGAATAAAAAATAAAATACAGAATACAGACTGTAGAAGTATATAGAAGAATATAGAGTATACAACGTAGAATGTAGAATAAGGAATATAGAATAAAGAACAGAGAATATAGAAGAATATGGAATACAGTTTATGGAATACAGAATATACAAGAATATAGTATATAAAAGAATATAGAACACAGGACATAAAACAGAATATTGATTATAAAGTTTAGAATGTAGAATATAGAAGAATAAAAAATACAGAAGAATATAGAATAGAGTATAGAAGAAAATAGATTATAGGATATACAAAATAAATGTAGAATGTGGAATATAGAATACAGAATATAGAAGTACATAGAATATAGCAGAATATGGAATATAGAAGAACATAGAATAGAGGAGAATATAGAAGACAATAGAATACAGGACACAAAAGAATACAGAAAATAGAAGAAAATAAAATATCAAATATAGAAGACAATAGAAGATAGTAGATAGAAGACAGAAGATGATAGGAGATAGAAGATTGAACATAGAACACAGCACGAAGAATATCAAATATAGAAGAATATAGACTATACAGCACAGAATATTTAATATAGAATATAGAAGAATATTAAATACAGAATTTAGAATGTAGAATATCGAAGAATATAGAGTACAGAATATAGAAGATAGAATATAGAAGAATATAGAATATTGAAGAATATGGAATATAGAATGTAGGATACAGAATATAGAAGAATATATAATAGTATAGAATATAGAGTGTAGAACATAGACTATAGAAGAATGTAAAATATAGAATGCAGAATATGAATAAAGAATAAAGTATATAGAATAATATAGAACAAAGGAGAACACAGAACATAAAATATAGACTATAGAAGAATATAGATTATAGCATACAGAAGAATATAGAATGTAGAAAGTGGAATACAGAATATAGAAAATAGAAGAATATAGAATATATAACACAGAATGTAGAATATAAAATGTAGACTATAGAATATGGAATATAGATTTTAGTATATAGAAGAATACAGAATAAAGAATGTAGAATGTAGAGTATAGAATATAGAAGAATATAGAATACAGAAGAATATGGAATAAAGAATATGGAATATAGATATAGAAGAATATAATACATAGAAGAATATAGAACATACAACATAGAATATTGAATATAGAAGAATATAGAATACAGAAGAATATGGAATAAAGAATATGGAATATAGATATAGAAGAATATAATACATAGAAGAATATAGAACATACAACATAGAATATTGAATATAGAAGAATATAGAATACAGAAGAATATGGAATAAAGAATATGGAATATAGATATAGAAGAATATAATACATAGAAGAATATAGAACATACAACATAGAATATTGAATATAGAATATGGAATGTGGGATATAGAATATAGAATAAAGAATATAGAGGTATATAGAATATAGAAGAATATAGGATATAGATATAGAAGAGTGTAGAATATAGGAGGATATAGATTATACAAGAATATGGAATATAGAATAATATAGGATATACGATATAGAATAAGGCAGAATATAGAATATAGAAGAAGAATGTAGAATATTGAAGAATATAGAATTTAGAATGTAGAATATTGAAGAATATAGAATTTAGAATGTAGAATATAGACTATAGTATTTAGAATGTAGAATATCGAATATAGAAGAATACAGAATGTGAAATGAAGAATATAGAATGTAGAATATAGAAGAATATAGATTATAGCATATAGAGGAATATAGAATATGGCATGTAGAGTGTCGAATATAGTGTATACAATGTGGTAGAATATAAAATATAAAAAATGGAAGTGTATAGAATAGAGAATGCACAATATTGAATATAGAATACGGAATATAGAATATATAAAATAGAACAGTATAGTTTGTAAAATATGGATATAGAGTACAGAATATAGAATAAAGAACATAGAGAATAGAAGATAGAATACAGAAGAGTACAGAATATAGAATATTGATGAATATAGAATATAAGACATAAAATGTACAATATAGAAGAATATAGAACACAAAATATAGAATATAGAAGTATAAAGATTATAGAATATAGATAAATATAGAATGTAGATTATAGAATATAAAATATAGAATGTAGAAAATAGAATATGGAGTATAGAATACGGAACATAGAAGAACATAGTATTTAGAAGACTATAGAATATTGATGGATATGGCAAAAAGAATATAAGAAATAAAATATACAATATAGAAGAATATAGAATACAGGATGTACAAGTATATAGATTATAGAAAATAGAATATAGAATGTAGAATATAGAATACAGTACATAGAATAGAGAATGTAGCAGAATATAGATTACAGAATATAGACAGTAAATGTAGAATATAGAAGAATGCAGAATATAGAATAGAGAAGAATATGGTATACAGAAGAATATAGAGTATAGAACAGCAAACATAGAATATTGAATATAGAATGTAGAATATAGAAGAATTAAGAATAGAGAAGAATATAGAATAAAGAATATAGCATGTTGAATGTAGGATATAGAATGTAGAATACAGAGTATAGAATATAAAATTTAGTATATACAATATAGAAATAGAAGAATATAGAATGTAGAATGTGAAACGTAGAATATAGAATATGGAAAAATATAGAAAAAAGAAGAATATTGAATATAGAACGTAGAATGTAGAATACAGAATATGGAATATGGAATACAGAACATAGAACATAGAAGCATACAGCATTTGGAAGAATATAGAATACAGAATATAGGACATAGAATATAGAGTACAAAATATAGAATATAGCATATAGAAGAACATAGAATGTAGAATACAGAGTAGAGAATACAGACTATAAAAGACAAAATATAGAAGATAGAATATAGAATAAGGAATATTGAAGAATATTGAATATAGAATATAGGATTTGGAATATAGAATATAGAGTATAGAATATAGAAGAATATAGAATCTAGACTAGAGAATATAGAAGATAGAATACAGAAGAATAAAGAATATTGACAATTATGGTATATACAATACAGAATAAAGGATATAGGATATACAATATCGATTATAGATTATTGAGGAATGTAGAATATAGAATATAGAGTTTACAGTGTAGAATATAGAACAAAGAATATAGAATACACAATATAGAATAAAGAAAAATTTAAATTATAGAATGTAGAATATAGAGCCATATACAATATAGAAGGTAGAATATACAGAATATAGAATAGAGAAGAATAAGGAATATAGAAGTATTTAGAATACAGAATGTAGACAGTAGAATATAGAATACAGAATATGAAATAGAGTATAGAATGTAGAATATAGATTATAGAATATAGAAGAATATGGAATATAGAGAACAGAATATAGCACATAAAATAAAGAATATAGAACATAGAAGATAGACTATAGAAGGATATAGAATACAGAATACAGGATATTGACAAAAATAGAAAATATAGAATATAAGATATAAAATATACAATATAGAAGATTATAGAATATAGAATGTAGAAGTATATAGATTATAGAATATAGAAGATATAGAATGTGGAATATAATATATAGAAGAATATAGAATACAGAATAAGAAGAATATAGAATGTAGAATATAGAAGAATATAGAATATTGATGAATATGTAATATAGAAGAATATAGAATATACAGGACAGAATATAGAACATAGAAGATAGAATATAGAAGAATATAGGATAGAAAATATGGAATATAGAATATAGAAGAATATTGAATATTGATGAATATGGAATGTAGACTATGATATATAAAATGTACAATGTAAAAGAATATAGAATATAAAAAACAGAATATAGAATGTAGAAGAATATAGACTATAGAATATAGAAGAATATTGAATATAGAATTTAGAATGCAGAATATAGAATATGGAACATAGGATAGAGAATATAAATTATAGAATATAGAATGTAGAATATAGAATATAGAAAAATATGGACTATAGGAAAATTTAGAATATAGAATGTAGAGTGGAGAACATAGGATATACAATACAGAACATACAAGAAAATAGAATATAGAATGTAGAATATAGAATATAAAAGAGAGAAGTTAAAGAATATAGAAATATTTAGAATACATAATGTAGACTGTAGAATATAGAATATAGATTATAGAATATAGAAGAGTATAGAATATAGAGAAGAGAATGTAGAATATAGAACATAGAATATAGAAGAATATAGAATAGAGGATATTGAGGAAAATGGAATATAGACTATAAGACATAAAATATACAATACAGAAGAATATAGAATAAAGAACAAAGAATGTAGAATATAGATAATACAATACAGAACATAGAAGAGAGAATATAGAATGTAAAAGTATATAGATTACAGAATATAGAAGAATATAGAATACAGAATGTAGAATATAGATTATAGAACATAGAATACAGAAGAATATAGATTATAGAATATAGAAAGTAGAATACAGAAGTATATAGAATATAGTAGAATATAGAATGTTGAATATGGAATATAGAATATAGAAGAATATAGTTTATAAAAGAATAATTTTATAAAAGAATATAGAAAATAGAATATTGCTGAATATAGACTATAAGACACAAAATATACAATGTAGAAGAATATAAGACATAAAACATACAATGTAGAAGAATATAGAAAACAGAACGTAGAAGTATATAGATTATAGAATATAGAAGAATATGGAATATATACTGTAGAATGTAGAAGATACAATATAAAACACAGAATACAGAACATAGAATATAGAATATTGAAGAATATAGATTATAGAATATAGAATGTAGAAAAATATAGACTGTAGAATATAGATTACAGCATGTAATATAGAATACAGCATGTAGAAGAATACAGAATATAGAACATAGAAGATAGAATACTGAATATAGAAAATAAAATGTAGATTATAAAATATAGAAGATTATAGGATATAGAGTATAGAATGTAGAAGAATATAGAAGAGTAGGAAAGTAGAATATAGAATGTAGAATATGGAATACAGAAGAATATAGAAGATAATAGAATATAGGACACAAAAGAATATAGAAAATAGAAGAAAATATAATATAGAGCATAGAATATACAATATAGAAGAAAATTGACAATAGAAGATAGATTGAAGATAGTAGATAGAAGAAAGCAGATGATAGAAGATAGAAGATTGAACATAGAACACAGGACATAGAATATCAAACATAGAATATAGAGTACAGAATATAGAATTTAGAATGTAGAATATAGAAGATAGAACACAGAATATAGAACATAGAATATTGAAGAATAAGGAATATAGGATATAAAATATACAAGAATATAGAATACAGAAGAATATAGAATATAGAAGAATATAGAGTGTAGAATGTAGAATATAGAGTACAGAATATAGAAGATAAAATACAGAATATAGAACATAGAATATAGAAGAAAATACAATACAGAAGAATAGAGTGTAGAATGTAGAATATAGAACATAGAAGAATATGAAATATAGAATATAGAAAATACAATTTAGAATATACAATATAGACAAATATAGAATAATACAGAATAAAAATAATATAGAATATTGTTGTTGTTAGGTGCTGTCGAGTCGCTTCCGACTCATAGAGACCTTATGCACAACAGAACAAAACACAGCCCGGTCCCATGCCATCCTTATAACCGGTATTGTGCTTGAGCACATTGTTGCAGCCACTGTGTCAATCCACCTCGCTGAGGGTCTTCCTCTTTTCCGCTGACCCTGTACTCTGCCAAGCATGACGTCCTTCTCCAGGGACTCATCCCTCCTGACAACATGCCCAAAGTATGTAAGACGCAGTCTCGCCATCCTTGCCTCTAAGGAGCATTCTGGCCGCACTTCTTCCAAGACAGATGTGTTTGTTCTTTTGGCAGTCCATGGTATATTCAATATTCTTCGCCAACACCACAATTCAAAGGTGTCAACTCTTCTTCGGTCTTCCTTATTCATTGTCCAGGTTTCACATGCATATGATGTGATTGAAAATACCATGGCTTGGGTCAGGCGCACCTTAGTCTTCAGGGTGACATCTTTGCTCTTCAACACTTTGAAGAGGTCCTTTGCAGCAGATTTGCCCAGTGCAACGCGTCTTTTAATTTCTTGACTGCTGCTTCCATGGCTGTTGATTGTGGATCCAAGTAAAATGAAATCCTTGACAACTTCAATCTTTTCTCCGTTTATCATGATGTTGCTCATTAGTCCAGTTGTGAGGATTTTTGTTTTCTCTATGTTGACATGCAGTCCATACTGAAGGCTGTGGTCTTCGATCTTCAAATATAGATTATAGCATATAGAAGAATATAAAATATAGAATGTAGAATATACACCATAGCATATAGAAGGTAGAATATAGAAAACAGATTACAGAATATAGAAGACTTTAGAAAATAGAAGAATATAGAATATATAATGTAGAATATAAAATATATAATAAAGACTAAAGAATATCGATTATAGAATACAGAAGAATACAGAATGTAGAATATGAAATATACAGTATAGAATAATGATGAATATAGAATATAGAAAAATATTGAAAGTAGAATATTTAATATGGAATATAGAATATAAAAGATAGGAAATATAATATATAGAATATAGAACATAGAATATTAAACATAGAATGTAGAATATAAAAGAATAAAGAATATAGAAGTATATAGAATATAGAGGAATATAGAACAGTATAGAATATAGAAGAATATAGAATACAGAAGAACATAGAAAACAGAATGTAGTATGTAGAATATGGAACAGAGAATATAGAGTACAAAATATAGAAGATAAAAGATAGAATATAGAAGAATATGAAATATAGGATATAGAATATAGAAGAATACAGAAGGATATAGAATATAAAAAAAAAGGACATAAAATATAGAAGAATATAGGGAGAATGGGGGAGAAGCAGAGAGAGATTTCATAAAGACACAAGCGCAGATGACAATGTGACCACAGAGGCAGAGATTGGATGATGCAGCCACAGCCATGGAATAGAGACAGCCACCAGAAGCTGGAAGAGGCAATGAACAGATTCTCCCCTGGAGCCTCTGAAGAGTGTGTGGTGTGGTTCTGCCGTGACAGCTTGATTAAGGCTCAGGTATTTTGGCTCTGACTTTGGATTTCTGGCCTCCTGAGCTGTGGAAGAATAAATTTCTGTTGTTTTAAGTCACTCAGTTTGTAGCAATTTGTTATAACAGACACAGAAAATGAATTAACTGACCAATAAAAGATGTGGTAATCTATGCATCATTATAGTATTGTAACCTGATGAGGGTGGATCCTGCCCGGCGCGACCCCTTGAGTCAAATGAGAGACACCAGGCCTTTGAAAAAGAGAAAACAGACTTTATTGCAAGCCGGTCAAGCAAGGAGCTCAGAGATTAAGTCTCAAATCAAGCTCCCTGAGGTTGGGGATTCTAGTGCAGTTGCAGGGCTTGTGATAGGGAATTTATGCATAATTCATGAAGTTTCTAAGAACTGGCAGACAATTTCAGGAAATGAACACATACAGGGGTGCAGTAGGGGGTGCAATATGGTGGCTGGGGGCATGTGGTTTTTAGGGTGGTATGAAACATGAAATTTATCTAAGGACAGCTTTGTGGCTTATTGCTCATGTCCAAATGGAGTGAGGGGAAGGTTGGTGGGTAACGAAGCAAACTTGAGCAGAGAAGCAGTAAGATGGCCTTGAGCTGCTACACAGAATTTCTTATCAAAAGAGTGTGATGTGGCTCAGGTGTGATGGGAGGAAGGGGAACCGTTTAACCCTGTTGTTTATAGTATCAATAATATATATTTTTAATAATTTTTATCGTGCTTTAAGTGAAAGTTTACAAATCAAGTCAGTCTCTCACATTTAAACTTATATACACCTTACTACATACTCCCATTTACTCTACCGCTAATGAACCAGCCCACTTCCTCCTTCCAGTCTCTCCTTTCGTGACCGTTTTGCCAGTGTCTAACCCTCTCTACCCTCCCATCTCCCCTCTAGACAGGAGATGCCAACACAGTCTCAAGTGTCCACCTGATACAAGTAGCTCACTCCTCATCAGCATCTCTCTCCAACCCATTGTCCAGTCCAATCCATGTCTGAGGAGTTGGTTCCTGTCCTGGGCCAACAGAAGGTTTGGGGACCAGACTGCCAGGATTCTTCTAGCCTCAGTCAGACCATTAAGCCTGGTCTTTTTATGAGAATTTGGGGTCTTTATCCCACTGTTCTCTTGCTCCCTCAGGGGTTCTCTGTTGTGCTCTTTGTCAGGGCAGTCATCGGTTGTGGCCGGGCACCATCTAGTTAATAATATTTTTAATAAAATATCCAGACTTAAAAACTTAAGGAAGGAGAAGGGTCTTTCACATCTTAAAATACGGCAGATGTTATGGGTTGAATTGTGTCCACCAAAAATGTGTGTCAACTTGGCTAGACCATGATTCCCAGTATTGTGTGGTGGTCCACCATTTTGTCAAGTGATGTGATTTTCCTACACACTGTAAACCCTACCTCTATGATGTTAGTGAGGTAGGATTAGTGGCGGTTATGTTAATGAGGGAGGACTCAATCTACAAGACTGGGTTGTATTTTAAGTCAATCTCTTTTGAGATATAAAAGCGAGAAGCAAGCAGAGAGACAGGGGGACATCATACCACCAAGAAACAAGAGCCAGGAGAATAGAGTATCCTTTCGATTGGGGGTCCCTGTGCTTAGGATCTCTTGACTGGGGAATATTGATGACAAGGACTTTTCCCCAGAGCCAACAGAGGGAGAAGGCCTTCTCCTGGAGCTAGCACCCCGAATTCGGACTTCTAGCCTGCTATGCTGTGAGAGAAAAAATATCTCTATGTTAAAGCCATCCATCCACTTGTGGTGCTTCTGTTACAGCAGCACTAGCTAGCTGAGACAGCAGGTATATTGAAAAATATATCTCTGGCACAAAAAGCCTCAAATCGCTGAAAGAAATTAAAAATAGACTTGTATTTTTGTATATTTGTGTGGGTACGTGTGTGTGTGTACAAGCTCTGGTGGGTTTATATATATATATATATACACCTATATATGAGCTCTGGTGGCACAGTGGTTAAGTGCTCTGATGCTAATCAAAAGGTAAGCAATTTGAACTCACCAGCCTATACCACAGGAGAAAGGTGTGGCAGCCAGCTTCCATAAAGATTTAGAGCCTTAGAAACCCTATGGGGCAATTCAACTCTGTTCTATAAGGTCACTATGGGTTGGAATTGACTCAGGGGCAACTGGTTTGATCTGGTTTTATATGTATATATATATGGTGTAAGATGAATGATTGAGCTACTGGAAAAGTAAGAGGCATCTGCACTATCTAGAAAGATATTGTGAATGAGTCCTGAAAAAGGTCAATACAGGTAACAGACATGAAAAAGGTGTTGATATAGGTATTGGACTTTACTAGGACTCATACAATGGGGAAAGGAAGCCAAATTAAGTCCCATGCACAGTGGTTAGTTATTGCACATGCAGAGATATCAAGCTGGGACCAGGAAAATTATTTTCTTAAAAAACCCAGTAAGAAAAAGCTACATCGAAGATAAATGAGGATCATGACTTCCCTTAACCATAGATGTCTGTGGAAGGGAAATAGAAAAGCTTTTCCTAAAATTTCTATTCTCATCCCCATGCTTAGATACATTTGGAAGTAAATCGCACACCACCGTGTAACTTAAATATCACCATCTCAAAATTTAGTTAACATAGAGTCCGAGTGATGAGCAGCCAGTTACTGAGCAACTGTGAAGAACAATTCACTTATTAGGATTCAAATATAGACATAGATAAATTTCTAAACAATATGATCTCAGAATGAAATATATTATAAGTTTAACAGTATTGCTCTGGGCAAATCTGCTACAAAAGACCTCCTTAAAGTGTTAAGAAGCAAAGATGTCACTTTGAAGACCAAGGTGTGCCTGACCAAAGCTATGGTATTTTCGATGACCTCATATGAATGTGAAAGCTAGACAATGAATTAGTTGCTGGTGAAGAATATTGAATATGCCAGTGACTGCCAGAAGAATGAACAAATCTATCTTGGAAGAAGTACAGCCAGAATACTTTTTTGAAGCAAGGGTGCCAAGACTTTCTTTCACGTGCTTTGGATATGTTATCAGGAGGGATCAGTCCCTGGTGAAGGACATTATGCTTGATAAAGTAAAGCGTCAGTGAAAAAGAGGAAGACCCTCAAAGACATGGATTGACACAGTGACTACAACAATGAGCTCAAACATGGCAATGATTGTGAGGATGGCACAGGACCGGGCAGCTTCTTGCCCTCTTGTACATGGTGTCACTATTAAAAAAAAAAAAAAAAAAACAAACATTGCCATTGAGACAATTCTGACTCATAGTTACGATGGCAACTAACAACAACATATTTTTTTCTCAAGTATTGGGATTTTCGAGTTAAACATCTGACCAGTAAAATTACTCAACAGCCCCATGGGAGCTGAGAGTAGATTGCATACCACCACATAACTTGAATATCACCATCTCAAAATGTATTTAACATAGGGTCCGAGTGATGAGCAGCCAGTTACTGAGCAACTGTGAAAGACAATTCTCTTATTACAACAGATATAGACATAGATAAATTTCTAAACAATTTATGACCCCATAGGAGTGGAATAGCAGAATACTGTTGACATCTTATACAGAGTTTAAATCATTTCTGGTTATCTTTTGGGAGAACGTCCCCTCAGTTTTGTACTTAAAGGAATTGACAATTCTCTCTCTCTCTCTTTTTTTTTTTTTGTACATAATTGGTAGACAGGAACACCAGTCTCCACAGGAGATTTCTTTTTCTTTTTTTCCTTTTATTTCATTTAATCCCCTTGAGTCTTTTACGAGCAAACTTTTTGCTGTTGTGAAAAATGCTGCAATGAACATGGGTATGCATTTGTCTATTCATGTGACAGCTCTTATTTCTCCAAGATATATTCCTAGGAGTGGGATTGCTGGATCTTATGGTATTCTCTTTCTAGCTTTCTAAAGAAGTGCCATATCGTTTTCCAAAATGGTCATACCATTTTGCATTCCCACCAGTAGTGCATAAGAGTTCCAGTCTCCCCACAAATTCTTCAACATGTGTTATTATTTTTTTTAATTATGCCAGTAATGTTGGGGTGAGATGGTATCTCATTGTAGTATCAATTTCCAATTCTCCAATATAAAAAAAAAATACTTTTTTATATTGGCTGGTGATCACGGTCATTTCCTCAAGTGTCTGTTAGTCACTTGAGCGCCTTCTTTGGTGAAGTGTCTGTTAATTTCCTTTGCCCGTTTTTTAATTGGATTATTTGTCTTTTTGTTGTAGAGGTATTGGATTTTCCTGGAGATTTTAGAGATTAGACTTCTGTTGACTTTGTCATAGCCAGAGATTTTTCCAAGTCTAAGTTCTTTTTTTACTCTTTTGGTGAAGTCTTTTGATGAGCATGAGTGTTTAATTTTTAGAAGATTCCAGTAATCTAACTTATATTCTAGAGTTTGTGTCTTGTTAGTTATGGTTTGTATCCTGTTAATGACATGTATTAGGGCCTCTAGCATTGATCCTATTTTTTCTCCTATGACCTTTGTGGTTTTTGATTTTATATTTAGGTGTTTGATCCAGTTTTAATTAGTTTTTGTGTATGGTGTGAGGTATGGGCCCTGTTTCATTTTTTTGCAGAGGGACATCCAGTTTTGCCAGCAAATTTGTTAAAAAGACTGTCCTTTCCACATTTGATGGACTTCGGGCCCTTTTCCAAGATCAGGTGATTGTAGGTGGATGGATTTACACCTGGGTTCTCAATTCTGTTCCACAGGTCAATGTAGCTGTCATTGTACCAGTACCAGGCTGTTTTGACTACCGTAGCCGTACAGTAGATTCTGAGACCAGGTAGTGTGAGTCTTCCTAGTGAATTCTTCTTCTTCAATAATACTTTACTTATGTGGGGCCTCTTTCATTTCCGTATAAAGTTAATAATTAGTTTTTCCATCTCTTTAAAGAATGCTGTTGGTATTTGGATGAGAATTGCTTTGTATTTGTGGATTGCTTTCGGTAGAATTGATATTTTCACAATGTTGAGTCTACCTATCCATAAGCATGTCCCTCACTTTTGTCATTTTGAGATACTCGTTATTTGTTGTTTGTTTCTTTAACAATCTGACACTTTCTCTTCTCCTTCAAGACATTCACATGTGTTCTTCTGTCTGCTAGAGGTGGTTTCTCTGGTACCTCAATTCATTTGTACTTTAATTGTACTCTCTTGGAGAAGTCTTCTCTGATTCTCTCAAACTCTTACATGTTTCCAGAATGTCCTGTGTTTCATCTTTAAAGCAGTAATATTATTTGAATTTGAACTAATAACCAAGTATCAGCCTTGCTCAGGAGTAAGTTACTTTTGTGGTTATTTAAATTTAAATATGAATGAAATAAAATAGCAGTTCAGTTCCTTAGTCACACTAGCCGTATCTAAAATGATCAGTAGCCACATGTGTCTAGTGGCTAATGTATCAGGCAGCACAGATTATAGAACATTTCCATTATTGTAGAAAATTATTTTGGACAAGTGCCGGGAGATCAGTTATTTCTCCTTTTTGTTGTTCTTAAACTAACCCTGTGCAACCCAGAACCGAGGCCCTGTGCAACATTTGTGCTAACATCATCAAATCTTTCATTTATTCCTGTAAACACTAGGCATTTTCAGACGTGCACACATACACACAAATACACACCCATATACACCCATACTTTTCTTTAAGGTTTGGTCTAAATTTAATAAAATCCTTGAAATCTTCCCTTTGTGTAAAGCCAAGATTAGGTGCTATCTCCTCTTTGCTCTCCCAAAACTTTGTCCTCTTAGCTTACTCTACTGAAATTATTTTTACATAAACCTGTTTCTATTAAATTACTACCTAACCTGGAAGAAACAGGCCTTGGTTGTTTTATATTTATATCTCTAGTGCCTGGTAAAGGTGATATAATTTATACTCAATAAATACATTTTAATCAAAGATTTGAAACTCACACTGTCCTCTCATTAGTGAACGTTTTGGTTTCACAAAAAAAAAAAAATATATATATATAGTTATTAAGTCAAATATATATATACCTACATCAATATTAACACCTACATCTATATACAGGCAACAATGGATCTACAACTAGTTTTCATTTAGTAGAATTTCATATGAATAAAATCATATAATACGTACTCTCTTTTGTTTGTTTTGTGCCATTTTACTCTTCTTTTTCTTGTTTCCAAAGGCAAAACATTTGTTTATTGATTCGAGACCTGTCTTCCTTTTTAACATAGGCACTTGGAGCTATTAATTTCTGTATAAACCATTCTAAAGCTGCAATCCATATGTTTTAGCATGCTGTTTTTCACTTCCTTTAATCTAAAAATATTATTTTTAAACTCTCCTTGTGATTTATTCTTTGGCTTATTTGTTATTTAGGAGTGTACTGTTTAATTTACATATATTTGTGATTTTCTTCTATTTTCTTCTATTTTTGATTTCTAATTTAGTTGTATTTTGGTCAAAGAACATATTTTGTATTATTTCAATTATTTTGTATTTATTTAGGTTTGTTTTATAGTCTGGTATATGGTCACTCTGGAGAATGTCCCAAGTATACTGCCCAGTTTTATATCCATTATTGAAAATGAGTTATTGAAGTCTCTATTATTGTGGAATGTTAGGTGAATACATGTTTATAATTGTTTGTTCTGCCCAATAGATAGACACTTTATAATTATAAAATATTATTTGTATCCTGTAACTTTTTTGTCTTAAAGTCTAATACATCAAATATTATCATAGGCAACCCAGCTCTTTTTTTTTTTTTTGGGCTACTGCTCGCGTGGTATGTTAGATTCCTAGTGCTGCCATGACAAAATACTACAAAGTAAACGGCTTTGAAGAACAGAATTTATTGTCTCAGTTCTGAAGACTAGAGCCCAGATTCATTAATGGGTCTATGAGCTCTCTCTCTGTTTGTTCTACAGAAAGGTCCTTCCTGTCTCAGCTTCTTACAGTCAAAAAAAAAAAAAAAAAAACTGTTGCCGTTGAATCAATTCCAACTCACAGCAACCCTATGGGATAGAGCGGAACTTTCTCATGGGGTTTTCAAAGAGCAGCTGGTGGATTCCAACTGCTGACATTTCGGTTAGGAGCTGAGCTATTAGCTACTGCACTGTCAGGGCGCCTTGTAGCTTCTTGTAGCCCTTTGCAATTCTTGGCATGCTTATGGATGCTTATAGATGTGTCTGCCTCCATTATCACCTGGCATCTGTCTTACTCTGTGTGTTTCTTTCCATCTCCCTGTCTGTTATCTCCTTTTAAGATACCACTCAGAATGGAATAGGACTTATCCTACTCTGGTATGGCTTAAGTGACAATATCATCAGCTGCTCTTTGGAAACACTATGGGGTGGTTCTACTCTGTCCTATATGGTCACTATGAGTTATAATCAACAGGATGGCGAAGGTTTTTCTTTTATCTTCCAAGAATAGCGCTATTTTCCCAAACAAGGTCACAACTTCCAGGTACAATTTTTAGCACTTCAACATATATATTTCGGAGACACTTTCAACCCGGAATACATGGCCTATCTTTTAAATCCTATTTTCAATCTATTTGTGTCTTTTAATCTAAAGAGTGCCTATAATAGACAGACATATATTTGGGTTAAGTTCTCTTTTTAGACTATGTTTCCAATCTCTGCCTTTCAATTGGGTTGTTTCATTGTTTAAATTTAATTACTGATAAAGTAAGACTTATGTCTTCCTTTTTTTTTTTTTAATATGCTTATGTCTTTTTTATTAGTCTATTCCTGGATTGCTGGCTTCTTTTGTGTTAAATTGGTATGTCCTAGTGTACCTTTAAATTTATTTATTGTATCTTTTACAGCATACATTTCAAATTATTTTCTTAATGATTTCTTGTGGATTACAATTAGCATCTTAATGTAAAACCAACTAATTCAGATGAATAATGTCTTAGTTACAACAATGTTCAGTGTATCTTGACTCTGTTCATTCTTTGTACACAGCAAAGGCAGTGCTCAGAGGTCAGTAGTGATAGATGCACACATCAAAAATGAAGAAAGGGACAAAATCAAAACACTAGCTATACAACTTGGACAGACGGAAAGAGAAGAGCAGAAGAAGTCCACAGCCATGAAAAGAAAGGAAATCATAAAAATCAGAAATAAGTGAATGAAATAGAAAATAGAAAGGAGCAACAAAACCAAAAGTTGGTTCTATCAAAGGATCAACAAAATCAACAAACCATTGGTCAAATTGACAAAAGAAAAACAGGTGAAGACAAAAATAACCCAAAGAAGAAATAAAACGGGGGACATTACAACAGACTTAACTGAAATAAAAAGGTTCATAACAGAGTACTATGAAATCTACACTCCAACAAATTTGAAAACCTAGAGGAAATGAACAAATTTCTAGAAACACACTATCTTCCTAAACTAACATAAACTGAGGTCTAAAATCTGGACAGACCCATAATGAGAAGAGATTGAAAAGGTAATAAAAAAAACTTCCAATAAAAAACAGCCTTGGCTCAGATGGCTTCACTGGAGAATTCTACCAAACATTCAAAGAAGAATTCACAGTAGTACTACTAAAACTATTTCAGAACATACAAAAGGAAGGGATACTTCCTAACTGATTCTATGAAGACAGCATAACCCTGATACCAAAATCAGGCAAAGACACCACAAAAAAAGAAAAATTACAGACCAATATCTCTCATGAATATAGATGCAAAAACTCTCCACAAAATTCTAGCCAATAGAATTCAGCATCATATCAAAAAAAAAAAAAAAAAAAAACCATGACCAAGTGGAATTCATACCAGGTATGCAGCAATGATTCAACATTGGAGAAACAGTCAATGTCATCCACCACATAAATAAAACAAAAGAATCACATGATCATCTCAATAGACTCAGAAAAGTCATTTGATAAAGTATAACACCCATACCTGATAAAAACTCTCAATAAAATAGATATAAAAAGGAAATTTCTCGACATAATAAAGGGCATCTAAACAAAACCAACAGCCAGTATCATTCTCAACAGAGAGTGGCTGAAAACATTCCCCCTGAGAACAGGAACAAAACAAGGATGCCCTTTATCACTACTGCTATTAAACATTGTGCTAGAAGACCTACCTACAGCAATAAAAAAAGGAAAAACAGGACATTCAAATAGACAAGGAAGAAGTAAAACTATCCCTATTTGAGGATGATATTATACTGTACATAAACCTCCTCAAAGATACACAAGAAAACTACTGGAACTAATAGAAAGATTCTGCAGTAGAGCGGGATACAAGATAAACATAGAAAAAACTGTTGGATTCCTATACACCAATAAAAAGAACATGGAAAAGGAAACGAGTAAAGCAATACAATTTAAGATAAGTCCTAAAAAAATAAAATACTTAGGCATAAATCTAACCAGGATGTAAAGGACATATACAAAAAAAAAAAAAACAACTACAAAATCCTACTGCAAGAAATCAAAAGAGACCTACATAAATGGAAAAATATACCATGCACATGGATAGGTAGACTCAACATTGTGAAAATGTCAATTCTACCCAAAGCAATCTGCAAGTACAATGCAAGCCGGTCCAACAGCATTCTATAACAAGATGGAAAAACTAGTCATTAAATTTATATGGAAAGGTAAGAGGCCACAGATAAGTAAATCGCTATTGAAGAAGGAGAATAAAGCAGGAGGCCTCATACTGTTTGACCTCAGAAACTGCTCTACAGCTACAATAGTCAAAACAGCCTGGTATTGGTACAATGACAGACACAGTAATCAATGGAATTGAATCAAGTATGCAGATGTGAATCCACCCACCTATGGTCAACTGATCTTCAACAAAGGCCCAAAGTCCACTAAATGGGGAAAAGACAGTCTTTCTAACAATTGGTGCTGGCAAAACTAGGTGTCCATCTGGAAAAAATAAACAGAACCCATACTTCACACCATACACAAAAACTAATTCAAAATAAGTCAAAGACCTAAATATGAAATCAAAAACTATAAAGATCATAGAAGAAAAAACAAGGTCAACGCAAGAGTCCCTAATACATGGCATAAATGGCATACAAACCATAACCAACAATACACAAACACCAGAAGATAAGCTAGTAACTGGAATCTTCTAAAAATTAAACACTTATGCTCATCAAAAGATTTCACCAACCCAGCAAAATGAGAACCTACAGATTGGGAAAAAAATTTGGCTATGACAAGTCCAACAAAGTTGCAATGTCTAAAATCTGTAGGAAAATCCACCACCTCTACTACAAAAAGACAAATAAACTATTAAAATATGGACAAAGTATATGAACAGATACTTCTCTAAAGAAGACATTCACATGGCCCTAATAGACACATGAGAAAATATTTCCGATCGCTAGCCATTAGAGAAACATAAACGAAAACTACAATGAGACACCATCTCACTCCAATATCACTGGCACTAATCAAAAAAAAAAACAGAAATTAACAAATATTGGAGAGGTTGCAGGGAGATTGGAACTCTTATGCACTGCTGGTGGGAATGCAAAATGGTACAACCATTTAGGAAAAAGATATGGTGGCTTCCTTAAAAAGCTAGAAATAGAAATACTATATGATTCAGCTATCCCACTTCTAAGAATACATCCTAGAGAAATAAGAGCCGTCATACAAATAGACATATGTGCACCCATGTTCATTGCGACATTATTAACAATAGGAAAAAGATGGACACAACCTAAGTGCCCATCAACAGAAGAATGGATAAACAAACTATGGTACATACACAACATGAAATACTATGCAATAATAAAGAACAATGATGAATCTGTGAAACATCTTACAACATGGATGAATCTGGAGGACATTATGCTGAGTGAAATTCAATCATGAAAGGACAAATTCTGTATGAGATCACTGTTAGAAAAACTCATGGAAAGGTTTACACACAGAAAGAAACAATCTATGATGGTTACGAGGGAGGAGAAGGCTGGGGAGGGAAAATCACTAAACAATAGGTAAGTGGTAAATTTGGTGAAGGGTCAGATAGTACACAATGCTGGGAAGTCAGCACAACATGACCAAGGCAAGGTCATGGAAGCTTCATAGACACATTCAAACTCCCAGAGGAACGGAATTACTGGGCTAAGGGCTGGGGACCATAGTCTCAGGGGACATCTAGCTCAATTGGCATAACATGATTTATAAAGAAAATGTTCTACATTCTACTTTGGTGAACAACCTCTTGGGTCTTAGAAACTTGTGAGCGGCTATCTAAGATACTTCCCTGGTCCCACGCCATCTGGAGCAAGAGAGAATGAAGAGAACGAAAGACACAAGGGAAAGATTAGTCCAAAGGACTAATGGACCACAAGTACCACGACCTCCACCAGACTGAGTCCAACACAACTAGATGGTGCTCAGCTACCTAGACCAGCTGCTCTGATAGGGATCACAATAGAGGGTCCTGGACAGAGCTGGAGAAAACTGTAGAACAAAATTCTAACTCACTAAAAAAGAGCAGACTTACTGGTCTGACAGAGAGGAATGGAAATAGAGAACTCAAGATTGAGAAGTGGACAGTGTTGACATGTCGTGGGGTTGGCAATCAATGTCACAAAACAATATGTGTATTAATTGTTTAATGAGAAGCTAATTTGCTCTGTGAACGTATAAAAAATTAAAAAAAAAAAGAACTGTATCTATAATGACAACAGCAACTCAAAAGATTTGATAGGAATCTTAGGGAACAGTGAGTTTATGTTGATGGGGGAGAAAGAACTCAGAAAATGAGGGTGAGAATGGTTGCACAACTTGAAGAATGTAATCAATGTCACTGAATTGTACATGTAGGAACTGTTGAATTGGTGTATATTTTGCTATGTACATTCCCAACGATAACAAGAAAATAATTAAAACAAAAAAGAAGGAAAAAAAAAAAGAGCTGGGCTGCTAACGAAAAAGTTGGCAGTTCAAATCCAAAACAGCTCCTTGGAAACCCTATGGGGCAGTTCTACTCTGTCTAGGGTCGCTATGAGTCAGAATCGACTCAAAGGTAACAGATTTTTTTTTTTCTTTTTGGTTTATCACTTCAAAAATTGCCTCTCCTTTTTTTTTTTTTTTTTTCCCTTTCTCTTTCTGGAACCCCATTAATCCATCTGGTAGAAGTTCTCACCTTATTCTCTTTGTCTCTTACCCTCTTCTCTAGTTTTCCTTTAGTATTTCTCAAATATTCACTCTTCTGAGTTCTGTTCCAGTACACTAGCTCTTTCTTTGGCTGTGTTAATCTGCTCTTAAACTCCTCCACTGAGTTATTAGGGAGAACTTTAAATATCAGATTTTTTTTCCTCAGTAATTCTAAGAACTTGAATCAAAATTACAATTCTTACTGTGATCTTTTGAATATATTAAGCATAGTTAATTTAACATTTGTGCCTTTTGAGTCTATTTGCTATCGCCACTCTTCCTGTTTTTATTGTTAGCTTTGTTTGATTTTATTTATATTGCTTTATCTGCTCATGTGCCAGGGTATTGTTTCTGATAGATAGGAGTTGTGTGACAAAGTTATAGAAATATAGTGATGTTTAGGGCAATGATATTTTCCTACAGAGATTTTATGCTTTTTTCTAGCAGATGATTAGGGACACTAATATTCAAAGGCATATTAATCTAAATCCATGAATTGATGTAATTTGAAGCTTTTCTTTAGGGTAAAGGCTATCTTGTCCCCACTCTTATTTCTATGACTTAACCTTTTAAATAAACTTTGAAAGTATAAAAGTTTTCTAGCTTCACAAACTTGGCAAGTCCTACACTACAGTTTTTGTTCTTCTTTTTAACCTGTTAGGAAGATTTCCTGATTTATCTGTTCAGCTACCTCTTCCATTATGGGCAGGGAAAAGTGACCTCCTTTGCTGGGATTATCATTCTGAATTCTTTAATATATTGTATTTTAATCCTAAAATACTTTGCTTTTTTTTTTACTTTCCAATATCTTCAATAAAATTTATTATTATTTTTGCTTTCCTATTGTTTCTGTGCAAGGATTGTCCTGAACTAACTGAGAGTGAATACACTTGTTATCTATATTTTCAGATCTACCCTGAGGATAAACAACTGAGCCAATGCATCTGAGGTTGAGCGAGTTTAACAAACAGTTCTAGATGTCTTTTTAATTAATCAACGGGATGATATACCATTCCTTTGCCTAGTGTACTGTCATACAGCATAATTTTCATGAGAAAATTCACTTATGTGTATTTCCTCATTCATCTGAACTTGGATGCTGGTTCCTCTACTGTACTAATTTACAAAGATATGCAAAATGGAAATAGTGCCAAGCTGTTTTCATGTCTTTGTAAGAGGATGCTAAGAAAATTTTCTTCTGGGTTGGCATTGTGGTTGACTTTCCAAAGCTACAAAAATCAAATACTTAACCCTCGTGTCTTAATTATCTTGTCCTGCTATAACAGAAATACAATAAGTGGGTGACATTAACAAACACATTTATTTTCTCACATTTTAGGAGGCTAGACAGAAGTTTGAATTCAGGGCACCAGCTCTGGAGAAAGGCGTTCTATCTGTGTCTCTTCGAGGGGTAGGTCCTTGTCTCTTCGAGGGGTAGGTCCTTGTCTCTTCAGCTTCTGTTCCTTGGTTCCTTGATGATCTTCAAGTGGCATGGTATCTACCTTCTCCCAATTGTGCTTGCTATCCCTGGCTTAATCTGCTCTTTTATACCTCAAAAAAGATTGATTTAAGACACATCCTACATTATTGGAAAACCTGGTGGTGCAGTGGTTAAGAGTTCTGTTGCTAACCAAAAAGTTGGCAGTTTGAATCCACCAGCCACTCCTTGGAAACCACATGAAGCAGTTCTACTTTTTCATATAGGGTTGCTGTGAGTCAGAATAGACTCAATGGCAATGTTTGTTTGTTTGTTTTTATTACATTATTAACACAACAAAAAAACACATTCCCATATGGAATTATAACCATGGGTAGAGGAGTTAGGACTTGCAACAGATATTTTGGGGCAGACACAATTCAATTTATAACACCCTACAGTCAAGATAATTTGGGGGTCAAGCAACCATTACAGAGCTAAATAACTGGCAGTTGGACAGATTCTGCTACCAGAAACCATTATCTAGAATCTCTCATTATTCCATATACAGTGGAGTTTGCTAAAAGAGAAAGATTAATGGAACCATGTCATCATCAGCTTAGAAACGATTTTCCCTCCATTTTCTGTGAATGTTGCAACCTGACAATGACTCTCAAGGTCAAGTTTAAAAGGTCTTAGAGAACCAGATACATGAATACGCAGTGCTTCTTAGAATGACAGTCTTCTGTTTACAGTGATTTCGTATATCACACTGTATTTGCTGCTCTGCCCTCTCAATTTGAGTAGAAGAGAAAGAGAATTTCAGAGAGACATTTGGGCACAGAGAGTGAGCAGAAGCGAAGTAGTCATTACAATTATGACTTGTTAAACCAAGAATGTGCAGGTTTCCCTTAGATCAATTAAACATTAGAAAAGGTAATCACACTTTAGGCATTTTGCAAGAACCCTTTCAAGTTTAGCTGCTTCCAGATTAAGGAACACTAATGCAATTTTCTATGTTGTGTACCTCAGAGTTAAATACTGGTGAGGGATTGGTTGTAGCACCGCAATTTGTGTGAAGTCCATTGAATTTACTCATATGCACCATATAGGAGTATCTGCATTTAGACACCCTCCCACAAAGATCCAATGTTAATCAAAAGAGATTTAAAGGAGCACCAGATAAATAAAAGGTGTTTGTCCTTTTCCATCTGTCTTCTGCCTTTGTCCCAATTACGAACTGTCTCTGAGTAGAGAAAAGGCAATGAAAGGAGCCCAAGACGCCATCCAAATTTCAATGTCTGACCGAAGCTAGTCGAATATGAAGCTGATATTTTTAAATTGACCAGATTAACTCAATGTGACTAGCAAGTAATGGCTTTACATGATATGAAATTAAGAGCTGGGAAAGAAATTTCACCTGTGCACAATAGATTGGAGTGCCTAAATATATATATATATTATTTCACATATAAACAGACAAAGTCATAGATTTGGAGCAAAACCTAAGCCCTTCATACTGTTGGATTCTTAAACACTAGTGTTACATTTGAATAACGTTTCTTACTTTAAAAAAATTAATCTATGTATATATATCTTTTATAATTTTATCTCACCGTAAGCACACACACACAAAAAAAACCCAGTGCTGTCGAGTCAATTCTGACTCATAGAGACCCTGCAGGACAGAGTAGAACTGCTCCCTAGAGTTTCCAAAGAGCACCTGGCGGATTCGAACTGCCAACTCTTTGGTTCGCAGCTGTAGCACTTAACCACTAAGCCACCAGGGTTCCCACGGTAAGCATATGGCATAAAACTAAAGTATTTTCATCTTTATTTTAAAAAAATGACGACATTGAAGTTGGAAAAGCTAACGTGCCTAATTTTCTTAAGTTCTTATTGATGGTAAGTTGAAAGTTAGGTATCATAACTCAGTACTTCAATAACAGTCATTATTTATTTAAGCAGAAAAAAGTACCTTATTGCTTGCAATGTATTAAATAATTGTAATTATGAATACACCAAATTTAACTCAATTTCAGATGGAACCCCAAATCTACATACATGGATAAGTATTTTTATTTTTGTCTATAGTTGCAAAGACTGTCGTTTACTTAGTTTGCTCAGAATGACAGCTATTGTTCCGCCATGCCAGATGTCAATCAAGTTTAAAAACATAAAGTGTAGTCACGTAGAATGATTACTACATATGTCTTTAAAAAAAAAAAAAAGAACTGTTGCTGTCCAGTCAATGGCAAGCCCATGTGCCTAAAAATCGAAATGTGCTTCATAGGGTTTTCAATGGCTTATATTTTGGAAGTAGATTTCCAAGCCTTTCTTCTGAAGCAGTTTTGGGTGGACTCGAATCTCCAATCTTTTGTTTAGCAGTTGAGTGCAGCATTAACAGTTTGTACCACCCAAGGAACCCACTAAGTCATAGGGGTTTGCAAAAATAATTAAGCTTTTATACTTGGTCGTGTGTATAGTATTTTTAAGTATTAACTAAATGTTAGTTATTAATGGAATGTCTAGTTACACAAGGCTTTGCAATGCAGCAAATTTTTCTTTTTATCTACTGTCTCTATCATGACTGTAATCCTAATATAATACATAAAAATAACAATGATTGTACCTTCCTTATTGCTGTAATGTTGTTTCCAAATTCTGAATGATGTGGGCAAGCCTATTATATTTGTAACCTTAATATTTTCATGTGCCTGTACAGTGTATTCTTCTTAGAGATATTATAGAATTTATATACGATTGGATTATAATCATCAACTTACTTTTTTTTTGTTACACTGGAAATGAACAAGCACAAAAGCCATTCTTTTCCATCACTGAATCATTTCCTACGTAGATACTGAAATTTGGGAATAAAGAGATGAATAAATACATGAATAAAAGGTATATGTAAAAGATCTCTGAGACTATTTAAATCACAGACAAGTGTAAGGTATCACCAAGACTTACAGGTTTTAAATTCCTCAGAGAGAAGTCACCATGTTCTTTTCTCATATTGGAACGCACTGTGTTCCAGATCTTAAAAGCATATAGATACATATAAAGACCAAAACTTATTTGAATTATACTAAAAATCTGCATAACAACACTTTTCATGATTTGACAAGTACTTCAAGTTTTTTTTTCTTATACTTCACTTTGTAAGTAGTCTACGATTTAACAATGAAGTCTGTAAACAAAATTTTCTAGTCAACATAATTTGGGAGAACAAGAAAAAAAGAAAATTTGAAATTGTAATTCTTCTAAAATATAGCTATTAATTAATGTTTTATATTTTAAGCCAGATGAATCATTATCACAACACTGTTCATATAACTTGTGGGGTTCATATAATTAAAATAATCATAAAACCAAAACCCGCTGCCGTCAAGTCGATTCCGACTCCTAGCGACCCTGTAGGACAGAGTAGAGCTGCCCCATAGAGTTTCCAAGGAGCGCCTGGCAGATTCGAATTGCGGACCTCTTGGTTAGCAGCCGTAGCACTTAACCAGTACGCCACCAGGCTTTCCAAAATAATCATAAATAGGGTAACCTAAATTTATTTTTGTAGTTTGCAACACGGAACTTTTATAATTTACAGAAAAATAGAAGTGAAATGTGTTTTAGTTTCAGTGCATTTACTTTGCATGTTTTAGAAAAACTATGAATATCTCCAAAGAAGTTTTAAAACATGAAAATTCTATAAAAATTACTTAATATCATGACCAATATTTATCCAGAAAATATACATTAAATTTCACAAAGTATAAAGTTCTGTATTCAAAGTGCAACACAATAGTATGTTTTAAACTGAATTTAATGAACAATAACACAGAGCATGGAAATTCTAGAAACATTACTGAAAACACTACCAATATTCATCTTGAAAATGCACAAGAAATTACGTACATTTGAAACACTACATTTGAAGTATGAAGCAATAATAACTGTGTCTTTTAAGAGCTGAGAAAATAAACAGAATTAAAACAACTTTACTCCATCTTAACTACAGTGTGCCTTCAAGGAAAATGTAAGGTTTTCAGAAAATTCAGTAGGAGAAATAAGCTTTACCATATTTTAAAATATGTTAATAGGCACTGCATTGGAGAAAGTCAGGCACAGACGTTAAAGTGAGGGATTTGCAAAATATCAGATCAAATGATGTGACAGGTAAAGAGACTCTAAAAGAACAAGCATACTTCTACAAACATCTATGAATTTCAGGTTTATATTTAATTGTTCTTTATACGCCCCCCCCAAAAAAAAAGTTGGTGTGGAGTCGATTCCAACTCATGTCAACCACATGTATCTGTATTTTTGCTAAAAAAAAAAAAAAAACAGCTCCCAATTTGTAGAAAACACTATGTTCTGGAGGAAGCTTTTGAAGACTTGTTTTACTTCCTGGTTCCTCAGGGAATAAATGAAGGGGTTCTGCACAGCGGCAACAGAGGTGTTGGCAATAGCAACTCCTTTGGTCAATGATGCTTTTCTTTTGCAGAGGGATTGGCATACATGAAGACGCAGCTTCCGTAAGAGGTGGAAATGACAGTCATGTGTGAGGAACAAGTGAAGAAAGTTTTTTTCTCTCACTGGAAGACAGGATTCTCAGAATAGTCCTGATGACACACATGTAGGACAAAATCATTAATGCCAAAGTGAATAGCAAAGAAACCAAAGCCAAGTAAAAACCAGTTACTTCTAGGAGCCATGTATTTGAGCAAGATAGTTGTAAGAGGGGAAAATAGTCACATGCAAAGTGATCAATGACTTGGGAAGCACAGTAATCCGGGGGGGGGGGAGAAGAAACATAAGAAGTGGAAATATGGTCAGAAACCCTCTCAACCACACACATAACACAAGCAGGGAGCAGAGTTTCCTGTTCATGGTGCTTGTGTAATGCAGGGGCTTGCAGATGGCCACATAGAGGTCATAGGACATAGCCGTCAGAATGTAAAATTCTGTCACCCTCATGAAAATAAAGAAGAGTTGAGCTGCACAGTTGTTGTAGGAAATGGTCTTATCCCTGGTGATAATTGCACCCAGAAATCTAGGAATGCATACAGTTGTAAAGGAGATTTCTAGGAAGGAGACGTTCCGGAGGAAGAAATGCATAGGTGTCTGTAGATGGGAGTCCACCGAGGTTAGGGTGGTGAGAATCAGGTTTCCAGTGAAGCTTACTACATATGTGATAAATAGAAAGAGGAAGGTCACAATCTGAAGGTCAGGATCATTAGAAAGGCCTAGGAGGACAAGCTCTGTGACCACTGTGTAGTTGTTCATTTCTCTCTCTCTCTTCAATTTTTCTTTTAACCCCATTTAGACAAAAATAGTATTAAGGGAAAGAGATGAAAGATATAATTCATCATGATCAGCATCATCATCTCCAATATTCTAAAATATCCTATATAATCCATGCAAATTTTTTCTTATTTTTAGGATCTTGCTGGCATTCTTTTAATACACATTTATTAGTTCTTTTATATTAAAAATACAGTAGTAGATAAGAAATCTTCACACAACAAAGCACATCTTTGGGAGACAATAAAATAATTGTCATTTTATGTCCTATTTATGCAAACTCTGATTACAATTTTGTTGAAACAGTCATAAGAGTTACATAGCCCTTTCTTTTCACTCAGAGTTAGACAATCTATCTATTAAACAATCTATCTCCTAGAAACAGAAATGGGTTACTTTAACTTACCAAAAAGTAAAAGTCAAACTTAGAAGCCTGAAGTAACAACTCATTATTTTTTCTTAGGATATAAGAAATCAGTTGCCTTATTACAAGTAATATATTTAAATTTTTAACCCTAAGATTTATGGGTCTAATTGCCAAGACAATATGAGTACACTAAATAGAATTGCTACAAGACAGAATAAGTAACCCAATTATTTAAAAAATAGAAAAATTTCAATTACTCACTGGTTTGTCTTCTTATTCCATCATGATCTTTAATGTTCCACATTCTGTATGGCTTCCTATAAAGTACATGTGTGTATTTAAATATAAACATTTTTATTGTTGAACTGAAAGAGGCATAATGTATTTATTTTTCATTTTGACTGAAGCACAAATTGAAAAGTGACTGCTAGCCTTTTATCTTATCAACTCTGTCACTGGATTATGGCTCATTGCATTTTCCATGAAATTATCTTCCTGAGTGTCTTAGTCTAATGCTGCTGTAACAGAAATAACACAAGTGGATGGGCTTTAGCAAAGAGAAATTTATTTCTTCACAGTGAAGTAGGGTAAAAGTCCAAATTCAGGGCATCAATCTTTCCCCAGATTAGGAGCTTCTCCATGGATGGACCCCAGATCCAAAGGACTTGCTCTGCTCCTGGTACTGTTATCTTGGTGGTATGAGGTCCCACACTTTCTGCTTTTTTCCCTTCCTTTTATCTCTTGTAAGATAAAAGGTGGTATAGGCCATACCTCAGGGAAACTCCCTTTAGTTATGGATCAGGGATGTGACCTGGGTAAGGGTGTTACACTCCTACCCTAGTAGTTTTTAACATAAAATTACAATCACCAGATGACGGACAACCACGCAGTACTGGAAATTATGGTCTAATCAATTTGACACATACTATTGGGGTATACAATTCAATCCATGACACTGAGTTATTAAGCTTTTTGGAAAAAATGTTTCATTCCCTTGTAATTCTTTCTCACAGTTATCTTCTCCATAAGTCCACTTATCCAAATGGATATCCAGAAAAGTTAAGAAAAAACTTTTTCCATTTTCCTAACCTACTCAGTTAGTTCCCACCTATTCAAATGCTATTTGGATGTAGTAATAGTTTATCAATTCTGTCTATTAACATCTTGACAGCTGTCTCCTTTTGAATTTAGAGAGTAAAATTTCTGTTGTGAAGAATAAAATGTAAAATCATTGCATACCTTCCAACAACTAGCAACATTCACGCTAATCATATTTTATTTTATAATGGCTTAAAGGCAGTTTTTCAGGACATAAAAAGTAGAATGTCAGAAACCTTCAAAAGATGTGGAAATATTTTTAACCTCAGCAAAGACTGTGTACTGATCTTCTGGAAACCAGACAAAGTCAGGCCACATCTCTGCTATATTATAGACCATAAGGGAAATCTGGAAGGGGCCCTTGCATTTCTCAGTAACCTGCTCACTCCTCTCCCTAGCAGATCTCTCTTGAGAAGAGTTATGTTCATCCTTGCATCCCACAGAGGATCTAAGATGGTGACTTCTATGTAATATTTATATCCATTAATAAGTTGCTTAATATTCATCCTTTCTTCATATTTTATGAGTATTAAAATAAGAAACCCACTCTCTTATCAAAGGTGAAATTTTGATCGAATTTGTAAAGAATTGTCTTCATTAGAAATGTGAAAGTTTTGAACATACGCCTTTCAATTAGCAGCTGAGAGTGTTAACCATTTGCAATAACCAGGGACTCCCATTATTAAAATACACTTCTTTATTTGTCTAAACCTAGTAAATATATACATTTTCAGAACTGTTAAACCATATACCTATAATTTTACTACTGCAAGCTCAGTATTTGTGATCTATTTCTCTTGGTTTTAGAGCATCCAAAAGATTTGTTTACCCTGGCTGGGCTAAGATGGTAGAATATACAGATACCTCTGGCGAACCCTCTATACAACAAAGACACAAAAAAACCAAGTGAAACAAGTATATTTATGACAAGCTAGAAGCCCTGAGCATCGAAGGCAAGCTTAGAAAAAGAACAGAGGGGAAGGGGGAAGAAGAGACAGTACAGAAGCAGAGAGGAGTTACTGGGCCTGAATCTCGGAAAGCCCTCAGGCATCATTCCGGAGTGGCGGCAGTGGGTTGGTACTAGCATTTTGCCACAGTTTCCTTAGGGAGAAGCAGTCAGCCACACAGCCTACTCATACCTTTGGAACCAGAGAAGAATGGCGCTCTCAGCAAAAGCTAAGTACTTCTGTATGTTTTACCACACCCCCCACTCACAAGCCAGCTTCAGCGGCTGAATTCCTTGGGCCTGAGATAGGCACTGCTGAGTGCCTAGAGCCATCCTCCCAGCCATGGAGAAGGAAAAAATTGGCAATTGGAGGGAAAGATAATTTGCCAGCTCCACTAACCAGGGGAGCTCAGCACAGAAGCCGCTCCTGTCCAGGCATAAACAGTCCATGGACTTTGAGCACCTTTCCCCTCTGCATGGACCTGTGTGGGCCTATTTCAGGAGACTAGACCCTTGTTGGCAGACTCTAACCATTTCAGCTGTGTGGCAGAGAGGTGGGTGATGTTTGGCATTGCTTTGCCCATTAAACAGGGTCCTCACCTACCCACATGATGGGCCTAAGAACTGATACCTCCACTCAGGTCACCCAGCCACCCACTACAGGGTTCCAAGGATAACTCGTACCTCCCAGTCTTTACAACCAAAAATATTAGAAGCCCATGGTCTGTCTGAAGAACCCACCCTGCGCACTCTAGGGAACAGGGATGCACTTTCCTCAGAGACACTCGGGGGTCAGATCTCAGCCCCATGCCTTGTTCAGAGCGTGACCCCCTGCTGCAATCAGATATTGGTATATACACCAATCACCCCTGCCCCTCTAAGACTGTAGGACAGAGCCTGTACCACACACTTCATTATCAGCTACCTGGACACCTGAGCTGAATTCATACAAGAAACGTGAATGGACTCCTAGAATGATATAACTGATAACAGCCCTTTCCATCTGGGGACAGGATGTCAGAGTTCCAAAGGTGAAAATAATCAAGCTAGCTCACTCAAGCAACCCATTTGGGCATATCAAAACAAAACAAAAGAAAGCAAGAGGCTACGACAGAGTAAGCAGGCATAAACTAATATAATAACTTTTAGATGGCTCAAAGACAACAGTCAATATCAAGTCACATAAAGAAACAGACCACGGTCATCTCAATAAGCTCTCCAAACAAAGAATCCAGGGATCTTCTAGATAAAAGTGCATTCCTGGAATTACCAGAGGCAGAATACAAAAGATTAATATACAGAACTCTTCAAGACATCAGGAAGGAAATGAGACAATACGCAGAACAAGCCAAGAAACACACAGATAAAGCAATTGAATAAATTAAAAAGATTATTCAGAAACATAATGAAAAATTTAATAAGCTGGAAAAATCCACAGACAGACAGCAATCAGAAATTCAGAAGATTAACAAAAAAATTACAGAATTACACGACTCAACAGAAAATCAGAGGAGCAGAATTGAGCAAGTAGAAGCCATAATTTCTCAACTTGAACATAAATCACTTGGCAGTAACATATTTGAAGAAAAATCGGAGAAAAGAATTAAAAAAAAATGAAGAAACTTTAAGAATGATGTGGGACTCTATCAAGAGAAATAACCTGCGAGGGACTGGAGAACAAGAACAGGGAAGGATAACAGAAAATACAGAGAGAATTGTTGATTTTTTGGCTGAAAACTTCTCTGATATTGTGAAAGATGAGAAGATATCTATCTAAGATGCTCATCGAACTCCACATAAGGTAGATGTTAAAAGATAGTCACCAAGAGATATTATAATCAAACTTGCCAAAACCAAAGATAAAGAGAGTATTTTAATAAACAAAAAGTCACCTACAAAGGAGAGTCAATAAGAATAATCTCAGACTACTATGCAGAAACCATGCAGGCAAGAAGGCAATGGGATGACTTATTTAAAAAAATTGAAGGAAAAAAATTGCCAACCAAGAATCATATATCCAGCAAAACTGTCTCTTAAATACAAAGGTGAAAGTAGGACATATCCAGATAAATAGAAGTTTAGAGAATTCGTAAAAACCAACCAAAACTACAAGAAATTCTAAAAGGAGTTCTTTTGTTAGAAAATCGATAATATCAGGCATCAACCCAAGACTGGAACACTGGGCAGAGCAATCAGAAGTCAACGCAGACAGAGAAATAAAAAAAAAAACAAGATAAAAAAACCCTCAACATTAAAAAAGTAAGAGGGACTAAGAAATGTAATCATAGATCTTCCATATGGAAAGGAAGATACAGCGATACAAAGAAGTGAAAGGTTTAAATTTAGAAAACCAGGGGTAAACTTAATCTGTGTGCTGAACAAATAATCTGAGAAGCTGGACTATATGAAGACGAACGGGGCATCAGGATTTGAGGAAGACTCATTAACAACCTGCGTTATGCAGATGGTACAACCTTGCTTCCTGAAAGTGAAGAGGACTTGAAGCACTTACTAATGAAGATCAAAGACCACAGCCTTCAGTATGGATTACACCTCAACATAAAGAAAACAAAAATCCTTACAACTGGACCAATGAGCAACATCATGATAAATGGAGAAAAGATTGAAGTTGTCAAGGATTTCATTTTACTTGGATCCACAATCAACACCCACGGAAGCAGCAGTCAAGAAATCAAAACACGCATTGCATTGGGCAAATCTGCTGCAAAGGACCTCTTCAAAGTGTTGAAGAGCAAAGATGTCACCCTGAACACTAAGGTGCGCCTGACCCAAGCCATGGTATTTTCAATCACATCATATGCATGTGAAAGCTGGACGATGAATAAGGAAGACCGAAGAAGTTGACGCCTTTGAATTGTGGTGTTGGCGAAGAATATTGAATATATCATGGACTGCCAAAAGAACGAACACATCTATCTTTGAAGAAGTGCGGCCAGAATGCTCCTTAGAGGCAAGGATGGTGAGACTGCGTCTTACATACTTTGGGCATGTTGTCAGGAGGGATGAGTCCCTGGAGAAGGACGTCATGCTTGACAGAGTACAGGGTCAGTGGAAATGAGGAAAAACCTCAAAAAGGTGGATTGACACAGTGGCTGCAACAATGAGCTTAAGCGTAACAATGATTGTAAGGATGGCGCAGGACCGGGCAGCGTTTTGTTCTGTTGTGCATAGGGTCACTATGAGTCGGAACTGACTCGACAGCACCTAACAACAACAACAGGGGTAAATAATAAGGTAACCAAAAGGACACAAAGTATTGTACCCATCAAAATAAAATACAAGAAAAAAATACTCAGCAGAAACAAAATCAAAAACAATGAATATGAGGAAAGGACTATATATAATCTACTCAGCACATAAAATTAAGTGGGAAAAAGAAACTGTTAACAACACACACAAAAAGACATCAAAATGATAACACTAACTTCAGACATATCCATAATCACGCTGAATGTAAACGGACTAAATGTACTAATAAAGAGAAAGAGAGTGGCAAAATGGACTAAAAAACACGATCTGTCTATGTGCTGCCTACAAGAGACACCTTAAACTTCGAGACACAAACAAACTAAAACTCAAAGGATGGAAAAAGTATATCAAGCAAACAACAATCAAAAAAGAGCAGGAGTGCCATTGTTAATTTCTGACAAATAGGCTTTAAAGTTAAGTCCATCATGAAGGATAAGGAACGACACTATATAGTGATTAAAGGGACAGTATACCAAGAAGATATAACCATATTTAATGTTTATGCACGCAATGATAGGGCTAAAAGATACATAAAACAAACTCTGTCAACATTGAAAAGTGAGATAGACAGCTCCACAATAATAGTAGGAGACTTCAACACGTCACTTTCAGTAAGGGACAAGACATCCAGAACGAAGATCAATAAAGATGCAGAAGATCTAAATGCCACAATCAACCAACAGGACCTCATAGACCTACAACAACCAACTATACTTTCTTTCCTAGTGCACATGGAACATTCTCTAGAGTATAGCACATATTAGGTCATAAAGCAATCCTTAGAAGAATTCAAAACATCGAAATATTACAAAGCATCTTCTCTGACCATAAGGCTATAAAAGTGGAAATCAATAACAGAAAAAACAGGGAAAAGAATTAAAACACTTGGAAACTGAACAATACCCTGCTCAAAAAAGATTGGATTATAGAAGACATTAAGGATGGAATAAAGGAATACATAGAATTCAATGAGAATGAAAACACTTCCTATCAGAACCTTTGGGACACAGTCAAAGCAGTGCTCAGAGGTCCATTTATATCAATAAATGCACACATACAAAAAAGAAGAAAGGGCCAAAATCTAAGAATTATCCCTACGACTTGAATAAATATAAAGAAAACAACAAAAGAAACCCTCAGGCACCAGAAGAAAACATTTAATAAAAATTAGAGCTGAACTAAATGAAATAGAAAACAGAAAAAGAAATGAAAGAATTAAAAAGACCAAAAGCTGGTTCTTTGAAAAAAATCAAAAAAAATTCATAAACCATAGGCTGAACTCACAAAAGAAAAACAGGAAGGAAACAAATAACCCGAATAAGAATTGAGATGGGTGATATTACAACAGACTCAGATGAAATTAAAAGAATCATATCAGATTACTGCGAAAAAGTGTACTCTAACAAATTGGAAAATCTAGAAGAAATGGATGAATTCCTAGAAACACACTATCTACCTAAACTAACACAAACACAGGTAGAACAGCTAAACTGACAGATAACAAAAGAAGAAATTGAAAAGATAATCAAAAAAGTCCCAACAAAAAAAGTCTTGGCTCTGACAGCTTCACTGCACAGTTCTACCAGACTTTCAGAGAAGAGGTTACTCCACTACTACTAAAGGTATTTCAGACCATAGAAGAGGACGGAATACTCCCAAACTCATTCTATGAAGCCAGTATATCCATGATACCAAAATGAGCTGAAGACACCACAAAAAAGAAAATTACAGACCTATGTCCCACATGAACTGATATGCAACAATCCTCAACAAAATTCTAGCCAATAGAATTCAACAACATATCAAAAAAATAATTCACCATGACCAAGTGGGATTCATAACAGGTATGCAGAAATGGCTCAACATTAGAAAAACAATGAATGTAATCCACCACATAAATAAAAAAAAGACAAGAATCACATGATTTTATAAACTGATGCAGAAAAGGCATTTGACAAATTCAACACCCATTCAGGATAAAAACTCTCAGCAAAATAGGAATAGAAGGAAAATTCCTCAACATAATAAAGGGCATTTATACAAAGCCAACAGCCAACATCATCCTAAATGGAGAGAGCCTGAAAACATTCCCATTGAGATAGGGAACCAGACAAGGATACCTTTTATCACTGCTGTTATTCAACATTGTGCTGGAGGTCCTAGCCAGAGCAATGAGGCTAGATAAAGAAATCAAGTGCATCCAGATTGGCAAGGAAGAAAAATAATTATGTCTATTTCCAGATGACATGATCTTATACACAGAAAACCCTAAGGAATCCTCCAGAAAACTACTGAAACTAATAGAAGAGTTCAGCAGAGTATCGGGATACAAGATAAACATACAAAAATCTACGCCAACAAAAAGAAATTCGAAGAGGAAATTACCAAATGAATACCATTTACAGTAGCCCCAAGAAGATAAAATAAGCCCCCAAGAAGATAAAATACTTAGGAATAAATCTCACCAGAGATGTAAAAGACCTTTACAGAGAAAACTGCAAAACACTTTTGCAAGAAACCAAAAGAGACCTACTTAAGTGGAAAAACATACCTTGCTCATGGACAGGAAGCCTTAAAATTATAAAAATGTCTATGCTGCCCAAAGTGATCTATGTATTTAATGCAATTCCAATCCAAATTCCAATGACATTCTTTAATGAAATGGAAAAACAAATCCCCAACTTCATATTGAAAGGAAAGAGACCCCGGATAAGTAAAGCATTAATGAAAAAGAAGAACAAAGTGGGAGGCCTCACTCTACCTGATTTTAGGGCCTATTATACTGCCACAGTAGTCAAAATAGCCTGGTACTTGTACAAAAGCAGATACTTAGACCAATGGAACCGAATTGAGAATCCAGACATAAATCCATCCATACATGAGCAGTCGATATTTGACAAAGGCCTGAAAACAGTTAAATGGGGACAAGACAGTCTTTTTAACAAATGGTACCAGCATAACTGGATATCCATCTGCAAAAAAATGAACCAAAACCCATACCTCACTCCATGTACAAGAACAAGCTCAAAACGGATCAAAGACCTATGTATAAAATCTAAAACGACAGAGATCATGAAAGAAAAAATTGGGACAACGTTAGGAGCCCTAATACATGGCATAAACAGTATACAAAACATTACTAGAAATGCAGAAGAAAAACTAGGTAACTGGGAGCTTCTAAAAATCAAACACCTACACTCATCCAAAGACTTCACCAAAAGAGTAAAAAGATTACCTACAGACTGAGAAAATGTTTTTAGCTATGGCATTTCTGATCAGCACCTAGTCTCTAAAATCTACATGATACTGTAAAAACTCAACTGAAAAAGACAAACAACCCAATTAAAAAATGGGCAAAAGACACTTCACTAAAGAAGACATTCAGGTAGCTAACAGATATATGAGGAAATTCTCACAATCATTAGCCATTAGAGAAATGCAAACCAAAACTACAATGAAATTCCATCTCACAACAGCAAGGCTGGCATCAATCCAAAAAACACAAAACAATAAATGTTGGAGAGACTGTGGAGAGATTGGAACACTAATACGCTGCAGGTGGGAAAGTAAAATGGTACAACCACTTTGGAAATCCATTTGGCGCTTCTTAAAAAGCTAGAAATAGAGCTACCATACGATCCAGCAATCCCACTCCTTGGAATATATCCTAGAGAAATAAGAGCCTTTACATGAACAGATATATGCACTCCCATGTTTATTGCAGCACTGTTTACAATAGCAAAAAAATGGAAGCAACCAAGGTGCCTATCAACGGATGAATGGATAAATTATGGTGTAGTCACACAATGGAACAGTACGCATCGATAAAGAACAGTGAGGAATCTGTGAAACATTTCTTAACATGGAGGAACCTGGAAGGCATTATGCCGAGTGAAAATAGCCAGTTGCGAAAGGAGAAATATTATATAAGACCACTACCATAAGAACTTGATTAATAGTTTAAACTGAGAAGAAAACACTCTTTTGTGGTTAACAGAGGGCAGAGGGGGGAGCGGGACAGAGGCGCATTCACTAATTAGATAGTATATAAGAACTACTTAGGTGAAGTGAAAGACAGCACACAATACAGGGGAGGTCAGCACAATTGGACTAAACCAAAAGCAAAGAAGTTTCCTGAATAAACTGCTTCGAAGTTCAGCATAGCAGGGGCAGGGGTTTGGGGACGCTGGTTTCAGGGGACATCTAAGTCAATTGGCATAATAAAATCTATTAAGAAAACATTCTGCATCCCACTTTGAAGAGTTGTGTCTGGGGTCTTAAACGCTAGCAAGCAGCCATCTAAGATGCATCAATTGGTCTCAACCCCCCTGGATCAAAGGAGAATGAAGAACACCAAGGACACAAGGTGACCATGAGCCCAAGAGACAGAAAGGGCCACATGAACCAGAGACTACATCAGCCTGAGATCAGAAGAACTAGATGGTGCCCGGCTACAACTGATGACTGCCCTGACAGGGAACACAACAGAGAACCCCTGAGGGAGCAGGAGAGCAGTGGGATGCAGACCCCAAATTCTCATAAGACCAGACTTAATGGTCTGACTGAGACTGGAAGAACCCCGGTAGTCATGGTCCGCAGACCTTCTTTTGCCCCAGGACAGGAACCATTCCCGAAGCCAGCTCTTCAGACACGGATTGGACTGGACAATGGGTTGGAGAGGGATGCTGGTGAGGAGTGAGCTTCTTGGATCAGGTGGACACTTTAGACTGTGTTAGCATCTCCTGCCTGGAGGGGAGATGAGAGTGTGGAGGGTGTTAGAAGCTGGCGAAAAGCACACGAAAAGAGAGAGTGGAGGGAGAGAGTGGGCTGTCTCATTAGGGGGAGAGTAATTGGGAGTGTGTAGCAAGGTATACATGGGTTTTTGTGTGAAAGACTGGCTTGATTTGTAAATTTTCACTTAAAGCACAATAAAATTATTTTTGAAAAAAAGCTAGAAATAGAACTACCGTAAGATTCAGCAATCCCACTCCTTAGAATATATCCTAGAGAAATAAGAGCCCTTACATGAATAGATATATGCACACCCGTGTTCATTGCAGCACTATTTACAATAGCAAAAAGATGGAAGCAACCAAGTTGCCCATCAGTGGATGAATGGATAAATGAATTATGGTATTCCACACAATGAAATACTACACATCGGTACAGAACAGTGACGAATCTGTGAAACCTTTCATAACATGGAGGAATCTGGACAGCATTATTCTGAGTGAGATTAGTCAGTTGCAAAAGGGCAAATATTTTATAAGATCACTATTATAAGAACTCAAGAAATAGTTTAAACAGAGAAGAAAATGTTCTTTGATGGTTTAGAGAGGGGGAGATAGGGAGGGTGGGAGAGAGGTGTTCCCTAATTAGGTAGTAGAAAAGACCTACTTTAGGTGATGGGAAAGATAACACAATACAGGCAAGGTCAGCACAACTGGATTAAACCAAAAGCAAAGATGTTTCCAGAATAAACTGAATGCTGTGAAGGTCAGCGTGGCAGGTGCAGGGTTTGGGGACTATGGTTTCAGGGGACATCTAAGTCAATTGGCATAATAAAATCTATTAAGAAAACATTCTACATCCCATCTTGGATAGAGGCGTCTGGGGTCTTAAACGCTAGAAGCGGCCATCTAAGATGCATCAATTGGTCTTAACCCACCTGGATCAAAGGAGAATGAATAACACCAAGGACACAAGGTAATTACAAGCCCAAGAGACAGAAAGGGCCACATAAAGCAGAGACTACATCAGCCTGAGACCAGAAGAGCTAGATGGTGCCCAGCTACAACCGATGAGTGTCCTGACAGGGAACATAACAGAGAATCCCTGAGGGAGCAGGAGAGCAGTGGGATAGAGACCCCAAATTCTTGTAAAAAGACCAGACTTAATGTTCTGACTGAGACTAGAAGGACCCTGGTGGTCATGGCCCCCAGACCTTCTGTTGGCCCAGGACAGGAACCATTCCCAAAGCCAACTCTTCAAACAGGGATTGGGCTGGACAATGGATTGGAGAGGGATGCTGGCGAGGCGTGAGCTTCTTAGATCAGGTGGACACTTGAGACTATGTTGGCATCTCCTCCCTGGAGGGGAAATGAGAGGGTAGAGGGAGTTAGAAGCTTGTGAAATGTACACGAAAAGAGAGAGGGGAAGGAGTGAGCTGGCTGTCTCATTAGGGGGAGAACAATTGGGAGTATGTAGCAAGGTGTATATAAGTTTTTGTGTGAGAGAGTGACTTGATTTGCAAACTTTCACTTAAAGCACAATAAAAATTTGAAAAAAAAATTCTGTTTATCAAAACTACTCAGGATACTGATTTTCTTACTTGCCTTCTCATTTGTTAAAAAAAAAAACCCAGTGCCATCTCATTTGTTAAATATCTCATTAATTCACAAAAAAGTAATTTCAATCTGCACTGCATTTTGAGTTCACCAACATCCTGGTAATTATTTTTAATTCACAGTCTATAAAAATAGTGCTTTGCTGTTATGTGGATGTTGAAAAACGCTTGGAGTCATGCATCCACCTGTATCATCTCACAGTTTTTGTGTTACACTTATTTAGTTAAACTTTTTTTCCTTTCACGATTCCTGCCAAACTCTGTTTTGTTATCAATCCCTATATTTTTGTCACTCTAGAAAACCACACAAATAGGGTCATACAATATAAAGCCTTGAGTCTGGCTTCTTTCACTTAGGAAAATGAACTTGTGTTTCAGCCATGTTGATTTGTGAATCAAGAATTTATTCCTTCATAATTTTGGATTAGGTTTCCATTATATGGATATTTCACAGTTCGTTTATCCATTCACCTACCAAAGCACATAAGAATGGCCTCCAGTTTTTGGTGATTATAAATAAAGATGTTACATGCGCTATCGTAGATATATTTTTGTAAATATAAGTTCTCATTTCAATTGGGCAAAACACCTAGGAGTGGGATTGCTGAGTTCTCACACACGTAAGTGTATGTTGAACATAATAAGAAACTGTCAAACTTTTCCAAAAAGTCACCCTGCCATTTTGCATTCCACCAGAAGTGTGTGAGAGTTCCTGTTTCTCCACGTTCTCTGCAACATTTTGAGGTTTTTTTTTTTTTTTTTTGACTCTAGTTGTTCTAAGAGGTAAATGAAACTGTCCCATTGTGGTCTTAAGCTTTATATTTTCCTTCTGTACAATGATGCTGAGTGTTTTTTTCTGTGCTTGTTGGTATCAATAAACTGATTTTGATGAGATTTCTCTTTCCATTTTTTTATACATATATTTTTCCTTTATTTTGAGCTTGAGCATTCTTTATATGCTCTGGATATACATCCTTTATCAGAGAAGTGATTTGGGAATGCCCAATTTAATTCTTTGACTTGCTATTTTATTCTCTTAACAGTGTCTTTCACAGAGGAAAGGTTTATAATTTTGATAAAATCGATTATCAATTTTGGTTACCCATCATGTTCTTGATGTTATATCTAAAACTTGTTGCTTAATTCAAAGTTACACAATTTTCTCCTAGTTTCTCTTCTTGAATCATTCTATTTTTACATATCATTTTGCTTGCAAAATCTGGACAACGAATAAGGAAGAACAAAGAGGAATTGATACCTTTGAATTATGATGTTGGCAAGAAAGACAAACAAATCTGTCTTGGAAGAAATATAGGCAGAGGGCTCCTTTGAAGTGAGGATGGTGAGACTTGTCACATACTTTGGATGTGTTATCAGGAGTGACCAGTCCCTGGAAAATGACATGATGCTTGCTAAAGGAGAAGGTCAGTGTGGTAGGCCATGTTCTCTAGAGAAGCAAAACCAGCAAATTGTATAAATAAATATATATAGAGAGAGATATTTATATCAAGGAAACAGCTCATACAATTGTAGAACCCAGAATATTCCAAGTCCATGGATCAGAATAGAGAATTCTCCTGATTCACGTAGCTTCAGGGGCTGGCAAACCCAAGATCGGTAGGTTGGAGAGCAGGGCTCTCGTTCACAGGCTGTGAAGATCAATGAATCTCAAGGTCGAAAGGTAAGCTGCTAGCTCAAGTCCCGGGAACTGGCAGTCAGAGGAACAGGAGACAGCTGCAGGATTCTGAGCAGGCAAAGGCCAGAACATCCGCTTGTATTCAGATGCAGACCACACACCTAAAGAAACTCCCTTTCAACTGATTGGCTACTCATAGAAGATCCCATCATGGGGTGATCACATATAAACACTGAGAATCATGGCCTAACCAAGTTGACACATAATCTTATCCATCACATTCAGTAAAAAGAGGAAGACCTTCAGCGAGATGGATTGACACAGTGGCTACAACAATAGGCTCAAACGTAACAATTGTGAGGATGATGCAGAACCAGTCAGTGTTTCGTTCTGTTGTACGTAGGGTCACTATGAGTTGGAACTGACAGGATAGCACCTAATAACACATATCATTTAGATATGTTTTCCATTTAGAGTAGTTTTACGTATAAAGTGCAAAGTGTGAGTTCATATTAATTTTTTCATTCATTCTGATTTCTCCCTTTTTTTCCTATAAGAATGACAAATTGCCTAACATCTTTAACAACAAGAATTGTGAGGATGGCACAGGACTGGGCAGTGTTTCCTTCTGTTCTACATAGGATCACTATGAGTTGAAACCAACTTGATGGCACCTAGCAACAAAAACATTTTGGGGGGCACAGTCATCATTGTGAATGCAGAGAATATAGGTGTGACAAGAAATAATATCCTTACCTTCATTAATTTCTTACACTGGCAGACATATGATGTTTACATTTTTAAACTCCTGATGCATACAGCATTGTCATTTCATACATTATTTTATTTTAATTTTTATTGTGCTTTAAGTGAAAGTTTACAAATCAAATCAGTCTCTCATACAAAAATTTATATACACCTTGCTATATACTCCTTGGATTGCTGGATGGTATGGTGTTTCTATTTCTAGTTTTTTAAGTAAGTGCCAAATCGACTTCCAAAGTGGTTGTACCATTTTACATTTTCACCAGCAGTGTAGAAGTGTTCCAGTCTGCACAACCTCTCCAACATTTATTGTTTTGTGTTTTTTGGATTAATGCCAGCCTTGTTGGAATGAAATGGAATCCCAATGTAATTTGGATTTGCATTTCTCTTAATGGCTAATGATCATGAGCATTTCCTCAGGTGTCTGTTAGCTATCTGAATGTCTTCTTTAGTGAAGTACCTGCTGATATCTTTTGTCCATTTTTAATTGGGTTATTTGTCTTTTTGTAGTTGAGTTTTGCAGTATCATGTAGATTTTGGAGATCAGACGCTGATCAGATGGATACGTCATAGCTAAAAACTTTTTCCCAGTCTGTAGGTAATCTTTTTACACTTTTGGTGAAGTCTTTGGATGAGCATAGGTGTTTGATTTTTGGGAGCTCGCAGTTATCTAGTTTCTCTTCTACATTGTTAGTAATGTTTAGTTTACCGTTTATACCATGCATTAGGGCTCGTAGCATTGTCCCTATTTTTTCTCCCATCATTTTTATCATTTTTGACTTGATATTTAGGACTTTGAGGCATTTTGAGTTAGTTTCTGTGGATGGTGTGAGATACGGGTCTTGTTTCTTTCTTTTTTTTGCAGATGGATATCCAGTTATGCCAGCACCATTGTCTAAACGGAGTGTCTTTTCTCCATTTAACTGAGTTTGGGTCTTTGTTAAATATCAGCTGCTCACATGTGGATGTATTTATGTTGGGATTCTCCATTCTGTTCCATTGGTCTATGTATCTGTTTTTGTACAAGTACCAGGCTGTTTTGACTGTCATCAGGTAGAGTGAGGCCTCCCACTTTGTCCTTTCTCCATCTCATTAAAAAATGTTGTTGGAATTTGGATCAGAATTGCATTGTATCTATAGACAGCTTTTGGAGAACAGACATTTTTACAATGTTAAGTCTTCCCATCCATGAGCAAGGTATGTTTTTCCACTTATGAAAGTCTTTTGGGGTTTCTTGCAGTAGTGTCTTGTAGTTTTCTTTGTATAGGTCTTTTACGTCCCTGGTTGGATTTATTCCTAAGTATTTTATCTTGTCGGGGGCTACTGTAAGTGGTTTGATTTGGTGATTTCTTCTCTGATGTTCTTTTTGTCGGTGTAGAGGAATTCAATTGATTTTTGTATGTTTACCTTGTATCCCAATACTCTGCTTGACTCTTCTATCAGTTTCAGTAGTTTTCTTGAGTATTTTTTTAGGTTTCTCTGTGTATAAGATCATGTCATCTGCAAATAGAGTTACTTTTACTTCTTCTTTTCCAATCTGGATGCCCTTCATTTTCTTTTTGTAGCCTAATTGCTCTGGCTAGGACTTCCAGCCCAATGTTGAATAAGACTGGTGATAAGGCGCGTCCTTGTCTGGTTTCTGTTCTCTAGGGAATTATCCTCAGGCTCACTCCATTTAGGATGATGGTGGCTGTTGACTTTGTATAAATGCCCTTTATTATGTTGAGGAATTTTCCTTCTATTCCTATTTTGCTGAAAGTTTTTATCCTGAATGGGTGTTGAACTTTGTCAAATGCCTTTTATGCATCAATTGATAAAATCATGTGATTCTTGTCTTTTTTTATTTATGTGGTGGATTACATTAATTGTTTTTCTAATGTTGAACCATCCCTGCATACCTGGAATGAATCCCACTTGGTCATGGTGAATTATTTTTTTGACATGTTGTTGAATTCTATTGGCTAGAATTTTTTGAGAATTGTTGCGAATCAGTTCATGAGGGATACAGTTCTGTAATTTTCTTTTTTGTGGTGTCTTCAGCTCATTTTGGTATCAGGGATATGCTGGCTTCATAGATTGAGTTTGGGAGTATTTCCTCCTCTTCTATGGTCTGAAATACCTTTAGTAGTAGTGGAGTTACCTCTTCTCTGAAAGTCTGGTAGAACCGCGCAGTGAAGCTGTCAGAGTCAGGACTTTTTTTGTTGGGAGTTTTTTGATTATCTTTTCAATCTCTTCTTTTGTTATCTGTCAGTTTAGCTCTTGTACCTGTGTTTGTGTCAGTTTAGGTACATAGTGTGTTTCTAGGAATTCATCCATTTCTTCCAGGTTTTCCAATTTGTTAGAGTACAATTTTTCATAGTAATCTGATATGATTCTTTTAATTTCAGTTGGGTCTGTTGTAATATCACCCATCTCATTTCTCATTTGGGTTAATTCCTGTTTTTCTTTTGTCAGTCTAGCCAATGGTTTACCTATTTTGTTAATTTTTTCAAATACCCAGCTTTTTGTTTGTTAATTCTTTCAATTGTTTTCTGTTCTCTAATTCATTTAATGCTGCTCTAATTTTTATTATTTGTTTTCTTCTGGTTCCTGAGGGTTTCTTTTTTTACTCTCTTTATTTGTGTCCAAGTTCTAGGGACAGTTCTTTGATTTTGGCCCTTTCTTCTTTTTGTATGTTTGCATTTATTGACATCAATTGACCCCTGAGCACTGCTTTTGCTGTATCCCAAAGGTTCTGGTGGGAAGTGTTTTCATTCTCATTGGATTCTATGAGTTTGTTTATTCCCTCCTTAATGTCTTCTATAATCCAGTCTTTTTGGAGCAGGGTCTTGTTCCATTTCCAAATATTTGATTTCTTTTCCCTGCTTTTTCTGTTTTTGTCTTCTACTTTTATGGCCTTATGGTCTGAGAAGATGCTTTGTAATATTTCGATGTTTTGGATTCTGCTAAGGCTTGCTTTATGACCTAATATGTGGTCTGTTCTAGAGAATATTTCATGTGCACTAGAAAAGAAAGTATACTTTGCAGCTGTTGGGTGGAGTTTTCTGTATGTCTATGAGGTCAAGTTCGTTGATTGTGGCATTTAGATCTTCTGTGTCTTTACTGAGCTTCTTACTGGATGTCCTATCCTTCACCATATGTGGTGTGTTGAAGTCTCCTACTATAATTGCAGAGCTGTCTATCTCACTTTTCAATGCTGTTAGAGTTTGTTTTATGTATCTTGCAGCCCTGTCATTGCGTGCATATGTATTTAATATGGTTATATCTGCCTAGTAAATTGTCCCTTTAATCATTAGATAGTGTCTTTCCTTATCCTTTGTGGTGGATTTAACTTTAAAGTCTATTTAGTCAGAAATTAATATTGCCACTCCTGCTTGTTTTTGATTGTTGTTTGCTGGATGTATTTTTTCCATCCTTTGAGTTTTAGTTTGTGTCTCTAAGTCTAAGATGTGTCTCTTGTAGACAGCATATAGCTGGGTTATGTTTTTTTAATCGAATCTGTGACTCTCTGTCTCTTTATTGGTGCATTTAGTCCATTTACATTCAGTGTAATTATAGATAGGTATGAATGTAGTGTTGTCATTTTGATGCATTTTTCTGTATTGTTGACAGTTTCATTTTCCGCTTACTTTTTTGTGCTGAGAACTTTCTCTTTGTAAATTGTGTGTTTGTCTTCTTCGTTGTAGATGAATTTGTTTTTGCTGAGTCTTTATGTTTATCTTGGTTTTTTTATTTTGAAGTTTCGGATTGTTAGTCTTATTTGTGGTTACCTTAAAAAATGTTTTTAAAATATTTACCCCTGTTTTTCTAAGTATGAACCTACTTTGTATCCCCCTACATTGCTTTGATTTTCTCTCCATGTGGAAGGTTTATGCCTGCTGTATTTCATCCCTCTTTGTTGATTTTTATCATCTTTTACATAATGATGTCAGTGATTCCATGTTTTGAGCATTTTTTAAGATCTTATTTCATTTTTCTGATTTCCCTGTCTTAGTTGATATCAGGATGCTCTGTTCTGTGGCCTTGTGTTGTGTTGATATCTGACATTATTGACTTTCTATCCAGAGAATTCCCTTAAGTATTTCTTGTAGTTTTGGTTTGGTTTTTGCAAATTCTCTAAGCTTGTGTTTATTTCTAAATGACTTAATTTCCCCTTCTTATTTGAGAAAGAGGTTTGTTGGATATATGATTCTTGGCTAGCAATTTTTCTCCTTCAGTGCTGTGTGTATGTCATCCCATTGCCTTCTTGCCTGCATGTTTTCTGCCAAGTAGTCGGAACTTATTCGTATTCATTCTGCTTTGTAGGTAACTTTTCATTTATCCCTGGCTGCTCTTAAAATTTTCTCTTTATCTTTGGTTTTGCAATTTTGATGATAATATGTCTTGATGATTTTCTTTTGGGATCTGCCTTTTATGTGGTTCGATGAGCATCTTGGATAGATATCCTATCATTTTCAGCCATGTCAGGGAAGTTTTCTGCCAACAAATCTTCAATAATTTTCTCTGTATTTTCTGTTATCCCTTCTTCTTCTGGAATTCTAATCACACACAAGTTGTTCTTGATAGAGTCCTACTTGATTCTTAGTGTTTCTTCATTTTTGTAAATTCTTTTATCTGATTTTTCTTCAACTACATTGGTGCCAAGTGCCTTATCTGCCATCTCCACAATTCTGCATTTCAATTCCTCAATTCTGCTTCTCTGACTTCCTATTGATTTGTCTAATTCTGTCATTTTATTGTTAATCTTTTGGATTTCTGAATGCTGTCTCTCTGTGGATTCTTATGGATTCTTGCAGCTTATTAAATTTTTCATTATGTTCTTGAATAATCTTTTTAATTTCTTCAACTCCTTTATCTGTGTGTTCTTTGGCTTTTTTTGTACATTGCCTGATTACATTCCTGATGTTGTCCCTGAAGTCTTGAAGTGTTCTGTGTGCTTATCTTCTGTATTCTACATCTGGCAATTCCAGGATACATCTTCCTCTGGGAGAGACCTTGATTCTCTATTTTGGGAATTTGTAGAAGCAATCATGGTCTGCTTCTTTATGTGATTTGATAACGACTGCTGTCTCTGAGCCATCTGTAAGTTATTGTAATAATTTATTTTATGTTTGCTCACAGTGTCCTTTTTGTTTTATTTTGTTTCGATATACTCAGATAGGCTACTAGAGTACGCTAACTTGGTCTTTGGAGCCCTTGAAGCACTAATATCCTGTTACCAGATGGTTAGAACTGTTACCGGGTATATAAGCCTATGAGTCCATTCACTGTTCTTTAATAGAATCAGCTCAGGTGTCCTGACAGTCAGCCACCTACTGTGTGGTTTAGGCTCTCACCTACTATCTTAGAGGAGTAGTGGTGATGGTTGTATACACTGGTTTCTGGTAGCGGCATGGGGTAGCACCCTGAGGAGGGTAGGGTGCTGGCAGCTTTCCCCCAAGTGTCAGTGAGGATGCGGTGTCTCTGTTCTCTAGAGTGCTCTGTTGGGTGGGCTCTTAAGCTGTGCCTTAGGCACCCAATGCTTATATCCTTAATGACTGGTAGGCACCATTATCCTCAGACCCCTTTCGCGTGGTGCTAGGTGGCATGGATTAAGCCTCAGCCCTCCGGTCTGTACTGTGGGTAGGTGAAGGCTCTGTTTAATAAGTAGAGCAGTATCAGACCTCCAAAACCTGCCTCTCCATCACACAGCTGAAACAATTACAGTCAGACCTCTAACAGATTTGCCTTTGCATAATAGCCACCTGGTAGGGAACATAATTTTGAGGTTAATGAATAGCTTGAACGTGATGAATGCATTCTAACAAATATATCTCATCAGTTAAAACTGTATATTGAGGTGTTTATGACATTTTACTTCTTTTGTTGTAGGTTACCCTTGAGTCATCAGATTATTAACCACCTGATAAATCCACTAGAATCCTTCCTACCTACTTAAGGTGGCCTAGTGAATCCAGGGTTTCTGATAAATACACTCATTTTAATACAATGAGCTCAGTGTAAAATCATGTGTTTCCTTCCCTGACTTTTGTTATGAGAATCCATTTCAAAATAATTTTTCATATTTATGATCAAATTAATGAGAAAAATATTGTAAAACTTTTAATATCTATGCTCTCCTTCTAAGTAAGAATTTTTCATCCCATGGATAATGGCAGGCCTGATACATGTTATACACTTAAAGACAGTCTAGGAGTGGTAAATACACTCATAAGAAGAATTTTAAAGGTAACTACTTCAGGTGAGGTAATCAGTGAGTTCTAAATAATGCATGACCAATCGCATGAGGTAGAGGAAGAGGGATGCTTCTGTTGGCAAAGGAGGTTGGGTGGAACTTTTAGATTCAGGTACGCAGAGTCATTGAAACTCACAGAGACAGTGTCATCTCAATTCAAAATTCTTCCATCCATTTGTTGATTCATTTAACAAACATTTTACTGACTGAGTGATCTACATCAAGCCATTTGGCAGGCAATTCTGAGCAAAATGTTCTCTTTGCTCACAAAATGCTCGTAATTTATCAAAAGAAAAGGTCAAGAGAAAAGATGTTTCAGTACGTTGTAAAAATTGCTATCATATTGATAATCGTACCACTAGGCTTGTCGTTCTACTAGGCTTGTGTCATCCTAAATAACCACTTGTGAAAAAAATTAGACAGTGAAAAACTTATGAATAACAGCTGAAGATTGTCTCATATAATGCTGGAAGATTGCAAGCACCTCAGGTTGGAAGGCACTCAGAGTGTGACTGGGGAAAAGCTGCCTCCTCAAGGTACACTCGACCTTAATGACGTAGATGGAGTCAAGCTTTCAGGACCTTCATTTGCTGATATGGCATGACTCAGAATTGGAAGAACCAGCTGTGAACATCCACTAATAATCAGTATGGAATTTATGAAGTATGAATCTAGGGAAATTGAAAGTCAACAAAAATTATATGAAATGTATAATGATCAATATCCTAGGCATTAGATAGCTGAAAAGAACTAGTAGTTGCTGTTTGGGTTAAGGCAATCGTATGGTCTACTATGCCAGGAATGAAAAATTAAAGAGGAACAGCATCACATTCATCTTCAAAAAGAACATTTCAAGATCTATCCTGTAGTACAATGCTGTCAGTAATAGAAAAATATCGAGCAAGGGCTGGGGTTTGGGGACCATGGTTTAAGGGGACTTCTAAGTCAATTGGCAAAATAATTCTATTATGAAAACATTCTGCATCCCACGTTGAAATGTGGCATCTGGGGTCTTAAATGCTTACAAGTGGCCATCTAAGATGCATCAATTTGTCTCAACCCACCTGGATCAAAGGAGAATGAAGAACACCAAGGTCACACGACAACTAAGAGCCCAAGAGACAGAAAGGGCCACATGAACCAGAGACCTACATCATCCTGAGACCAGAAGAACTAGATGGTGCCCGGCCACAACCGATGACTGCCCTGACAGGGAGCACAACAGAGAACCCCTGAGGGAGCAGGAGATCAGTGGGATGCAGACCCCAAATTCTCACAAAAAGACCACACTTAATGGTCTGACTGAGACAAGAGGAACCCGAACGGTCATGGTCCCCAAAACTTCTGTTGGCCCAGGACAGGAACCATTCCCGAAGACAACTTATCAGACATGAAAGGGACTGGACAATGAGTAGGAGAGAGATGCTGATGAAGAGTGAGCTATTTATATCAGGTGGACACTTGAGACTGTGTTGGCATCTCCTGTCTGCAGGGGGGATGGGAGGATAGAGAGAGTTGGAAGCTGGCAAAATTGTCATGAAAGGAGAGACTGGAAGGGCTGACTCATTAGGGGGAGAGCAAGTGGGAGTACTGCGTAAGGTGTATATAAACTTATATGTGACAGTCTGACTTGATTTTTAAACGTTCATTTGAAGCTCAGTAAAAGTTCATTAAAAAAAAGGAAAGATCAAAATGGATGTCAGAAGAGACTCTGAAACTTGCTGTTGAATTTTGAGTAGCTAAAGCGAATGGAAGGAATGATGAAGTAAAATAGTTGAACAGAAGATTTCAAAGGGTGGCTTGAGAAGACATAGTAAAGTATTATAGGGAAATGTACAAAGACATGGTATTAGAAACCAAATGGAAAGAACACACTCAGCATTTCTCAAGCTGAAAGAACTGAAGAATAAATTCAAGCCTTGAGTTGCAATATTGAAGGATTCCGCTGGGAAAATACTGAACAATGGAGGAAGCATCAAAAGAAGATGGAAGGAATACACAGAGCCACTGTATCAAAAAGAATTGGTCAATGATCAACCATTTTAGGAGACAGGATATGGCCAAGAACCAATGGTAGTGAAGGAAGAAGTCCAAGCTGCACTGAAGGCATTAAGAAAAAAGGGTCCAGGAATTAAGGACTACCAATTGAGTTGTTTCAACAAATGGATGCAGTACTAGAGGTGTTCACCTGTCTATACCAAGAAATTTGGAAGACAGCTACCTGGCCAAACAAAAGTGCCCATTCCAATGAACGGTGATCCCACAGAAAGTGGAAGTTATCAAACAATATCATTAATATCACACACAAGTAAAATTTTGCTGAAGATTATTCAAAAGCAGTGGCGACAGTACATTATGGGAACTGCCAGAAATTCAAACTGGACTAAGAAGAGGACATAAAACAAGGGTTATCGTTGCTGTGTAGATCATAACAAATTATGGATAACACTACAAAGAATGGGAATTCCAGAACACTTAATTGTGCTTATAAGGAAACTGTACATGGACCAAGAGGCAGTTGTTTAAACAGAACAAGGGGATTCAGCAACGTTTAAAGTCAGAAAAGGTGTATATCAGGGTCATATCCTTTCGCCATATTCATTGAATCTGTATACTGAGCAAATAATCCAAGAAGATGGAGTATATTAAGAAGAATGTGACATCTGGATTGGAGGAAGAATCATTAACAACCTGTGATATGCAGAGGACGTGACCTTACTTGCTGAAAGCCAATAGGACTTCAAGCACTTACTGATGAATATCAAAGACTAGAGCCTTCAGTATGGATTACACCTCAAAATAAAAAACAACAACAATAACAAAAACCCAAATCCAAAACTCTTCACAACTGGACCAATTAGCAGTATCATGATAAATGGAGAAAAGATTGAAGTTGTCAAGGATTTCATTTTACTTGGATTCACAGTAATGCCCATGGAAGCAGCAGTCAAGAAATCAAAGGATGCATTGTACTGGGAAAATCTGTTGCAAAATACCTCTTTAAAGTGTTCAAAACAAAGATGTTACTTTAAGGGCCAAGATGTGTCTGACCCAAGCCATAGTATTTTAAATCACCTCATATGCAGGCGAAACCAGGAGGCTGAATAAGGAAGATCAAAGAAGAATTGATGACTTTGAATTATGGTGTTGGCAAAGAATACCACGGACTGACAGAAGAATGAACAAATCCTTCTTGGAAGAAGTTCAGCCAGAATGCCCCTTAGAAGCAAGCATGGTGACACATTATCTCACGTGCTTTGGACATGTTATCAGGTGGGACCAGTACCTTGAGAAGGACATCATGCTTGGAAAAGTAGAGGGTCAGAGAAAAAGAAGATTCTCAACTAGATGGATTGACACAGCAGCTGCAAAAATGGGCTCAAACATAGCGGTGATTTTGTGAATGGGGAAAGACAGGCTGTGTTTCTTTCTGTTGTACGTGATGTCGCTGAGTCGCAACCAACTGATGGTAACTAACAAGAACACAAATATTTGTTCTCAAGTACTTGGTTGGGCAACAATCTAGCTAACAGAATCTTAATATATTGCGTAATGGAGTCCAGAAAATGTTTCCTGTTTGAGATAAAACCTCTGATCAGAAGAGTGATTCATAAAGATTCAGGGTAGTGAAGCATCAGAATCTTGTTGACATGTTATGTAGTGTTTAAATCATTTCTAGTTATCTATTGGAGTAATGTCCCCTCAGATTTGTATTTAAAGCAATTTACAATTTTTAGCTTATTATTATTATATGTAATTGGTAGATCCTCAACACCAGTCTCCATAAGAGATTACTTTTTCTTCCTTCCTTTTATTTTAATTAACTCCCTTGAGTCTCTTATGAACAAACTGATAAAACTGTAGCAAGTGTGCAATTTTGTGCACAATTGCAAACATAGTCATTTTTTGTTATGAAAAGTGGGTTCCTTTAATCTGAGAGCGTTCCTAAAATATCTTTCTCTTAGAAAAGCATATTTTCATTTAAGTTTAAGTAATTAAGGGAAAAAAGTAGAGAAAAATTCTATCTGGCAATTAGAAAGCATATTCTAATTGAGTTATCGATAGTATCCTGGTCCTGTGATTTTTGTAGAGTATGTGAAATTGGGAAATATTAACAGATGGGTATACTTTCCCCATTGCCCCTTTGACTTAAATCCTTCTCAAGAAAAACACTGGAATTAAAGTTCTTATTCAAATAATTGAATGTTTTCTAATATTACAAAAGCAATAATATTCATCATTTATTGTTTGACTTTTGTTTATACCATATGCCCTTAGGGGAAAAAGAGTATCCACACTCCCTGCATATGGCAAGTCACTTGTAATTTGGAATAAATGTCTAGATAATAAAATTAGACAACTCTACAAATACAATGGTAATTACCATTGACATCTCAGGCATCACATATTTTCTATATGTAGATGCAGTACTCAAACCTGCCTGAATATACAGGGATACATATAAACTGTAGCATAATAGATTTTTTAAAAAATAATTTTTATTGTGCTTTAAGTGAAAGTTTACAAATCAAGTCAGTCACATATAAGCTTACATACACCTTACTACATACTCCCATTTACTCTCACCCTAATGAGCCAGCCCACTCCCTCCTTCCAGTCTCTCCTTTCGTGACCGTTTTACCAGTTTCTAAAACTCTCTACCCTCCCATCTCCCCTCCAGACAGGAGATGCCAACACAGTCTCAAGTGGCCACCTGATACAAGTAGCTCACTCTTCATCAGAATCTCTCTCTAACCCATTGTCCAGTCCCTTCCATGTCTGATGAGTTGTCTTCAGGAATGGTTCCTGCCCTGGGGCAAGAGAAGGTTTGGGGACCATGACCTCCGGGATTCTTCTAGTCTCAGTCAGACCATTAAGTCTGGTCTTTTTATGAGAATTTGGGGTCTGCATCCCACTGTTCTCCTGCTCCCTCAGGCGTTCTCTGTTGTGCTCCCTGTCAGGGCAGTCATCGGTTGTGGCCAGGCACCATCTAGTTCTTCTGGTCTCAGGATGATGTAAGTCTCTAGTTCATGTAGCCCTTTCTGTCTCTTGGGCTCATAGTTACTGTGTGACCTTGGTGTTCTTCATTCTCCTTTGATCCAGGTGGGTTGAGACCAATTGATGCATCTTAGATGGCCACTTGTTAGCATTTAAGACCCCAGACGCCACACTTCAAAGTGGGATGCAGAATGTTTTCATAATAGAATTTATTTTGCCAATGGATTTAGAAGTCCCCTTAAGCGATAGTCCCCAAATCCCCACCCTTGCCCTGCTGGCCTTTGAAGCATTCAGTTTTTCCTGGAAAATTCTTTGCTTTTGGTCCAGTCCAGTTGAGCTGAACTTCCCTGTATTGAGTATTGTCCTTCCCTTCACCTAAAGTAGTTCTTATCTACTAATTAATCAGTAAAAAACCCTTTCCCACCCTCCCTCCCTCCCCCCTCTCGAAACCACAAAAGTATGTGTTCTTCTCAGTTTATGCTATTTTTTTTCTCAAGATCTTATAATAGTGGTCTTATACAATATTTGTCCTTTTGCATCTAAGTTCACTCAGTGTAATGCCTTCCACGTTCCTCCATGTTATGAAATGTTTCACAGATTCTTCACTGTTCTTTATCGATGCATAGTATTGCATTGTGTGAATATACCATAATTTATTTAACCATTCATCCATTGATGGACACTTCGGTTGCTTCCAGCTTTTTGCTATCGTAAACAGTGCTTCAATAAACGTGGGTGTGCATATATCTGTTCATGTAAAGGCTCTTATTTCTCTAGGGTATATTCGGAGGAGTGGGCTTTCTGGGTTGTATGGTAGTTTTATTTCTAACTGTTTAAGATAATGCCAGATGGATTTCCAAATTGGTTGTACCATTTTACATTCCCACCAGCAGTGTATAAGAGTTCCAATCTCTCCGCAGCCTCTCCAACATTTATTATTTTGTGTTTTTTGGATTAATGCCAGCCTTGTTGGAGTGAGATGGAATCTCTTCATAGTTTTAATTTGCATTTCTCTAATGGCTAATGATCAAGAGCATTTTCTCATGTATCTGTTAGCTGCCTAAATACCTTCTTTAGTGAAGTGCATGTTCATCTCCTTTGCCCACTTTTTGATTGGGTTGTTTGTCTTTTTGTGGTTGAACTTTAACAGAATCATATAGATTTTAGAGATCAGGCGCTGGTCGGAGAAGTCATAGCTGAAATTTTTTTCCCAATCTCTAGGTGGTCTTTTTCCTTTTTTGGTGAAGTCTTTAGATGAGCATAGGTGTTTGATTTTTAGGAGCTCCCAGTTATCTGGTTTCTCTTCGTCATTTTTGGTAATGTTTTGTATTCTGTTTATGCCTTGTATCAGGGCTCCTAAGGTTGTCCCTATTTTTTTTTTCCATGATCTTTATCGTTTTAGACTTCATGTTTAGTTCTTTGATCCATTTGGAGTTAGTTTTTGTGCATGGTGTGAGGTATGGGTCCTGTTTCATTTTTTTGCAAATGGATATCCAGTTATGCCAGCACCGTTTATTAAAAAGACTATCTTTTCCCCAATTAACTGACACTGGGCCTTTGTCAAATATCAGCTGCTCATGTGTGGATGGATTTATATCTGGGTTCTCAATTCTGTTCCATTGGTCTACGTGTCTGTTGTTGTACCAGTACCAGGCTGTTTTGATTACTGTGGCTGTATAATATGTTCTAAAATCAGGTAGACTGAGGCCTCCCGCTTTCTTCTTCTTTTTCAGTAATGCTTTACTTATCTGGGGCTTCTTTCCCTTCCATATGAAGTTGGTGATTTGTTTCTCCATCACATTAAGAAATGTCATTGGAATTTGGATCGGAAGTGCATTGTATGTATAGATGGCTTTTGGTAGAATAGACATTTTTACCATGTTAAATCTTCCTATCCCTGAGCAAGGTATGTTTTTCCACTTATGTAGGTCCCTTTTAGTTTCTTGCAGTAGTACCTTGTAGTTTTCTTTGTATAGGTCTTTTACATCTTTGATAAGATTTATTCCTAAGTATTTTATCTTCTTGGGTGCTACTGTAAATGGCATTGATTTGGTGATTTCCTCTTTGATGTTGTTTTTGTTGGTGTAGAGAAATCCAACTGATATTTGTATGTTTATCTTGTATCCCGATACTCCCGATACTCTGCTGAACTCTTCTATTAGTTTCAGTAGTTTTCTGGAGGATTCCTTAGGGTTTTCTGTGTAGAAGATCATGTCATCTACAAATAGAGATAATTTTACTTCTTCCTTGCCAATCCGGATGCCCTTTATTTCTTTGTCTAGCCTAATTGCTCTGGCTAGAACCTCTAGCACAATGTTGAATAAGAGCGGTGATAAAGGGCATCCTTGTCTGGTTCCCGTTCTCAAGGGAAATGCCTTCAGACTCTCTCCATTTAGAATGATGCTGGCTGTTGGCTTTGTATAGATGCCCTTTATTATGTTGAGGAATTTTCCTTCAATTCCTATTTTGCTGAGAGTTTTTATCATGAATGGGTGTTGGACTTTGTCAAAAGCCTTTTCTGCATAAATTGATAAGATCATGTGGTTTTTGTCTTTTGTTTTATTGATATGGTGGATTATTACCTGGTATAAATTCCACTTGGTCGTGGTGGATTATTTTTTTGATATGTTGTTGAATTCTATTGGCTAGAATTTTGTTGAGGATTTTTGCATCTATGTTCATGAGGGATATAGGTCGGTAATTTTCTTTTTTGTGTGATGTCTTTACTTGGTTTTGTTATTAGGGAGATGGTGGCTTCATAGAATGAGTTCGGTAGTATTCCAATATTTTCTATGCTTTGAAATACCTTTAGTAGTAGTGGTGTAAACTCTTCTCTGAAAGTTTGGTAGAACTCTGCAGTGAAGCTGTCCGGGCCAGGGCTTTTTTTTTGTTGGGAGTTTTTTGATTACCTTTTCAATCTCTTTTTTTTTTATGGGTCTATTTAGTTGTTCTACTTCTGAATGTGTTAGTTTAGGTAGGTAGTGTTTTTCCAGGAATTCATCCATTTCTTCTAGGTTTGCAAATTTGTTAGAGTACAATTTTTCATAATAATCTCATGTGATTCTTTTAATTTCAGTTGGGTCTGTTGTGATGTGGCCCATCTCGTTTGTTATTCGGGTTATTTGTTTCCTTTCCTGTATTTGTTTAGTCAGTCTGGCCAATGGTTTATCAATTTTGTTAATTTTTTCAAAGAACCAGCTTTTGACTTTGTTAATTCTTTCAATTGTTTTTCTGTTCTCTAATTCATTTAGTTCATCTCTAATTTTTATTATTTGTCTTCTTCTGGTGCCTGATGGATGCTTGTGTTGTTCGCTTTCTATTTTTTCAAGTTGTAGGGACAGTTCTCTGATTTTGGCTCTTTCTTCTTTATGTATGTGTGCATTTGTCGATATAAATTGACCTTTGAGCACTGCATTCGCTGTGTCCCATAGGTTTTGATAGGAAGTGTTTTCATTCTCGTTGTATTCTATGAATTTCTTTATTGCCTCCTTAATGTCTTCTATAACCCAGTCTTTTTTGAGCAGGGCATTGTTCAGTTTCCAAGTATTTCATTTCTTTTCCCTTATTTTTCTGTTATTGATTTCCACCTTTAGGGCCTTATGGTCTGAGAAGGTGCTTTGTAATATTTCTATGTTTTGGATTCTGCAAAGGTTTGTTTTATGACTTAATATGTGATCTATTCTAGAGAATGTTCCATGGGCACTAGAAAAAAAGTATACTTTGCAGCTGTTGTGTGGAGTGTTCTGTATAAGTCTATGAGGTCAAGTTGGTTGATTGTAGCAATTAGGTGTTCCGTGTCTCTATCGAGCTTCTTACTGGAAGTCCTACCCTTCTCTGAAAGTGGTGTGTTGAAGTCTCCTACTATAATTGTGGAGGTGTCTATCTCACTTTTCAGTTCTGTTAAAGTTTGTTTTATGTATTTTGCAGCCCCGTCTTTGGGTGCATAAATATTTAATATGGTTATATCTTCCTGGTCAATTGTCCCTTTAATCATTATGTAGTGTCCTTCTTTATCCTTTGTGGTGGATTTAACTTTAAAGTCTATTTTGTCGGAAATTAATATTGCTACTCCTGCTCTTTTTTGTGTATTGCTTTCTTGATATATTTTTTCCATCCTTTGAGTTTTTGTTTGTTTGTGTCTCTAAGTCGAAGGTGTGTTTCTTGTAGGCAGCATACAAACGGATTTTGTTTCTTTATCCAACTGAAACTCTCTGTCTCTTTATTGGTGTATTTAGTCCATTTACATTCAGTGTAATTATAGATAAGTATCATTTTGATGCCTTTTTGTGTGTGTTGACAATTTCATTTTTCCACTTGCTTTTTTGTGCTGAGATGTTTTTCCTTGTAAATTGTGTGTTCCTCATTTTCCTAGTAGTCGAATTTATGTTTGCTGAGTCGTTATGTTTTTCTTGGTTTTTATTTTGAGTTATGGAATTGTTAGGCCTCTTTGAGGTTACCTTAATATTTACCCCTATTTTTCTAAGTAAAAACCTAACTTGTATTCTCCTATATCGCCTTGTTTCCCTCTCCATATGTCAGCTCTATGCCTCCTGTATTTAGTCCCTCTTTTTGAGTATTGTGATCTTTTGCATAATGACTTCAATGATTCCCCGTTTTGAGCATTTTTTCTTTTTAAAATTAATCTTAATTTGTTTTTGTGATTTCCCTATTTGAGTTGATATCAGGATGTTCTGTTCTGTGACCTTGTGTTGTGCTGGTATCTGACATTATTGATTTTCTGACCGAACAATTTCCTTTAGTATTTCTTGTAGCTTTGGTTTGGTTTTTTGAAATTTTCTAAGCTTGCGTTTCTCTGTAAATATTTTAAGTTCACCTTCATATTTGAGAGAGAGTTTTGCTGGATATATGATCCTTGGCTGGCATTTTTCTCCTTCAGTGCTCTATATATGTCATCCCATTGCCTTCTTGACTGCATGGTTTCTGCTGAGTAGTCTGAACTTATTGATTCTCCTTTGTAGTACACCTCTCTTTTCTCCCTGGCTGCTTTTAAAATTTTCTCTTTATCTTTGGTTTTGGAAAGTATGATGATAATATGTCTTGGTAATTTTCTTTTTGGATCAACCTTCTATGGTGTTTGATAAGCATCTTGGATAGATATCCTTTCATGATGTCATCATGATATCTTTCATGATGTCAGGGAAGTTTTCTGCCAACAGATCTTCAACTATTCTCTCTGTATTTTCTGTTATTCCTCCCCGTTCTGGAACTCCAATCGCACGCAAGTTATTCTTCCTGATAGAGTCCCACATGATTCTTAGGGTTTCTTCCTTTTTTTTTTTTTGATTCTTTTTTCAGATTTTTCTTCAACTATATTGGTGTCAATTGCCTTATCCACCAACTCCCCCACTCTGCATTCCAATTGCTCGATTCTGCTCCTCTGACTTCCTATTGAGTTGTCTAATTCTGTAATTTTACTGTTAATCTTTTTGGTTTCTGAATGCTGTCTCTCTATGGATTCTTTCAGCTTATTAATTTTTCCACTATGTTCTTGAATAATCTTTTTGATTTCTTCAACTGCTTTATCAGTGTGTTCCTTGGCCTTTTGTGTAGATTGCCTTATTTCATTTATGAGGTCATCCCTGATGTCTTGAAGCATTCTGTATATTAGTTTTTTATATTCTGCATCTGGCAATTCCAGGATTGTATCTTCATTTGGGAAAGATTTTCATTCTTTAATTTGGGGAGCTGTAGAAGCAATCATGATCTGCTTCTTTATGTGGTTTGATATCAACTACTGTCTCCGAGCCATCTATAAGACATTGTAATGATTTATTTTATATTTGCTCACTGAGTCTTATCTTGTTTTGTTTTCTTTCAATATATGTAGATGGGTTACTAGATCGTGCTGTCTTGATTGTTGTAGCCTTTGAATCACTTATGTCCTATTACCAGGTGGTTTGGGCTGTTACCAGATATATAAGCCTAAGAGTCTATTCACTATTCTTGAGTAGAATCTGATTTTGGGTCACCAAGTGTGGGGGTAGACTGTCACCTATTAACTGAGAGGAGTAGTGGTGATAGTTGTGTACACCAGATTCTAGTAGCAGCAGGGGGTCATACTCCGGGGGGGCAGGATACTGACAGGCTTCCCCCAAGTGCCAGTGAGGTAAGTGGTGTCTCTCTTCCTAAAGCACTTTGGTGGGTGGGCTCTGCAGCTATACCTTAGGCACCAAATGCATGTACCTCTACAGATTGGTTAAAAAAAAGTAGGTGTCATTATCTTCAGACCCATACGGCAGGAGGCTAGGTGGTTTGCGTGGAGCTTCAGCCCTCAGTTCCCCCTTGTAGGTCAGTGAGGGCTCTGTTTAATAGGTAGAGATATCATACCTGGGAAACTTGTCTTTCCAGTAATCTGCTAAAACATTTACAGTCAGATCACTATCAGAATTGCCTTTGCTTTATAATAGCCACTTTGTTCCCTGTAGGGATGAAAGCCCAAGACTGTGGATTGCAAATGCTTGGCTGGAGCTGGTTCTGTATTTTTGGTCCAATTTTGGGGAGTCAGGGAAGGATTTTTGGTCCCTGGTTTTTTTTGTAGCTGCTTCTCTCAGGCCAGGAGAATGGGTTAGGATAAGACAAAAACAAAACAAAAAAACCACAGAGCACTTCACTCTCTGGCCCAGGAAATTCCAATGTTAATGAAGCCCCCTGGGAACGGGAGGGGAGGGATCAGATAGGTAGCAGAGAGTAGCACCCAGGAATATAGACAAAGTTACTTATCTTGCTTGGAGATGACTGTTTTATCTTAGATTCCCGAGGGGCCTGTAGCCTGTGTGCATTGGCTGGGTTGAGATTGCCCCCGAGGGTCAGGCCCGCATCCTGTGCCTGTGCTGTATCAGAAGCCGTGGTCAGTTCCTCTGCTCCCAGTCCAAAGCCCAGCGCCAAAGTTCCCCAGCTGGGATGCCACACTACAGGTTCCAAAACCAGTCTCTGCCTTCCGGTGACTTCTCCTCCTGTCAGCCGTGTCTCTGCGCTGCCGGCGTGCACTGGCTGGGCTTACCCTGAGGTCACTTCTTGGGGCTAGGGCTGCGTCCCATGTTTCTGCTCTCTCAGGATATCTTGCTCCGCTCCCCTGCCCCCAGCCCAAAGCCCGGGGCCAAGGTTTTTCTGACTGGGACACTGGCTTCAGGCTCCGAAAACAGTCGCTGATTTCCCATGGTTGCTCCTTCTCTCCTTAGCCGTGTCAGTGTGCAGCCTGCTCGTGCTGGCTGAGTCTCTGTCACTCATGTCAACTCCTTAGCTTTGTGTTCATCGGTCAGGGTTCGTAGATTGTAATGTATGTGATCAATACACTTGTTTTTCCGAGTCTTTTTGCAAGAGGGATCCAAGGTGGCTTCTACCTAGTCAGCCATCTTGGCCCCGCCTCCCATGATAGATTTTTTAACTACATGAAATTGTACTCCTTCAGGAATTTTGAAGAGCAAAAATAGCATCTATTTTACAGATTCTTGAAACCAGCATGTAGATTTGTCATCTAGCCACATGATGTTAGCAAATATTGTTGAACTGACTCTGTTCTCTTTCTGACTGAGTGTAGAGCAAAACTGAGAGTTGAAGAAATGAAAGTACTGGAACACATTCTTGATAAATAAACACTTGTGATCACTCAGTTTATGATCTTTTTAGTGGTCAAGGAATAAAACAAAAATGGCTGCTATCCTTGACTTCAGATTTTGAGATTTACTGAAATCATTAGTTTGAATCTATCTGCCAATGTATCTGTCGATCTCCCAATCTATCATCTAGCTATCTATCTAATCTATTTTCCAAAGCAAAAAAAAAAAAAAAACCCAAACCCTTTGCCATCTAGTTGATTATGACTCATAGCAACCCTATAGGACATAGTAGAACTGCCTTATAGGATTTCCAAGGAGTGACTTGTGGATTCACCGTAGCTCTTAATCACTGTGCCACCAGGGCAATTTGAATCTATATACCTGCCTATCATCTATCTATCTGTCTGTCTGTCAGTTGGTCTGTCTGTCGGTTGGTCGGTCTGTCTATCAATCATCTATCTATCATCTATTACCTATCATCTATCTATTATCTATCATCTATCTATCTATCGGTCTGTCTATCTATCTATCTAATCACCTACATCTCTCTAACTATCATCTAACCTATTTTCCAAAGCCAAAAAGAAACTCAAATATAAATATAAAATATTGGGGAAAAATACTTGAAAATAGGGACATGGTAGATTATTATTGCTATAAATTGCTATAAAACCATTGCCGTTGAGTTGGTTCCAACTCACAGCGACCCTATAGGACAAAGTAGAGCTGCCCCATAGGGTTTTCAAGGAGTGTCTGGTGGATTCGAACTGCTGACCTTTTTGGTTAAGAGCCATAGCTCTTAAACAGCATGCCACCAGTGTTTCCTATAGCACCTCAGATTGTCAATAGCTGTCATTCAAAACCAAAACAAAAATTTTATAAGAAAATACACATTTTTGCTACATTAACTAGAGTGAGAAAAAATGAAATTAGGGGAAACACATCTTCTATGCAAGGGTCAAACATTTTTATTCAAGTAAGATGTATATATTAATAACCTAGTGGAATGATTTTTAAAATGAATAAGGTAATTGATTTAGAGATAGAAAAATACCCTAATTTAAATACCCAGTGGGACCTGTATATTAACTCTGAAATTAAATACATGAATGTTCAGATAGCACTTCAACATCTTCATTAAAATAAAGAGAAAATATCTCTTTTCCACCATGGATATACATACAAGACAGTAGTCTACTGAACATAAAGTATACGATTAACTATGTAGCAAACAATGGGCCTATTCATTTATAGAGAAATTTTTTACTTATGTATTTAAGAAAAGTGAAGTTGAGTGTCAGAAATAATATAATTAGGATCACAAGTGACTACTGACTCTCACTTCTATACTAGTCCTAGACTAACAAAAAGATTTAATGAAACTCCTTATTCCTAGTAATTAATATCACCCTCATCATTAGACTAAGAAGACAAAATTATTTACTGTAGTCTGAACAAACAGGAAAAAAGTAATATTTAAGACCTTATAGATTGAATCCAAGACAAAGAAAAATAAGAAAATAATTGATTGTGTTTGTTTTTCCTATAGCTACATTTCTTTCCCTACTTTATTTAGACTTTTGAAATTACTAACTGTGTCTTGAAGATATTTCAAAATGATGAGTTCAAATACAACAGATTATAAGAAGACTGATGATTTGGAATCAGAAAAAATAATCATTGAAGAAAATAAGTCAAAGGAACAATGGAGCAATACTGCATCAAAGCTAAAAAATTAATGGTGTATACTGGAGAATTTTGATCATACTTACGGAAAACATATAATTCCTAATAATTCTATATGTTTGATAAATTTAAAAAGTCTTTTCATAAAGTAAAAGATGTTGAACATGCGTAGTAAATTGACACTGGCAAAGTTGGCAAAATTTTATAAAAACTTATTGCAATAATTTTTAAAAGTACACAGAAAACACATCTCAAATAATACTTATCCTCTCTCTATTTAGAACATTTAAGCAGAATTCAGATTATTTGGAAATGATTAGCCAATATTTAAATCACTTTTCAAGTCCAAAGGAGAAAGAGAAGAAAGAACTTCGTATTGTAATAAGTAAAACTTTAATGTATACGGTACAGTGAATTAGAAGATGTTTAGGTTGATCTGTACTATAATTTTAGGGATCACCTGCCTTGTCAAACTGTGACAAATATTTACACTTGTTTACATTTCTGGTTATCAAGTTTTTTCTGATAGTAGCTTTAAAAAAGATCCTGTTATTTCTGCTTTTGTGTTTTTTTCCCAATGTCGATTTAATAGGATTCATAAGTGAAATGAAGAACCAGTCAGAGGAGATAGAGTTCATTCTCTTGGGACTGACAGATGACCCAGAGTTGCAAATTGTGATTTTTATATTTCTCTTTCTCAATTACATTTTGAGTGTGATGGGGAACTTAGCTATCATCCCCCTCACGCTGTTGGATCTTCGCCTCAAGACGCCAATGTATTTTTTTTCTCTGAAATTTCCCCCACTTGGAAATCTTATTGACAACAATATCTATTCCTAGATTTCTGACAAGCATTGTGACTAAAAAGAAAATCATTTCCTGCAATGGTTGTGCATCTCAATTGTTCTTTTTCCTCTTAATATGTGTTACAGAGTTTCACCTTCTGCCTGTCATGTCTTATGACCCTTATGCAGACATCTGCAAACCTTTGCATTATCCCATCATTATGAGAAGCCAAGTGTGCTACCAACTGGTACTCAGTTCATGGACAGCTGGCTTTCTGATTACCTTTCCACCGTTGGTCATAGGGCTGAAACTAGAACTCTGTGCTTCCAAAGTAATGGATCATTTCATGTGTGACACTTCTATTTTACAGATGTCTTGCATAGACACTCACTTCCTAGAATTAATTTCATTTGTTTTTATCAGCTATAATACTTGTGGTCACATTGCTGTTAGTGATTTTTTCCTATACATATATAATCAAGACCATTCTAAAAATCTCTCCTACTCAGAAAAGAACGCTTTTTCCACTTGTTCTGCCCACATGATTGTAGTTTCCCTTACTTATGGTAGCTGTATCTTCATTTACATGAAGCCATCAGCAAAAGAAAGGGTGACTTTATCCAAAGGTATAGCTGTTATCTATGCTTCATTTGCTCCTTTATTAAATCTCTTCATTTATAGTCTAAGAAACCAGGAAGTGAAACAAGTTTTCAAGGATACATTCAAAAAGATTGTCACTGTTTTCAAAAAATGAGGAAAAATTTTTAAAATTTTGATGTAAACATTAAATAAAGATTATTGCTCCTATGTTCCTGTTTACCTAATCTGTTCTTTCAATTAATTGACTTTCTTATAGCATTTTAAACAAATTCAGTGTGATTCACTCTTCCCTACTTCTCTTTATGATTAATATTTCCTGCAGTGTTATAGAATTCTCCCTTTTAGATTTCATCACAAATTTATTATTATTATTACCTCCCAAGATATGGAACTCTTTTTCCCTTAAAAAAAACTGAGAAAAAATCCAATTATAATTATTTATTAATATACCGTGTACAGAAGTCCTGATGGTGTAGATGTTAATTGCTATGGCTGCTAACCAAAAGGTTGGCAGTTCAAATCCACCAGGTCCTCTGTGGAAACCCTATGGGGCAATTCTATTCTATCCTATAGGGTCGCTAGGAATCAGAATCAACTCACCGTCATCAGGTTTGGTTTTTCATTTTATACCCTGTACAAATGGTTGGATGAGTATAATTGATTAACATCCATTTATTATAGGTACGCTTATCCTAGGTTCTACACTAGTCAAAATTTTGGTCCTTATTAGGATGAAAAAGCTTACTGTGGAGGAAACAAAGAAACCAACAAATATCATAGATAGTAATTTCTCTTATAATGGAGCAATATACAGAATTATGTGTTCATAGTAATGAATGCTTAATTATTTTAGTGAATCAGGAATGCAGTTCGAAAAGAGGTGATTCTTGTGACACTTGCAATATACATGAAAGAAAGTGTAAAGGAATGATATAGACGTGTATAAGAGCATGCACACTATTCGGGGGCACTAGGAAGTAGTTCAAATACTGCTAGCTAGTATCACTAACCCGAAAATGAGTAGCACAGTGTTCTGTGTCAGCTAGCCAGGTTGTAACTCCAGATTTACATGTCAGCCTGGTTAAGTTTCCCAAACTCTCTATCGATAAGTTTCTCCATTCATGAGATATAAATAACAATTGTTCTTACTTGATAAGGTTATTTTCAGAATGAAATGAAGTATGTATAAAACAATTCAAGGTCACCACGTGGCCTACAATGAGCTCTCAATAAGTGTTAGCTGCCCTTTGGGAGGAAAAATTGTGTCAGTTAGGGTAGATTGTAACAATGCAAGAAAAAGAGGAAGGCTTTAAATCATAAAAAATTTTGTTATTTTTGTTGTTAAACAGTGCCGTCAAGTCAGTTCGACTCATAGCGACCCCATGTACGAAGGACAGAAACATGGGTCCTGCGCCACCCTCACAATTGTTGCTATGTTTGAGCCCATTGTGGTAGGCACTGTGTCAATTCATCTTGTTGAGGATCCTCCTATTTTTTGTAGATCTTCTGCTTTAGCAATCATGATATCTCTCTCAAGGTACTTGTCTCTTATAATAACATGTCTAAAGTACTTGAAGTCTCGCCATCTTCATTTCTAAGGAGCACTCATTCTGTACTTTTTTGAAGACAGATTTTTTCACCCTCCTGGCAGTCCATGGTATAGTCAATAAAAAAAAAATAAAAAATAAAACTTTTTTTTCAATACCCTTTGCCAATGCCATAATTCAAATGGAAAAATTTTTCTTCAGTAATTTTTATTCCTTGTCCTGCTTTTGCATGCATATGTGGCAATTAAAAATATTATGGCTTGGGTGGGGTCCACCTTAGTCCTAAAAGTGAGGTCTTTGTTTTTAACACTTTAAAGAGGTCTTTTGCAATAGATTTGCCCAATGCAATGTGTTGTATGATTTCTTTTTTCATTTGACTTTTTTCTTTTTTTGTATTGTCATTTAGATGAAGGTTTACAGAGCAGATTCGTTGCTCATTAAACAATTAATACACATATTGTTTTGTGACATTAGTTACCAATCCCATAACATATCAACGGTCTCCCTTCTCAACCTTGGGTTCCCTATTACCAGATTTCCTGTCCCCTCCTCCCATCTCATCCTTGCCCCTGGGTTTGTGTGAGTATTTACTCTCATTTTGTTTTATGAGCCTATCTCATCTTTGGCTGAAGGGTGAACCTCAGGAATGACTTCAGTACTGAATTTAAAGTGTGTCCAGGGGGCATACTCTGGGTGTTTCTCCAGGCTCTGTCAGACCAGTAAGTCTAGTCTTTTTTTGTGAGTTAGAATTTTGTTGTATATTTTTCTCCAGCTCTGTCCAGGACCCTGTATTGTGATCCCTGTCAGAGCAGTACGTGGTGGTAGCCAGGCAACACGTAGTTGTGCTAGACTCAGTCTGGTGGAGGCTGTGGTAGTTGTGGTCCATTAGTCCTTTGGACTAATCTTTCGCTTGTGTCTTTGGTTTTCTTCATTTTCCCTTGCTCCAGATGGGGTGGGACCAGTGGAGTATCTTAGATGGCCACTCACAAGCTCTTAAAATGCCAGAAGCTATTCACCAAAGTAGGATGTAGAACATTTTCTTTATAAACTATGTTACGTCGATTGAGATAGATGTCCCCCGAGGCTGTGGTCGCCAGCCCACAGCCCAGTAATTCAGTCCCTCAGAGAGTTTGGATCTATGAAGCTTCCATGTCCTTGCCTTGGTCAAGTTGTGCTGAATTCCCCAGAATTGTGTATTGTCTTACTGTTCACCAAATTTACCACTTATCTATTGTCTAGTTGGCATTTTTCCTTCCCCAACCCTCCCCTTCCTAGGATTGTTTCTTGCTGTGTGTAAGCCTTTTTATGAGTTTTTATAATAGTGGTCTCATGCAGTATTTGTCCTTTTGTGATTAATTTTTTACACTCAGCGTAATGCCCTCCAGATTCATCCATGTTGTGAGATATTTCACAGATTCATCATTGTTCTTTGTTGTTGCATAGTATTCCATTGTGTGTATGTACTATAGTGGTTTATCCATTCAACTGTTGATGGCACTTAAGTTTTTTCCATCTTTTTGCTATTGTGAATAATGCTGCAATGAACATAGGTGTGCATGTGTCTGTTTGTGGGATGGCTCTTATTTCTCTAGGATATATTCCTAGGAGTAGGATAGCTGTGTCATAAGGTATTTCTATTTCTAGCTTTTTAAGGAAGCTGCCGTACCGTTTTCCAAACTGGTTGCACCATTTTACTTTCCCACCAGCAGTGCATAAGAGGTCCAGTCTCTCTGCGGCCTCTCCAACATTTGCTATTTTCAGTTTTTTGGATTTGTGCCAGTAATGTCACGGTGAGACGGTATCTCATTGTAGTTTTGATTTGTGTTTCTCTAATGGTTAGTCATCTCGAGCATTTCCTCATGTCTTTTAGCTGCCTGAATGTCTTCTTTAGTGAAGTGTCTATTCATATCCTTTGCCCATTTTTTTTAATTGGATTTTTTTGTTGTTGTAGAGGTGTTGGGTTTTCCTATAGATTTTAGAGATTAAACCTTTGTCAGATTTGCTATAGACAGTTTTTTTTTTCTCAGTCTGTAGGATGTCTTTTTACCCTTTTGGTGAAGTCTTTTGATGAGCATAAGTGTTTAATTTTTAGAAGATCCCAGTTATCTAGCTTATCTTCTGTTGTTTTTGTATTGTTAGTTATCGTTTGTATGCTATTTATGCCATGTATTTGGGCCTCTAGTGTTGACCCTGGTTTTTCTTCTATGATCTTTATAGTTTGGGGTTTTATATTCAGGTCTTTGATCCATTTGAATTAGTTTTTGTGTATGGTGTGACATTTGGGTCTTATTTCATTTTTTTACAGGTGGACATCCAGTTTTGCAGGCACCATTTATTAAAAAGACTATCTTTTCCCCATTTAACGGGGTTTGGACCTTTGTCAAAGATATAGTGACCAGGTGGGTGGACTTCCGTCTGGGCTCTCAGTTCTGTTCCACTGGTCAAAGTGTCTGCCGTTGTACCAGTACCAGTTTTTTTGACTACCATAGCTGTATAGTAGGCTCTAAGGTCAAGTAGTAGGAGTCCTCCTACTTTGTTCTTTTACTTCCATAGTGCTTTACTTAGGCATTTTTGCATTGCCTTTTGCTTTGCCTTTTAGTCTTTATTCCTTTCCTTGCCTTGCCGTTTTGCCTTTTTTCTTTTTGCCTTCCTTTTTTTCTTTTTGCTGTTTTGCATTTTTACCTTGCTTTACCTTGCCTTTTCCTTTGTCTTTTTGGATTTTTGCCTTTTTTCCATTTTAACTTTTGCCTTATCTCTTCCTATTTGCATTTTGGCATTGCCTTTTTGCTTTGCCTTTTAGGCTTTGTTCTTTTCCTTTCATTGCCTTTTGTCTTTTTACTTTTTTACCTTTTAGCCTTTTCACTTGCCTTGCCTTGCTTTGCGTTTTAGCCTTTTTGTCTTCCCTTGTGTTTTTGCCTTTTTCCCTTTCCTTTTTGCCCTGTGTGTTGCCTTTTTGCCTTGACTTTTCCCTTTTAACTTTGCTTTTTTCATTGCCTTTTTGCCGGTATGACTTGCCTTTTTACCAGTTTGCCTTCCCTTTTTGCCTTTTTACCATATTGCCTTGCCTTTTCCCTTTTTGTCTTCCCTTTTTGCCTTTTTCCTTTTTACCTTGCGTTTTACCTTTTAGCCTTGTCTTTTGACTTTTTGCCTCTTTTCCTTTTCTACGTTAGCCTTACCTTTTTGGCTATATATACTTTTGCCTTGCCTTTTTGCATTTTTCCCTTTTTGCTTTTGTGCCTTTTTACCTTGCCTTGCCTTTTTTCCCTTTTTGCCTTTTTCCCTTGTCTTTTTGGCTTTTTGACTCTGCCTTTTTACCTTTTGCTTCTTTGTGGTCTTTTTGTCCTTTTGCCTTTCTTTTTTGCCTTTTTTCCTTGCCTTTTCCCCTTACCTTTTCCCTTTTTGCCTTTCCTTTCAGTTTTTTGGCCCCTGTTTTTGACTTTTTCTCTCTTTGCCTTTTTTCCTTTTTGCCTTATCTTTTTGCATTTTTGCCCTTTTGCCTTGCCTTTTTGCCTTACCTTTTTTCCATTTTGACTTGCCTTTTTGCCATTTTTCTTTTTGACTTCCCTTTTTCCTTTTTTGAATTTTTATCTTGCCTTGCCTTGCCTTTTTGCCTTTTTGCTTGCCTTTCCCTTGGCTTTTTGGATTTTTGCCTTTTTTCCATTTTTACTTTTGCCTTATCTCTCTTCCTTTTTGCATTTTTGCATTGGCTTTTGCCTTTTTGCTTTGCCTTTTAGCCTTTATTCCTTTCCTTTCATTGTCTTTTTGCCTTTTTACTTTTTTGCCTTTTTCCTTCCCTTGCCTTGTTTTATGTTTTGCCTTTTTGTCTTTCCTTGTGTTTTTGCCTTGTTCTCTTTTTCCCTTTCCTTTTTGCCTTGACTTTTTCCCTTTTAACCTTGCCTTTTTCATTGCCTTTTTGCCTTTATGACTTGTCTTTTTACCGATTTGCCTTCAATTTTTGCCTTTTTACTGTATTGCCTTGCCTTTTTGCCTTTTCCCTTTTGCCTTGCATTTTACCTTTTTGAATTGTCTTTTGACTTTTCCCCTATTTGCCTTTTGCCCTTTTGCCTTATCTTTTTGCCTTTTTGTCCTTTTGCCTTGCCTTTTTGCCTTGCCTTTTTCTCTTTTTGCCTTCCCTTTTTCCCTGTTTTGCCTTCCGTTTTAGCTTTTTGCCTTGTCTTTTTTACTTTTTCCCTCTTTGACTTTTTTCCTTTTGCCTTGCCTTTATTCCTTTTTGCCTTGCCTGTTTTCTTTTTACTTTTTTGCCTTTTTACCTTGCCTTGCCTTACCTTTTTGCCCTGCCTTTTTCCCTTGTCTTTTTGGCTTTTGCTTTTTTCCTTTCCTTTTTTCCATTTTAACTTTTGCCTTACCTCTTTTCCTTTTTGCATTTTGTATTGCCTTTTTTCCTTTTTCACATTTTTCCTTGCCTTGCTTTGCATTTTTGTCTTTTTGTCTTGTCTTGTGTTTTTGCCTTTTTGTCTTGACTTGCGTTTTGACTTTTTGCCTTCCTGCCTTTTCGCCTTTCCCTGTCTTTCCTTTTTGCCTTTTTGCAGTGCTTTGCTTTCTTGCCTTTTTCCCTTGACTTTTTGATTTTTCACCTTTTTGCCTTGCCTTTTTGCCTTCAAGCCTTGCCTTCATGCCTTGTGTTTTTGTCTTTTTGCCTTGCCATTTTGTCTTTTTGACTTTCCTTTTTGCCTTGCCTTTTTGTCTTGCCTTTTACCCTATTTGCATTTCCTTTTTGCCTTCATGCCTTGCCTTTTTGCCTTAATGCCTTGCCTTTTTGTCTGTTTGCTTTATTGTCTTCCTTTTTGCCTTCTCTTTTTGCATTTTTACCTTTTTATATTGCTTGCCTTGCTTTTTGCCATTTTTGCCTTGACTGGCCTTTTTTCCTTTTTTGCCGTGCCTTGCATAGCCTTTTTCTTTGCCATGACTTGCCTTGCCTCTTTGCCTTGCCTAGTGATGCCTTTTTGCCTTTTGGCCATGCTTTTCTTCCTTTTTCCCTGGACTTTTTACCGTTTCCCCTTTTTTCTTTCGTCTTGCATTTTTGCCTTCGCTTTTGGTCTTTCTGCTTTTTTGCATTTTTGTATTGCCTTTTTGCTTTTTTGCCTTTTTACCGTGACATGTCTTGCATTTTTGCCTTATTGCATTGCAAGGAGCTCGGCAGATCTGCCCTTTGGAAATGAAATGTTTCCTCAGGAAAACTCCATTGCGGTAGCCCTCTTCTGGAAGTGGAACGAGCATGTAGAGTTAGCATTAAGAGATTGTTAAAGCACTTTTTAGCCCAGAAAAAATAAGTGCATGGTGAAATCCTAACAAGCTCAAGTGCCTTTCCACAGTTCAAAGTGTATAAATCTACACTCTTTAGCAAGTAAGTGGGCGAGGAGGCAAAATCAGTCTGCATGTTACTCAGTGAAAGAAAGAACTCGCTGACTTCATCCACTCCTCTGAGAAAAGCAGGTATTATGAGAGACTGTCTGTTATTTTCTCTTTCCAGCAATGAGCTCAGAAAATCTGACCCTTGCAAAAGAAACTTCCCTCAAGAAAAATCCATTGCGGTAGTCCTGTTGTTGAAGCGGAAAAAGTATGTAGTGTTTTCATTAAGAGTTGTGAAAGCAAGTTGTTGACCAAGGAAAACAAAGTGCATGGTGAAATTCTAACAAACCCCGGTGCCTTTCCACAGTACAAAGTGTGTAACTATACACTCTTTTCCATTTAAGAGAGCACAGAAGCAACATCAACCTCCATGAGTCTCAGTGAAAGAGAGAACACTCTGAGTTCTTCCATTCCTCTGAGGAGAGCAGTTAGAATGAGAAAACCATCATTTGGTTTCACTTTCCTGCAATGAGCTTGGCAGATCTGCCCTTTGCAAACGGAAGGTTTCCTCAGGAACCTATATTGCGGTACCTCTCTTCTGGAAGTGGAACGAGTACATAGAGTTAGCGTTAAGAGATTGTGAAAGCAGGTGGCTGCCCAGGAAAGACAAAGTGCTTGGTGAAATCCTAACAAGCCCAAGTGCCTTTCTACAGTTTTTAATCTATACACTCTTTTCCAAGTAAGAGAGCACAGAGGCAACATCAGTCTGCATGTTTCTCAGTGAAAGAAAGAACTTCCTGACTTCATCCACTCCTCTGAGAAAAGCAGGTATTATTTGAGAGTGTCTATTCTTTTCTCTTTTCTGCAATGAGCGCAGTAAGTCTGACCATTGCAAACATAAGCTTTCCTCAGGAAAGTCAATGGTGGTAGCCCTGTTCTTGAAGCAGAAAAAGTATGCAGTGTTAGGGTTAAGAGATTTTGAAAGGAAGTATTTGCACAGGGAAAACAAAGTGCATGGTGAAATCCTAACAAACCCAAGTGCTTTTCCACAGTTCAAAGTGTGTAACTACACACTCTTTTCCAAGAGAGCACAGGGGCAACATCACCCTGCATGTTTCTCAGTGAAAGAGCTCTCTGACTTCATCCAGTCCTCTCAAGAAAGCAGTCAGAATGAGAAAACCGTCATTCGGTTTCTGTTTCTTTCAATGGCAAAAGGTCAAAAAGTCAAGACATGAAGGCAAAAAGGCAAGGCAGTAAGGTAAAAAGGATATAAGGTAAACAGGCAAAAAGGCAAGGCATGAAGGCAAAAAGGACAAAAGGCAAAGCAAGGAAAAGCAAAAAGGCAAGGCAAAAACGAAAAATGTGCAAAGGCAAGGCAAAAGGGGAAAAGGCAAGTCAATTTAAAAAGGCAAAAAGCCAAGAAAAAGAGGCAAAAAGGCAAGGGAAAAATGAAACGCAAGGCAAGAAAAAAGGGAAAAAGGGAAAAAGGCCTGGCAAGAGAAGGTAAAAAGGTAAAGGCAAAAAGGCAAGAGAAGGTTAGGCAAAAAGGTAAAAAGGCAAGGAAAGGAAAGCAAAAATGGCAAAAAGGCAAGGTAAAGCAAGGCAAAAAGGGATGGCAGGGCAAAAAGTCGAAAGGGCAAAAAGGCTTGGCAAGGCAAGGCAAAAATGCAAAATTAAAGGCAAAAAGGCCTAAAGGCAAAGAGGAAACGCAAAAACGGAAAAAGGCAAATAGGCAATAAGTCAAAGGCAAGTCAAGGCAAAAAGGGAAAAATGCAAGGCAAAGCAAAAAGGCAAAAACGGAAGGCAAGGAAAAAGGCAGAAAGGTAAAAAGGCAAAAAGCAATGCAAGGAAAGGCAAAAAGCTAAAAGGCAAAGCAAAAAGGCAATGTAAAATTGCAGAAAGGAAAAAAGGCAAGAAAAAAGACAAAAAAGCAAAAAAGAAAAACGCAAAGCAAAAAGGTAAAAAGTAAAAAAGGCAAGGCAAAAAGGAATAAAACCCAGGAAAAAAGGTAAAAAGGCAAGGCGAAAGGGCAAAAAGGAAAAGAGGGAAAAAGTCAAAAAGAGAAGGCAAACAGCTAAAACAAAAGGGAAAAGGGAAGGCAAATAAGGAAAAAACAAGGTAAAAAGGCACCACAAAAGGCAAAAAGGGAAAAGGGAAAAAGACAAGAGAAAAAGGCAAAAAATCAAGATAAAAAGTCAAAAGGCAAGTGAAGACAGAAAGGCAAAAAAGTAAGGCAAGACAAAAAGGCAAAACCACAAAGCAAGGCAAGGAAAAAGGCAAAGAGATAAAAAAGTAAAAAGGCAATGAAAGGAAAGGAATAAAGGCTACAAGGCAAAGCAAAAACAAAAAGGCAATGCAAAAATGCAAAAAGGAAAAGAGATAAGGCAAAAGATTAAAGGAAAAAAAGGTAAGGAAAGAAGGCAAAAATCCAAAGAGAAAAGGGAAAAAGGCAGTGCACAAAGGCAAAAAGACAAAAAAGGAAGGGAAAAAGGCAAAAAGGCAAGGCAAAAGACAAAACGGCAAAAAGATAAGGCAGAAAGAAAAAAGTAAACAGGTGAAGAGGCAAAAAGTCAAAAGGCAAGGGAAAAAGACAAAAAGGCATGACAAAAAGGCAAAAAGGCAAGGCAATACAGTAAAAAGGCAAAAAGGGAAGGCAAACTGGTAAAAAGACAAAAAGGTAAGTCATAAAGGCAAAAAGGCAAGGTTACAAGGGAAAAAGTCAAGGCCATAAGGCACAAAGGGAAAAAGGCAAAAAGACAAGGGAAAAAGGTAAAAATAGAGAGCAAAAAGTCAAGAAGTCAAAAGGCAAGTCAAGGCAAAAACACAAGCCAAGACAAAAAGACAAAAACGCAAAGCAAGGCAAGGAAAGGAAAAAGACAAAAAGGTAAAAAGGCAAAAAGGCAAGGAAAGGAAAAAGACAAAAAAGTAAAAAGGCAAAAAGGCAATGAAAGGAAAGGAATAAAGGCTAGAAGGCAAAGCAAAAAGTCAAAAGGCAATGCAAAAAGGAAAAGAGATAATGCAAAAGTTAAAATGGACAAAAGACAAATATCTAAAAATACAAGGGATAAAGACAAGGCAAAAGAGGAAAAAAGGAAGGCAATATGGTAAAAAGGCAAATAGGGAAGGCAAACGGTTAAAAAAGCAAAAAGGCAAATCATAAAGGTAAAAAGGCTATGAAAAAGGAAAGGTAAAAAGGGAAAAAGTTAAGGCAAATAGGCAAGACAAAAAGCAAAAAGGCAAGGAAAAAGGCAAAAAGACAAGGAGAAAAGGCAAAAGAGCAAAAAGTCAAAAGGCAAGTCAAGACAAAAAGCCAAAACCACAAGGCAAGACAAAAAGGCAAAAATGCAAAGCAAGGAAAGAATAAAGACTAAAAGACAAAGCAAAAAGGCAATGGAAAGTGTAAAAAGAAAAGAAATAAGGCAAAAGTTCAAATGGAAAAAGGCGAGGAAAGAAGGCAAAAAGCCAAAAAGACAAGGGAAAAAGGGAAAAAGGAAAGGCAAAAAGGCAAGGCAAGGCAAGGTAAAAAGGCAAAAAAGTGAAAGGCAGAGGAAAAAGCAAAAAAGGCAAGGAAAAAGAAAAAAGGCAAAAAGGCAAGGCAAAAAGAAATAAAAGCAAGGAAAAAGGCAAAAATGCAAGGCAAAAGGGCAAAAAGGCAAGGCACTAAGGTAAAAAAGCAAAAAGGGAACGCAAACCAGTAAAAAGGCAAAAAGGTAAATCATAAAAGCAAAAGGCAATGAGAAAGGTATGGTATAAAGGGAAAAAGTCAAAGAAAAAAGCAAGGCAAAAGGCAAAAAAGACAAGGGAAAAAGGCAAAAGGCAAGTCAAGACAAAAAGGCAAAAACACAAGACAAGACAAAAAGGCAAAAATGCAAAGTGAGGCAAGGCAAGGATAAAGGAAAAAGGGAAAAAGACAATGCAAGGAAAGGAATAAAGGCTAAAAGACAAAGCAAAATGCAAAAAGGCAATGAAAAATGCTAAAAGGAAAAGAGATAAGGCAAATTTTAAAATGGAAAAAAGGCAACGAAAAAAGGCAAACAGCAAAAAGACAAGGGAAAAAGGCAAAAAGGCACAACAAAAAGGCAAGGCGAGGCAAGATAAAAAGGCAAAAAAGCAAAAAGTCTAAGCAAAAAAGCAGAAAGGGAAAAAAGAATAAAGGTAAGGCAAAAAGGCAAGACAAAGAGGCAAAGAGGCAAGGCAATATGGTAAAAAGGCAAAAAGGGAAGGCAAACCAGTAAAAAGGCAAACAGGTAAATCATAAAGACAAAAAGGCAAGGTAAAAAGGGAAAAAGTCAAAGCAAAAAGGCAAGACAAAAGGCAAAAAGGAAAGGAAAAAAGGGAAAAAGGCAAAGAGACAAGGGAAAAGGGCAAAAAGACCAGGAAAAAGGATAAAAGACAAGGGAAAAGGCAAAAAGGGAAAAAAGCAAGGTAAAAAAAAGACCAAAAGGCAAGGCAATAAGGAAAAAAGGCAGGAAAAAATGCAAAAAGGCAAGGCAAGGCAAAAAGGAAAAAGGCAAAGCAAAAAGGCAAAAAAGCAAATAGGAAAAAAGGCAAGGCAAAAAGAAAAAAAGCAAAAGGCAAGGCAAAAAGGAATAAAGGAAAGGAAAAACACAAAAAGATAAGACAAAAAGGAAAAAAGGCAAAGAGGAAAAATGTCAAAAAGAGAAGGCAAAAAGCTAAAATGGAAAGCAAAAAGGGAAAAAAGGCAAGGCAAAAGGCAAAAAGGTAAGGCAAAAAAACAAAAAAAGCAAAAAGATAAGGCAGATGGAAAAAAGGCAAAGATGGAAAAAGTCAAAAGGCAAGGCGAGAGGTAAAATGCAAAGCAAAAAGGGAAAAGGCAAAAAGACAAGAGAAAAAGGCAAAAAGGCAAGGAAATATGGTAAAAAGGCAAAAAATCAAGTCATAAAGACAAAAAGACAATGAAAAAGGCAATGTTAAAAGAGAAAAAGTCAAGGCAAAAAGGTAACACAAAAGGCAAAAGGGAAAGGGAAAAAGGCAAAAAGACAAGGGAAAAAGACAAAAAACAAGGAAAAAGGCAAAAACAGAAGGCAAGACAAAAAAGCAAAAATGCAAAACAGGGCGTGTTCGGGGGGCCGCGGGCGTTTGCCCGTGCAGTGTCTTCCACGTGGGCATCCCCCTGTGCACCGCGGGGTGCCGTGGTGCGTCGCGTCGGCACCGCACGGAGTGCCTGCCGTGCCCGTGGGTGGCGCAGGCGCACTGTGCGTCCACGTCCGTCTGAGCGTGCGAGTGTGGCACGGCGGCTTAGGGACGTCACGCTTGCGCACGGTGCGGGAGGTGCTCGTACATTCGCTTCATCCGCCCGTGTTTCGGGTGCTCAGTCTGTCCGCATGTGTCGCCGGCTGTGTCTCTGAGCCCGCGTGACGCCTGCCTGTGGGTGCCACGTGTACAGGGCCGCATCCGTGTCCGCATCCCCGAGCATCCCATGCAGCGCGTGCACATGCGGACCGTGCCTGCATGCTCCGTGTATCGTGTGCGCGGGGGTGACGTGTGTCTGCATTCCCACGTGTTCCGCCTGCCCGCGTCTACCTCTGCATCTCCTGAGCGTTCCGTTCGTGCATCTGCTGTGTGCGTGTGTCTCCGTGTTTCCTTGTGCTCCAGGCGTGCATCCATGTCTCCAGAGGACACTGCGGTGTGTGTATGCAAGCCCATGAGCGCGGGAGCATTTCCGTCCTTCCGTCCGTCCTCCTCCTCCTCCGCTCCCCACCCCCCACAGCCCCCCACCGCCCCCACCACCTCCACCATCTCCAAACCTCTTCCCCGCCTGGTGGGTGCCACCTGGCGGACACATTGGGCTGGATCTGCATATCACCAGCATGGGGCCGACGGAAAGGGCGCAGGCTGGGTGGGGTTGGGGGTGAGGGTGGGCGGTGGAGGGGGGTGGCGCCAGTGGTCCTCGGCGGCGGCGGGGCTAGCACCGCCAGCACGTGCCCCTCCGGTTTCAGTCGGGACCGCCTCCGTGACATCGAAGAGAGTTTCCCCATCCGTCCAAGGGCGCAGGGGTTCGAACGACCGAGGGTGCCATCGTCCCTCGACGACCGCCTTTGGGTCACGCACACACTCGGAGACGTCCTGTCTCAACTGAAAGGAGTCAGTGGAGTAGAAACCGCAGCCCTCGAGGCAGCTACCTAACACCGGGTGCGTGCGCACGGACGCGTCCAGGGGGGCGTGTACTGGCGCAGGCGCACCTGTATGCGCATACTCACCTACGCACGTGTTCCTGCGCGAGTACGCACGGGCAGGCACATGCGTACGAGTACGCACATGTGGACGCACCGCCCCTGCACAGGCGCGTGTACGTGCCTGCGTGTCCGTATCTGCAGCCATGTTCGTGCGCACGTACGCGCCTACCACTCTTTTCTACCTAACGCTGTCACTGGGGTGGCTCAACATCGAGGTACTCCTCTTCCTCACACTCTCCCTCCCTCTCCCTCTCCGTCTTCCTTTCCATCTACCTCTCTCTCTCTTTCCTTCCTTTTCTGAAACCGGGTTTTCCTCTCCGAGAGCCGTTCAGCTCCTCAGGCGAAACCAACTCACCAAGTACTGGAGACCGAGTGCAAAGACGGAGCCCTGCGGCGCGGCGGCTCGGAGCTCAGCTGCCAACTGAAACGTCGGCAGTTCAGATCCACCGGCTGCTCCTCTGGAAGCCCGTGGGGTGGATCGACTCTCTCCCCTAGGGTCGCTCCGAGTCCCGACCCGCTCGATGGCAAGCGACGGCAGCAGTGCAGAGAGTTATCTAAACAGAAATGAGAATGATGACGAACGTGAGTCTTCACTGCCACGCCCTACTCCCCACTCGAGCACCTTTCAAACTCGGGTGTTTCTCTCCATGTGGGAGGTTTCCCCCGACTGAGAAAAAATAAACTGCCCCCAAGGACGGCCTGCGTTTAGAGCCCCTTCATAGTAGCGCATCTTCACGGGACGACGGCATGCGCGCCCATCACCCGCTTTCCGGAAAGTTCCCCCTGTAGAGAGTCGCGAACACGGGCGAAGACGGAAGAGTCCACGTACCCGTCACCTAAGTTCAGCCATCGTCCAATTTGAAACCGGTGCCTTCCCGGCCCCGTCTTCCCGTCGATTGAAGCCTCCTGGGGACGGGATGTCTTCCAGCCAAACCAGCCTACTGTACTCTTCCCCTCCTACATATCTCAGGAGGTCCCTCGGACAGGGAGTGACCCGTCAGATGTCCAGTCCGCCGTGAGCTTTCCACGACGACGGTCGGTCGGGTCCGAGCACGGCACGAACTTCACACACCTTGTTCCTCCAGCTTCCCAGGAGGCGTTCGTGGCATGGTAACGCGTGCAACGTGGGAACGGCGACACTACCCTTGGCCTTACAACCCCCCCAAGCTGAATATGGCCCCGGCCTTCACCTCGGGCTGAGTTGGCGGGTGGGAGTCGGGCAGGGGGATCGGCAACAGCAGCCCTCGTCGGCAGGCGGCGCTAGCGCCACCGGCATGCAGCCTTACGGTTTCTGTTGCGATTCTCCCCGTGGGCGCGGAGACAAGCTTCTCCATCCGGCCAAGGGGGCTCCCGTTCGATGGACCGAGGGTGACGATGCGGGCTTGCCGTCCGCCTGAGCGAGCGTGCAGATACACGCACGCAAGCAGGCACAGACGCGCGCAGACGTGCACAGATGCACGCACAGACGCATATGCTCAGACATACACTCACGCACAGACACGCACACACACGCACGCACGCACACGCAGACGCGCACTCATATCCACTCAGACACGCACGCACACAAAGATGCACACACGGACGTGTGAGCACGCATACACAGGTACAGGAGCACACACAGACACGCGCAGACGTGCGCGGACGCACGCACACAGGGCACGCACGTGCACAGAGATGCACTCACACGCAGAGACACGCACACACGTACACACAGATGCACACACACAGACACGGACTCACATCCACAGGCGCGCACACACAGACACACACACGGACTTGCCCACATATGTGCACACAGACGTGCACACAGATACGCAGATGTGCTCAGACACATACACACAGATATGCACATGCACACACACGCAGGCGCACACGCACAGACACGCACTCACACCCACCCAGACGCACACTCACACCCGCACAGATGCACACAGGCACACACACGGGCACGCACGCACACACGCACGCACACACGCACACACACAGTCACGCACACACACGCAGATGCTCACACACAGGCACACACAAGCACAGATGCGCACGCACATGCACACGCACAGATGAGCGCACACACAGACACGCACATGGGGACGCACACAGACCTGCACGCACACATGCACACACGCAGAGCCACGCACACACACAGACGCGTGCACACACAGGGACACGCACACACACAGATGCGCGCTCAGACACACGTGCACACACGCGCACGCACCAGGGCACCCGGAACGTTTGCCAAATCCCCGCCCCCCTCAGCACCCCAGGCCCCGGCCCCAACGCGCATGGTTCCCCACCGCCCCCACCCTCCTACTCCCCCACCGCCCCACTCTCGGTCCCCCACCCCCAACCCCCCTCCGGCCCTCCACCCCCCACGACTCACGCACGCCCTCCTGTCCGCCCGCGCTCTCATGCTCGCGACGCCGACTCACCCCGCTCCCTTTCCCCCCGCCCCGGAGACGCCACCTTCCCGAGTCCGCCCGCGAGCCTGGAGACCACTCACTCAGGCGGAGCCTCCTGAGAGCCTCTGGTTGGGCGTTCGCGGCCGGGCCGCCGCTCCTCCGCTAGACCTAAGTCGGGCCTCCCTCGGTGAGATGTTTTCCGCAGTCGGACCGGGGGGCCCAGAGCCCATCCGTACCAGCTTTGGGAAGGGGTTCCCAGCTGCCCCCCCATTTGTCCGCCGGCGTCGCGGAAGGATGAAAAGCAGTGAGGAAGAACGCTCTCAGTGGTGGCCGTGGTTTTCTCTTGTGACGCGGATGCCGGCAAACGCACGGCTCCCCCCCTCCCTCGGAACGCAATTTGCCCGTTCAACCTGCTTCACGCCTACCGTTGGCTCGGCAACAGGGACGACGGGGAAAAACGTTTCCCAGTCTGCCTGCTGTGCCACGCGGGAACTCAAAGAACGAGGAGGAAAACCTCATCTCGTTCCGTTTGTCGCGTCCGTCCAAAGGATACGGATCGGAGAACACCTGCCCATCCCACACTTGGGACGTGCTCTCCCTCCCGCCCCCGGTGGACGCTCATCCCCTTGGGCGCCTACCCGTTTGGCCCTTTCAGTGGCGCGCGCCCCATGACGCTCCTGAGAGGTTTCCCCGGAGGCCTAGGCGAGTCTGTCCCCTCCTCCACCCCCAAGCCCTGGCAGGTGCCCAGGTGGACCCGGTTCCGCCCCGCCGCCCTTCGCTCCAGTTGTTGGCCGTCACCTTGCGGCCTCTTCTATGTCGTTCCCCTCTGGAGCTCTGCGGCGCCAACGAGATGGGAAGCGATCCCAGCGAACGCGCACAGGCCATGGCAGCCCAGGGCCTCCGCTCAATTTCCCTGAGTCCAGCCTGTCTCCCTGGGTCCTCCCTCCCAGGGCCCCCCCCGAGTGGTTTGCCCGCCCACCCACCTGCTCACCTGCCTGCCTCCCAACGAGAGGGGATCTCTATCCGGACACACCGGCTGGCCGGCATGGTGCTCCAGGGCTCCAGCGGGGTAGACGGGATCTTCCTGGCTGAGGGGTGAAATGGCCCGGCTGGGTGGATCCCCTTGGATTGGAACTTTGGGAGATGGAGCCAAGATGGTGGAATAGACTGATGCTTCCGCCTAGCCCTCTTTACAACAAAGGCCTGAAAAAACAAGTGAACCAGTATATTTGTGACAAGCTGGAAGTCCTCCTCATCAAAGGCAAGCTTAGACAACGCACTGAGGGGCAGGAGGAGGAAGAGACCTTTCAGAAGCAGAGAGGGTTTACCGGACCTGCATCGCGGGGAGCCCTCAGGCACCATTCCCAGAACGGCTGCTGCAGCGGGCTGGTACTATCATTTCACTGCTGTTTCATCAGGGAGAAGCAGCCAGTCACACAGCCTACTCACACCTCCAGAACCTGAGGAGAACGGAACTCTCAGCAAAAGCTAAGTACTAGCGTATATTTTACCGCACCCCTCCACCGCCAAGCCGGCTTCAATGGTTGAATCTCTGGGCCTGATATTACCCTGTTGAGCACCTAGAGCCATCCTTCTGGCCTTGGGGAAAGAAAAAATGTGTAATGGGGGAAAAGATAATTTGCTAGTCCGTTAACCAGGGGAGCTCAGGACAGAAGAGGCTGCTGTCCAGGCATCAACCGTCCATGGTCCTTGAGCACCTTTCCCTTCTGCATGGACCTGTGTGGGCCTATTTCAGGAGAATAGGCCCTTGTTGGCAAACTGCAGCCATTTCAGCTGTGCAGTGGAAAGGTGGGTGTTTGATATTTGGCATTGCTTTCTGTATTAAACAAGGTGTCCTCACCTACCCACATCAGGTACCTAAAAACTGGTACCTAAGGACTGGTAATTCCACTCAGATCACCCAGCCACCCACGACAGGGGTCCAGAGATAGCTGGTATCTCCCAGTCCTTACAACCAAAAACTTTGGGTGCCCATGGTTCATCTGCAGAACCCACCCCCCAGGATGCTCTAGTTAATACAGACACGTTTTCCTCAGAGTAAATCGGGGGTTGGTTCTCAGCCCCCTGCCTTGTTCAGAGCACAACCCCCTGCTGCAATCAGATACCGGTATATACACGAATCACCCCTGCCCTGTAAGACTGTAGGACAGAGCCTGTACCACACACTTGATATCAGCTACCTGGAAACCTGAGCTGAATTCATACAAGAAAACTGAGTGGACTCCTAGACTGATATACCTGATCACGGCTCTAGCCAGCTGGGGACAGGACCCCAGAGCTTCAAAGGTGAAAGTAATAAAGCTAGCTCACTCAAGCAACCCATAGGGGTATACCAAAACAAAACAAAGCAAACAGCTATGACACAGTAAGCAAGCATAAACTAATACAATAACTTATAGATGGCTTGGAGACAACAGTCAATATCAGGTCACATAAAGAAACAGACCATGATCACCTCAACAGACTCTCAAAACAAAGTATCCAGGGATCTTCTAGATGAAAGTGTATTCCTGGAATTACCAGAGGCACAATACAAAATTTAATATACAGGACCCTTCAAGTCATCAGGAAGTAATCAATATGCAGAACAAGCCAAGGAACACACAGATAAAGCAATTGAAGAAATTAGAAAGATTATTCAGGAACATAATGAAAAGTTTAATAAGCTGGAAAAATCCATAGACAGGCAGCAATCATAAATTCAGAAGACTAACAATAAATTTAAAGAATTAGACAACTCAATTGAAAGTCAGAGGAGCAAAATTGAGCAAGTAGAAGCTAGAATTTGTGAACTGGAAGATGAATCACTTATCACTAATATATTTGGAGAAAAATCAGATAAGAGAATTAAAAGAAATCAAGAAACCTTAAGAATCATGTGGCACTCTATCAAGAGAAATAACCTACGAGTGATTGGAGTAACAGACAGGGAGGGATAACAGAAAATACAGAGAAAATTATTGAAGGTTTGACAGAACACTTCCCTGATATTGTGAAATATGAGAAGATATCTATCCAACATGCTCATCAAACTCCACATAAGGTAGATTTTAAAAGAGAGTCACCAAGATGTATTATAATCAAGCTTGCCAAAGCCAAAGATAAAGAAACAATTATAAGAGCAGCAAGGGATAAAAAAAAGTCAACTACAAGGGAGAGCCAATGAGAATAAGCTCGGACTACTTGGCAGAAACCACGCAGGCAAGAAAACAATGGGATGACATATTTAAAAAATTGAAGGAAAAAATTGTCTGCCAAGAATCATATATCCAGTAAAACTGTCTCTTAATATGAAGGTGAAATTAAGAGATTCCCACATAAACAGAAGTTCAAGGAATTTGTAAAAACTAAACCGAAACTACAAAAAATACTATAGGGAGTTCTTTGGCTAGAAAATCAATAACATCACGTATCAACTCAAGACTAGAACACTGGGCAGAACAACCAGAAGTCAACCCAGAGAGGAAAATCCAAAAAAACAATGTAAGTTTAAAACAAAAGCACAAAACAGAGTAACAGCGATGTTTTTATATAAAACAAGACAACGTTAAAATAATAAACGGGAACTAAAAAATGTATTCACACACGTTCCATATGGAGAAAAAATATGGCGATACAAAAAAGTAGTTTTTAAATTTAGAAAGACGGGTAAATAATAACATAACCACGAAGCAAACAAACTATTCTACTCATCGGCATAAAATACAAGGGGAAAAGAAACTCACCAGAAACAAAATCAACAAAAAATACGAAGAAAGCACAACATATAAAGAAAATCCTCGTGGAATATAAAATTAAGTGGGAAAAAAAACATGTTCGGCGGTGGTGCTGGTGGTGTTAGTTGGTGGGCGCCCTCGCCGGCCGCCGATCCGGATTCGTCCCACTGTCGCCTGCGCCGGGTGTCGGCTGCCACCTGGCGGCAGCTTTTATATCGTTTTCCTCCGGAGCTCCGGCGCCGACGACGTGGGATGCGATGTGGCTGCGCTGGCCGAGGCGACGTTCCAGGACGCCCGCGGCGTCGGCACGATCTTCCCGGTCTCGGTGGGGCGTCGTCACCAGACCCATGTCCCGGGATTGGGCCTGCAGGTTAAACGGTATGGGGTGGTCTCTGCTGTCTTAGTCGCTGCTTCATGGGTGAGACGTTTTCAGCTGCTCTACCGGGTCAACCAGTCCACGCCGGCTCATCCACGTCCCCATGTTTCCGCATACTGAACGTTACAAGAACGAGATGGTTCAGAAAGACGAGTGGAAAAAGGCATGCTAAGAACTTTCACGTGTTTTTTTACGCATGACCATCTCGTCACCGGTCCATGTGGTGTAAGCATGTTGTGCCCTATATAAACACCACGTGCTCGCCCGGGCGGGTCCCGAATCGTCAGAAGAGTTAAACCTCCCGAGAATATTTTTGCAAGTCCTGCTTCGTGGGTCCCCGGGGCAACCCTGTCTGCCCATTGCTGGCCCTTAATGGTGCTGTTCTCCATCTGGTCCTCAAGCACGTGTGTTAGTGCGTGGCTCGTACTTTGGGAACGGTCCCACTTTCCGGAATTTCTCCTAAAGTTTTTTTCTGGGGGGTTATTTCAAGTGTTCACTGTTGGTGCGGTCTTCCCGTGGCGCGCACAAGCAATCACTCTAGCGGCTGCGCGGTCCTGGCCGGCTCCATCACACTGTCTCGTGCATCGACCAGAGTACCCTTGGATCTCCGGGGCTGCGAGAGATGGGGTCGTGTTACCCCGCGATGTATGAAGAGCAGTTCCTTTAGAACGCTGTGACGCGGGTGCGTCTCTTGCCGTGAGTCGCTTTGTTTCTTATACTGTAAATACGCGGTTTGGTTCACGAGATAGCTACCGTTATGCTCTGCTTGTATGGTGACTCTTGTCAAATAACACAGGATTCTGGGTTTTGAGTCCACGGGCCACCGATTTCCCACGTTTATGTGCTGCCTACTTGAAGGCGTACCCTGGTGCATTTATGCCATCTTTTGTGCTTTTAGTTATACGATGCTTCCATCTTCCCTGGGTTCCCGTGACTGACCGCGGTGTTGTGATCGCGGTGTGAGTCGTCTAAATGGCATGCTCTCTTCTGAAAGCAATGTGTGGTTTCCACAATATTCATACGGTCTTGCATCTTTTTTTTTTGTTCGTGTCAGGTGTTCACCCACTGGAGCTTTTTTGGCCGCTCTTCTACAGCATGTGATTGCAGAGCGGGGAAGAACGTGATCCCTACAAAAACCTTGTAGCCCACTACTAGCCATGCTCGTTTTGTGTGTTTTTTGCTGTGCTTTTTTTTTATTTCATCACTGTAGCGAGCTGTCCCAGTCGGAGTTGAATCTGCGCACGACGAGGCACTTTCGTTGTTTACCCAGAGTACGAATGCCCCGTGCCCGTGAGACGGTGTGTTTTCTCGTCTCTGAGGAGAAAAAAATGACTTTTTTGGAGCCGATCTTGTTGCAGTGATTTGTCCCTACTTGCAAAAGTGGTGGGTGGAGACGGAAATGCGTTTTTTTTGACAAAACCTGATGAGCAATGAAACAGGAGTTTCTCTTCCTAGCTGTGAAAGGTTGTGTTTATTTTCTGGAAGCGGTATGGCACAGACCTCTGCATTCTTCTGGACATTGAGTGTTTTGCATGGTACTAGGTGGTGGTCGATGGAGGGGGGAGGCTCTCTCCTTAGTAAAGCGTTCTTTCTATGTCTTTGACGGTGTTTTACGGGTTTTGCAAGCCGTGGCCAAACGCCTTACACAATGTGTTAGTGGTTCATACGCAGGGCTCCTCTAATTTGCGGGAGCAGTCTGCTGGCGCAGTGTGGATGATGAGGAGCACTCTCCGTCTATTGTTATCACTAGACACGCCCTTTGAGCTGTGGGAGGGGCTTGCCAGTCAACCAGCTGGCATCATATAGTGGAAATATGAGTGTGCCTCTGTAGTTTTCCAATCACCACGTTCCAGGACGGAAGATGTGGGCCCGCCATGGAAACACGTATAATGTTTTGTAGTTCTCTGCCTACAAACATGCTGGAGGAGGAAAGGTGCGGATTGCTTAGGATGTGCACTTACTGACGTGGCCATAGGATAGATGAATAGATATATGAAGCGTCCTCTGAAGCACCTGTTGCTCCAGTCGTTTACTCTTGTCCAGGGGGAGTGCACGCATGCCTCCTGGCTTGGTAGAAAGAATACCGTCACAATGTTGGTGTAGCCAAGGGAGACAAGACTTGTTCTCTCGTGAAGTACTCCTGGACCAGGCTTGCTCCCATGTGTGGTGGGCTCTTTGGGGGTATGGGGCCATGGAATGCACAACGGTTGCTCCTGTTGGGATAGAGGTGTCTGTGGCCTTCAGTGACCGGGGGTAGTTGTTGAATTCTGGCTCCCCATGTGTCTCTGCCATTAGTGTCTGCACCTCCCCCACCCACTGCAGTCTTCTGTCTGGCCCTCTTTGCACACGTTAGCACCCCACCCAGGGCCCCAACTTGCTTGATAGTTTCATTCTGCTCTTCACCCAACACCTGTGGATGCAAAGACATAGGAGGGAGTTGTCGGAGATGTCGTGATGGCTCCGTTGGCGCTGTACTCCTGAGTTTGCCAGGAGCCTGGGGACCAATCGCTAATGATGTCATGTCTGTGAGTCACTGGGTGGCTGTGTGTGGTTGCTTGTGCGTATGCTAAATTTTGCTGTCTGGTGTTGCTCCCCAGAGCTTTGCAAGGCATCCCCACTCACCAACTTTTGCCTTTCTGTCTGTCTCTGGATGTGTTCATTCTCTGAAATCTCTTTCTTCTCCCCCTGAGTCACTTCACAGCTTGGAGTGCCTGGCAGAGTGTCTAGAGTGCAAAGAGCAAAAGGGGAAGGCCCCTGGCTGTACTGGTTGTGCATGGTCAAAGAAGATCTGGTAGTCTATGTGGAAAGTCTAGAGAGTAGTCATTGATTGGGGAGCTACATCACGGGTGGACCCTGGCCGGGTGAAGCAGGCTGAAATGTGGCACTCTCCGGAGATGACGAATTCCCCTGGTAACATTGTATGCAAATATCTGGCTGAGTGCCAGGGACAGGGAACATTGACACATACCTGCCAGATGCCTACCCTGGGTTTGAAGAGTCCACCCTCGTCTCCAGCGAGTCATCTCAGCACACACTTTGCCTGCATGCATGGAATCTGCCTCATTTCATGAATGTCTTCTGCTAGGAACACAGGTTGTCACTGAGCCAAAGGAGAGCAGAGACACAGTCAACCGAAGCCCCTATTTTCAAGGTTTTTCCCTTGGTTGGTCCACAGCCCCTGGTGGCACACTGCATGTGTGTCGCTTCTCTGAAGACAAGGCCCAAATCTAGGCGTCGAGGGCCCCAGCAGTCCAGAGTCTGTGGATGGTGGCATACATGTCTTTGCCACATACAGGAGGGAGCTCTGGGCCCTAGACTGGCTCTACTACAGTTCCACAACCTCAGGTATTTTCCATAACATTTGGCCCTCCCCCTGGGAGTGTGTGTTCTCTCGTTACATTTCTCTAACCACTCTGAATCTGCCACCTACAGATGCCTGAGCGTGGACATCAACATCATGGGCTGCAGTGTCACAGGTCACTAGGTATCTAGGCTCAGGCTGACCTTGGCTGTCTTCTACCCAGGAAGGAGTCTAATCCTTCAAAGGAAATGAGGGCACATGGTCACGGACCTACAGTCTTTCTTTCATCCACACAGCAGTGTAGGTGAGGGTAAAGAGGCCACGTAGGCCAGGTGAAGGCTGAGTGAGGGGCCTAAGGCTTCTTTCCCAAACACCATGGAGACAGCCACCAGAAGGCTGGGTGGAACTTCTGATGGGGATGGGTCACAAACACTGAGCCAATAGGAGAGGTCCAGCCTAACTGGCAAGTTCTCCACAGCCCTCCATTTTACCCATGGACACACAATGGACCCTTGTGTCTCAGGCCCCAAAGTTGAGGGCACCCAGGGAATAACTTCACAGTAGGCAACCCCTGATGTTGACATGTTTGAACCAATAGGCCAGCAGGGAGGGTACCTCCTTTCCACTTATGCTAGGGTATCAGTAGGCAAGGTGCCCTTCCTCAGTATCTATGGCCCCTCTCTGGATGTGTTCATTCAGAGAAATTTCTTCATTCTTCCCCTAAGACACAAGTGTGAGGGGCCTGAGAGACAGCGTGGAGATGAGATGGGGGAGGCTTCTGGCTGCATCACTTCCCTGTGGGCAGACAATAGCAGGTAGTCTCTCTGGAAGGTCTTAGCTTCTGTTGATTGACATGGGCAATACAGTAGGGATGGACCCTGGCCAGGTGGAGCTTGTGGGCAGATGCAACCCCTCTGGCAATGAATAACTCTGCTGCTGCTTTGTAGGATGAAAACCTCCCCCTGCCAACTGGAATGGGCAGAGAACTTTGACCCACACCTGCCATGGGGCTTTCCTGGGTTTGAAGACCGTACTCGGGCCTATTCTTGCCTATGGGGTTCATCTATTCAGGCCTATTCTGGACTTCAGGACTCTGTTCTCCCCTATTCTTGCTCTGGGAATGTCCATTAGGGCTATTCTCGCCTCTGGGACCCCTGGGCATTTTTGGCCTCTGAGACTCACCGTTCAGGTCTGTTCTTGAGTGGGTCTCTAATGAAGTGTATTCTTGCCTACGGGACTCCTCTATTTGGGCCTATTCTGGCCACCAGGAATCTCCATTTGGTCCTATTCTCGCCTGTGGGACTGTCCGTTTGGGCCTTTCTGGCGTTCCGGACTCTGGGCCTGTTTATTGCCTGTTGGATTCTCCATTCGGGCCTGTTCTTGTCCTGGGGATTCTGTTCTGGCCTCTTGCCTCACGGTTCCTCTACTCGGACCTGTTCTTGCTTGCGGGCCTCTGGGCCTACTCTTACCTCCTAGAATCTCTGTTTGGGCCTATTCTTACCTCTGGGTCTCTCCCTTTGGGACTATTACCTGTAGAACTCCGTTCGGGCTTATGCTGGCCTCCGTGATTCTTAGTTTGGGCGTATGCTATCATGCGGGACTTCCCTTCAGGCCTATTCTTGCCAGTGGGACTCTCCGTTCACGCCAAATCTTGCCTCCAGGACTCTGCGTTCGGGCCTATTTTTGTCAGCAGGACTCTATTCACGCCTATTCTTGTGTACAGGGCTCCTCTATTTGGGCGTATTCTTGCATGCAGGGATCTCCATTCGAGTCTATTCTTCACTTTGGGACTCTATTGTGGCCTATTCTTGCTTACGGGGCCCCTTTATTCGGGCCTATTCTGTTCTGCAGCATTCTCCATTTGTTCCTATTTGTGTCTGCGGGTTTGTCCGTTCGGGCCTATTCTCCTGGCAAGACACTCTGTTCAGGCGTTTCTGGCCTCCCGCACTCCCCGTTCGTGCCTATTCTTTGAAGTGGATCTCTAATCCGGGCCTATTCTTCCTACGTGGCTCCTCTATTCTCGCCTATTCTGGCCTTCTGGACTCTCCTTTCGGTTCTATTCTTGTCTGCAGGACTCTATTCGGGCCTGTGCTGGCTTATGGGGTTCTCGGTTTGGGTGTATTCTCGCCTCCGGGACTTCTGTTCAAACCTATTCTGGCCTCTGGGACTCTCCGTTTGGACCAATTCTTGTCTCCAGAACTCTATTTGGGCTTTTTCTTGCCTGTGGGACTGTGTTCTGTCCAATTGTTGCCTCCCGGCCTCCTCTATTTGGGTGTATTCTTGCCTGGCGGACTCTGTTCGGTCCTATTTCGAGCCTGTGAGACTCTCTGTTCAGGCCTATTCTTGCCTCCTGGACTCTCCACACGGGCCTACTGTTACCTGCAGGACTTTTCTTTCGGGCTTCGGCTTACCTCTGGTGCTCCTGTATTCGCGCAAGTTCTTGCCTCCGGGGCTCACCGATTCGGGCTTGTTTGTGAGTACGGGGCTCCCTTATTCGGGCCTGGTTTTCCATGTGCGGGGCTCCGCTATTCGGGGCCCATGAGGGCTACACTATACAACTGTACAATGCAGAATATAGATTATAAAAAAATAGAAATACAGAAAATACGATGTAGAGTACAGAATAAAAATACAGAATGAAGAGTGTGGATTACAGATTACAGGATATAGAAAATTCTGGAATGTAGGAAGTAGAATATAGAAGAGTATATGTGTCATATAGAAGAATGCAGAATGGAGGATATAGAATATGGAACATGGAATATACCACGCAGAGAAAGGGAAATAAACAGTAGAACATGGAACTTTGAATATATAACATATAATACAGAGAATGGAACATAGACGCTGAATTATGGAAGATTATAGGAATAGAATATAAAAGAATATATAGAACACAGGATTTTATAAATGATAGGATATAGAAAATAATGGAATAGAATGTACCACGTAAAATATAGAGTATAGGAGAACAGTATATAGAATAGAGACTATAAGGGAAGAAAAAATGTAAGATATTCTGTTGTACATTTTGTATTCTCTGTATTTTATATTCTAAGTTTATATTCTATTTCTGTATTTTGTATTCTTTATCCTATATTCTTCTCTATGTATATTCTACATTCTTTATTCCAAACCCTCTACACCATGTTCTATTTTCAAAGTTCTTTTATATTCTCTCTTCAGTGTTCTATATGGCATGTTTCATATTCCATTATTTTATATGGTACATACACTCTGTTTTAAATTCTTCCACATTCTGTATTCTTTATTCTACATCCTAAATTCTATGTTTTATGTTCTTTCATATTCTTCTATTTTCTCTTTTTATATATATTTTATTTTCCTGTAATCTCTATTCCATATTCCAATTTATTACTTCTACATTGTATATTCTTCTACATTCCGTATTCTATATTCTTCTAAATTTTATATTCCCTATTTACATTCAATACTCATATTCCATTGTCTTCTGTATTCTATAATCTATATTCTTCTATATTCTGTGTTCTCTAATATTTTGAATTTATGTTCTATGTTTTCCTATATTCTGCATTCTGTATTTTTCAATATTCTATATTCTTCTATAATTATATTCTACATTCTCCTTTTTTCCATATTCCAGTCTTCTATACTCTATATTCTTCTATATTCTTTTTTCTTTTATATTCTCTATTGAATCTTTTATGTTCTATGTTCTTCTATATACTATACTCCTCTATATTCTATAGTCCATATTCTATATTCTACTTTCTAAATTCTTCTATATTCTGTATTTTATATTCTACGTTTTTAATTCTATATTCTTCTATGTTCTATATTTTTGTATTTTTCCATATTCCAGGTTCTATATTCCATACTCTGTATTCTATATTCAAACTTCTATGTTCTGTATTCTTTATCTATATACTATATTTTTCTGTATGGTATATTCTATGTTCCATATTCTATATTCTATATGCTACATTCTATGTGTATTCTTCTATAATTTACATTCTATATTCCATAATTTTCTGTTCTATAATCTGTATTCTGTAGTCTTTATTCTGTATTTTATATTCTATATTCTACTTTCTATATTCTAAATTCTGTATTCTATGTTCGACATTATAGAAGAATATAGCATAAAGAATAGAGAATATAGAAGAAAATAGAATATAAATATAGAATACAGAAGAATATAAAATGTAGGATGTAGAATACAGAATAGAGAACGCAAAATGTAGAAGGAACAATTTCAGAGAATATAGATTATAGAATATAGAAGATTATAAATTATAAAATATAGAAGATTATGGAATAAAGAATGTAGAATGTAAAATATAGAATATAGGAGAATAGGGAATATAGAAGAATACAGAATGTTGACTATAGTAGAAAGAATATGGAATATACAAAACAAAAATATAGTGTATGTAAAAATATAGAAAATAGAAGATTCAATATAGTATATAGAAAAATATAGAATGTAGAATACAGAATGTAGAATATAGAAGATTTTAGAATATAGAATGTAGAATACACAATATGGAATAAAGAATACAGAAGAATATAGTATACAGAAAAATATAGAATATAGAACATAGAACATCAAATATAGGATAGAGAGTATGGAATATAGGATATAGGAAAATATAGAATATAGAAAAACAAAGAATTTAGAATGTAGAATATGGACTATAGAAGGGATATAGTTAGTATATAGAACAATATTGAACATAGAATACAGAAGGCAGAATACGGAATAAAAAAGAATATAGAAAATAGTACAATATAGAATATACAAGAATATGGAACATAGAAGAATATAAACAAGAATATAGATTAGAGAATATACATTACAGAAGACTGTAGAATATAAAATATCAAATATAAATTTAGAAAATAGAAGAATATAGAAGGCTATAGAAAATGCAAGAAAAAGAATATAGTAGAGTGCAGAACACAGAATATTGAAGAATACAGAATATAGAAGAATTAGAATATAGAATACAGAAGAATAGAGAATATACATTATAGAAGAATATACACAATAGAAGAGTATACAATACAGAATATAGATTATAGAAGAACTTAGAATATAGAAAGTAGAATGTAGAATACAGAATATAAAATATGGAATAAAGACTATAGAATATAGAAAAGTATGGAATGTAGAAAGTAAAATATAGAAGAATATAGAATACAGAATATAGAACATAGAACACAGAATGTAGAATATAGCATATAGAATATGGAGCATAGACTATACCATACAGAAAAATACAGTATATAAATAAATAAAGAATATAGAACATAGAAATTTGAATATACAATATAGAATACAGAGTACGGAATATAGAACCTAGAATATGGAAAAATATAGACATAGAATATAAAAGAATATAGAACATAGAAGAATATAGAATTTAGAATGTAGAATATAAAATACAGAATATAGAATTTAGAATGTACAATATAGAATATGGACTATAGAATGTAGAATACAGAAGAATATAGGATATAAAAACTACAAAATATAGAACATCGAATATGGAATATAGAATACAGAGTATGGAATAGAGAATAAAGGAAAATATAGAATAGAGAAAAATATAGAATATAGAATAGAGTATGTACAAAGCAGAATACAGAATATAAAATATAGAATAAGGAACATAGAATATAGAAGAATATAGATTACAGAATATAGAAGATTCTCTAATATAGAATGTAGAATTAAATACAGAATATAGAATATAGAAGATGGAATGTAAGAGAATATAGAATGTAGAATGTAGTATACAGAATATGCAATTTGGAATATAGAACACAGGAAATTATAAAAATATAAACCATAGAAAGAAACATTAAATATAGAATACAGAAAATGGAATATAGAAAAATACAGAATTTAGAATATAAATATAGAATAAAAAATACATAATATATAGAATATACATTATAGCATATAGAAGATTATGGAATATAGAATATAAAGAATATACATTATAGAAGAACATATGATACAGACTATGGAAGAATATAGTGTATAGAATGTAGAATACAGAATACAGAAAATTATATACAAAAATATAGAAAAAGAACATTGAATATAGAACACCAAGTATGGAATATAGTATATAGAAAATATAGACTATAGAAGAATATAGAATGCAAAATATAGAATATAAAATGAAGTATAAAAACACAGAATATAGAAAATAGAAGTCAAAATAGAATGTAAAATACAGAATATACAATATAAAAGAATATAGAATACAGATTATAGAAAATATAGAATATAGAAGGAAGAATATGAAATATAGAATACAGAAAAATATAGTCTATAGAAAAATATAGAATATAGAATATGGAAGAATATAGAATTTAGAATGCAGAATATAGAACATAGAATATAGAAGAATTTAAAATATAGAATGCAGAATATTGAATATGGAATATGAAATATGCAATATAGAATATAGGAAGCATATTGTAGGTAGAAAAATATAGAATATAGAACATCAAATATAAAATACACAGTACGGAATATAGAATGTAAAAAATATAGAATATAGAAGAACATACATTATAGAATATAGAGAATTTAAAGTATAGAGTATGGAACATAGAACACTGAAGATAGAATACAGAATATAAAAGAATTTTGAAAATAAAATATAGTGTATTCTTCTATATTTTACATTCTACATTCCATAATTTTCTATATTCTATAATCTGTATTGTATAGTCTTTATCCTATATTTTATATTCTGTATTCTACACTCAACATTCTATGTTCTAAATTCTGTATTATATGTTCTTGTATAATCCATATTCTGTATTATATAGTCTTCTATTGTGTATATTCTTCCATGGAATGTAGAATATACAAAAATATAGATTATAGAATATAGAGAATTCAAAATATAGAATATGGAACATAGAACACTGAAGATAGACTACAGAATATTAAAGAAATTTGAAAATAGCAGAATATAGTATATAAGGGATTTGGAATAAAGAAGAATATAGAATATACATTATAGAAGAACATAGCATAAAGAATACAGAACATAGAAGAAAATAGAATATAAATTTAGAATATAGAATACAGAAGAATATAAAATGTATAATATAGAATACAGAATATAGAATGTAAAATATAAAATGAAGAATATAGAAGAATATAGGTTATAGAATATAAAAGATTATAAATTATACAATATAGAAGATTATGGAATACAGAATGTAGAATGTAAAATATAAAATATAGGAGAATATAGAATATGGAATATAGAAGAACATAGAATGTTGAATATGGTATATAGAATATGAAATATAAAATACACAAAAATATAGTATATGTAAAAATATAGATTGAATATAGAACATAGAATATAGAATAGAGGAAATTATAGAATATAGAAGAACATAGAATATAGAATGTAGAATATAGTATAGGGAATATGAAAAATGGAATACAGAATATAGAATACAGAAAAATACAGTATATAGAAAAATATAGAACATAGAACATCGAGTATACAATTTGGAGTATGGAATATAGAATATAGAAAAAGATAGAATATAATGACATAGAAGAATATAGAATATAGAAGAACATACAGTATAGAATGTAGAATGTAGAATAAACCAAAACCACACCAAACCTGCTGCCGTCGAGTCGATTCCGGCTCATAGCAACCCGGATGGCATAGTGGTTAAGTGACCAAGAGGTCAGCAGTTTGAATCTGCCAGGCGCTCCTTGGTAACTCTGTAGGGCAGTTCTACTCTGTCCTGTAGGGTCACTATGAGAATGTAAAATACAGAATTCACAATATAGAATACAGAAGAATATAGATTATAGAATATATACGATTATGGAACATAGAATGTAAAATACAGAATATAAAACATTGAAGAATATGGAATATAGAATATAGAAGAACATAGAATAGAGAATACAGAATGTTGAATATAGAATGTAGAATATACAATATGGAATATAGAATACAGAAGAATATAATATATAGAAAAATATAGAACATAGAACATCAAATATAGAATACAGAGTATGGAATATAGAATACAGGGAAATATAGAATATAGAATGTAGAATGTAGAGAAGGGAATATGAAAAATGGAATACAGAATATAGAATATAGAAAAATACAGTATATAGAAAAATATATAATATAGAACATCGAGCATAGAATACAGAGTATGGAGTATAGAATATAGGAAAATATAGATTATACAAGAACATAGAATATAGAATGTAGAATATAGAAGAATTTAGAATATTAAATATAGAATATAGAAGAATATAGTATTTATAGGATAAATTATAGAATAAATTTATATTATAGAACATAGAACACAGAACATGGAAGATAGAATACAAAACATAAAAGAATATAGAAAATAGTAGAATATAGAATATAGAAGAATACAGATTATAGAATATACATTACAGAAGAATATAGAATACAGAATATAGAATATAAATTTAGAATATAGAACATAGAAGAACATAGAATATAGATGACAGACAATAGAATGTAGACTATAGACAGAAGATAGAATACAGAATATTGACAAATATCATATATAGGATATACAATATAGAAGAATTTAGAATGTAGAAGAATACAGATTATAGAATATAAAGAATATAGATGGTAGAATATGGAATATAAAACATAGAATATAGAATGTAGATTATAGAACAGTATAGAATATCGAGTTTAGAATGTAGAGTAAAGAATACAGAATTCAGAACATAGAATATAGAAGAAAATAGAATATAGCAAAATTTGGAGTATAGACTATAGAAGAAAATGAAATATAGAATATATAATGTAGAATATAGATTACAGAATAGAGAAGAATAAAGAATATAAAGAATTTAGATTATCGAATGTAGACTGTAGAATATAGATTACACAATACAGAATATAGAATATAGAAAAATATAGATTATAGAACATAGAAGAATGTAGAATACAGAATGTAGAGTGTAAAATATAAAATATAGAGGAATATAGAATACAGAACATGGAAGAATATAGAATGTAGAATATAGAATATGGAAGATAGAATATAGAACACAAAAAAAATAGAGTATATGGAAGAATATAGAACATAGAACACAGAAAATAAAAGAATATAGAATATAGATGAATATAGAATGCAGACTATATAAGAATATAGAATATAGAAGGATATAAAAGAAAATAGAATATAGAATACAGAATATTGAAGAATATAGAATGATATAGAATATAGAAGAATTAGAATACATTATATAGAAGTATAAAGAAAAAGAATATACATTATAGAATATAGATGATAGAAGACTATACAATACAGAATATAGAATATAAATTTAGAATATAGAATGTAGAAGAATATGAATATAAAATGCAGAAAATTGAATATGGAATATAGAATGTTGAAAAATATGGTCTATAGAATACAGGAAATAAGATATAGAATATATGGTATAGAAGAATACAAAACATAGAATGTAGAAAAATATGGATTATAGAATGTGGAATATACAAAAATATACAATATAGCAAAATATAGACTATAGAATTTAGACAGTAGAAAATAGAATAAAGCATATAGAATACAGAAAATAATATAGAATATAGACAAATTTAGAAGATAGAATGTAGATTATAAAATATAGAATACAGAATAAAGAATAGAGAACAAAAAATATACAAGAATTTAGAATGTAGACTGTAGAATATAGAATGTAGAATGTAGAATAAAAAATACAGAATATAAAATATAGACTAAAGAATATACAAAAATATAGATTATATAAGATTATAGAATACAGAATGTAAAATATAGAATAAGGAATGCAGAAGAAAAGAGAATGTAGAATGGGCAATATAGAATATGAAATATGAAATAAAGAACAATATAGCATATACAAAAATATAGAGCATAGAACATCAAATATGGAATATAGAATACAGAGTATGGAATATAGAATATAGAAAAATATAGAATAAAAATGTATAAGAATATAGAAGTATATAGAATATAGAGTGTAGAATGTAGACTACAGAGTATATAATAATAAACATAGATTACAGAATTTAGAAGATTATGGAATGTAAAATATAAAATATAGAAAAGTGTAGAATATGGAATATAGAATATACAATATTGACCAATATGGAACATAGAATATAGAATATAATATGTAAAATGTACAATATAATAGAATACAGAATATAGTGTACAGAATATAGAATGTGGAAGTATATACAATATGGAATACAGAAAATATAGAATTTAGAATATAGAAAATAGAATAGAGAATACAGACTACAGAAGAATATAGATTATATAATATAGAAGAATATAGAAAATAGAATGTAGACTATATAATATGGAATACAGAATATAGATTGTAGAGTGCAGAATATAGAATATAGAACACAGAATATACAAGAGAGAAGAATAAAGAATATTGAATAATTTAGAATATAGAATGTAGACTGTACAATATAGAATGTAGAATTTATTATACAAAATATAGAATAAAGTATATAGAATATAGAAGAATATAGATTTATAGAATATAGAAAAATATAGTATATACAATGTAGAATATGGAATGTGAAATATAGAATACACAAGAATATAGTACATAGAAGAATACAGAATACAGAACATAGAACACAGAATAAAAAAGAATATAGAATATAGAGGAATAGATAATATAGAATATAGAAGAATTTAGAATATAGAAGAATATAAAATACAGGAAACTGAAGAATGCAGAATATGGAAGAATATAGAATTAGAATATTGAATACAGAAGAATATAGAATATACGTTATAGAAGAATATAGAAAATAGAAGACTATACAATACAGAATATAGAATTTAGAACATAGAATATAAAATATAAAATAAAGATATAGAATATAGAATATAGAAGAATACAGATTATAGAATATAGAAGATGAGGGAATATAGAATGTAGAACACAAAATACAGAATATAGAATATGGAATATAAAGGAATATAGCATATAGAATACAGAGTATAGAATATGGAACATAGAATATAGCATACAGAAAAATATAGTATATACAAAAATTTAGAAGATAGAACATTGAATATACAATATAGAATACATGGCATGGAATATAGTACATAGAATATAGAAAAATATAGAAGTAGAATATAAAAGAATATAGAATATAGAAGAATATAGAATTAAAATGCAGAATATAGAATACTAAACATAAAATATAGAATATGGAATAGAGGATATAGAAAAACACAGAATAGAGAAGAGTATAGAATATAAAATTTAGACTACAGAATATATTATAGAAGATTATGGAGTATAGAAGAATATAGAATATGGAATATAGAAGAATATAGAATACAGAAAAATATAGTACATAGAGAAATATAGGATATTCAACATAGAACATGGAACATCAAATATAGAATACAGAGGATGGAACATAGAATATAGAAAAATATAGAATATAAAAGAATATAGAAGAACATAGAATATACAATTTAGAATGTAGAATATAGAATACAGAATATAGAAGAATTTAGAATACAGAATGTAGAATATAGAGTATGGAATATGGAATATAGAAGAATATAGTATATAGAGAACTCTAGAATATAGAACTTAGAAGAGAATACAGAACATAGAAGAATATAGATTATAGAAGAATATGGAATATACGAGAATATAGAATATACATTATAGAAGAATACAGAGTATAGAAGAATGTGGAATATGGAATATAGAATATACAAGAACATAGAAAATAGATTACAGAGGAATATAGAATATAGAGTTTAGAAGGTAGGATATAGAATAAGGAATATAGAACTCAGAATATAGAATACAGAAGTATACAAACCCAGTGCCGTAGAGTCGATTCCGACTCATAGCAACCCTATAGGACAGAGTAGAACTGCCCCATAGAGTTTCCAAGGAGCGCCTGGCATAGAACTTAGAAAAATTTAGAATATAGAAGAAAACGGAATATAGAATGCAGAATGTAGAACATAGAATATGGAATACAGAATAGAGAAGAATAAAGACTATAGAAGAATTTAGAATGTAGAATGCAGACTGTAGAATAGAAAATAAAGAATATAGAATATGGACTATGGAATATAGAATACAGAAGTATATAGTATATAGAAAAATATAGAATACAGAATATAGAACATAGAACACCAAATATGGAATATAGAATACAGAGTATGGAATATAGAAAAATACAGAATAAAGAAGAATATAGAACATAGAATAATATAGAAAAGAGAATATAGAATATAGAAAAATATAAAAAAATATAGTAGATAGTAAAAAGAAGAATGTAGAATATACAATAACATGGAATATAGAATATAGAAGAATGTAGAATACAGAATATGGAATATAGAGTATAGAAGAATACATCATATAGAAAAATATACAACATAGGACATAGAATATAGAATATAAAAGAATATATATACTGAATATAGAAGAACATAGAAAAAGGATATAGAATATAGAAGGTTATAGAATACAGAAGATTATTGAATATAGAAGAATATAGAATATACATTATTGGAAAATATACAATACAGAGCATAGAATAAAGAATGTAGAGGAATATAGAGTATAGGAGAATTTCAAATATAGAATACAGGAGAATATAGAATATAGAAGAATATAGAATGTAGACTATTGATGAATATGGTATATAGAATATAGAACATATGATATACAATATACAATGTAGAAGAAAGTAGAATATAGATAATGCTTTGCTGTAGAATATAGAATATGAAATATAGAATATAGAAGATAAAACACAGAATATGGAATATTGATGAATATGGTATAAAGAGTATAGAATATACAATATAGAAGAATATAGAATGTAGAAGAATACAGATTATAGAATATTGAAGAATACAGAATATTGAATACAGAATGTAGAATATAGAACATACATTATTGAAGAACATAGAAGAACATAGATACAGAATGTAGGAGAATATAGAATAAAAATATAGAATATAGAAGAATAGAGAATACAGGGGAATATAGAAGATAGAACATAGAAGAAAATAGAATAGTGATGAATATGGTATATAGAATATAGGATATAGAATACACAATATAGAATTATATAGAATATAGAATGTAGGAGAATATAGAATAAAGAATTTAGAATGCAGAATATATAATATAGAAGAATATGGAATATAAAATTTAGAATGTAGAAGAATATAGTATATAGAAGGATAGAGAATATAGATTATAGAAGAATATAGAATATACAGTTTAGAAAGTAGAACATGGAATACAGAACAGAGAAGAATAAAGAATATACAAGAATTTAAAATATAGAATGTAGACCATAGAATACAGAATATAGAATATACAAGAATATATAGAAAAATATAGAATACACAGAGCAGAACGTAATACATAGAATGTAGAAAACAGAACATAGAATATAGAAGAACATAGAATACAGAATATAGGATATTGATGAAAATGCAACATAGAATATAGAAGAATATACTATATAGAAGAATATAGAATATAGAACATTGATGAATATGACATATAGAATATAATCTATAAAATGTACACTATAGAAGAATATAGAATGTAAAATATAGGATATAGAATATGGAATGTAGAATATAGAAGAACATAGAACAAAGATGAAAATGGAATATAGAATGGAAGATACAAAATATAGAATATAGAAAATAAAAGTACATCGATTATAGAATATAGAAGAATACAGAATGTAGAATATAGTATATAGAACAAAGAACATAGAATACAGAATATAGAAGAATACAGATTATGGAACATAGAAGAATATAGAATATATAAATATAGAAGAATAAACTACATAGAATATTGATGAATATAAAACAAGATATAAAATATGGAAAATAAAAGAACACAGAATAAAGAATATAGAATGTAGAAGTATATTGATTATAGAATACACAAGAATATAAATTATTGAATACAGAAGAATATAGAATGTAGAATATAGGAAATAGAATATAAGAGAATAAAAAATACAGAATATAGAGAAACATAGTATATAGAACATAGAACAAAGAGAATATAGAATGTAGAATACAGAATATAGAATATAGAGTACAGAATATAGAAGATAGAATATAGAATGTTGAATGTAGAATATAGAATACGAAATATAAAAAAAGAATATAGATAAATACAGAATATAGAAAAGTATAGAGTAGAGAAAGTAGAGGAATATAGAATATAAAAAATCAAATATAGAATATAGAACATACAAAGTAGAGTATAGAATATAGAAGAATATAGACTACAGATTATAGAAAATAGATTATAGGATACTGAAGAATATGGTATATAGAATATAGAAGAATATAGAATGTAGACTATAGAATATGGAATACAGACTATAGGAGAATACAGTATATAGTAGAATATAGAATATAAAATATAGAACACAGAATATCAAATATAGAATAGAGTATGGAATATAGAATATAGAAGAATACAGAATAGAGATGAACATAGAATATAGATTTTAGAATGTAGAATATAGAAGAATTTAGAATATAGAATGTTGAATGTAGAATATGGAATATGGAATAAATAATATAGAATATAAAAGAATATGATATATAGAAGAATATAGAACATAGAAGATAGAATACAGAATATAAAAGAATATAGATTATAGGAGAATGTAGAACACAGAATACAGAAGAATATAGAACATCGAAGAATATAGAATATTGATGAATACAGTATATTGAATATAGAATACAGGATATAGGACATACAATATAGAAGAAAATAGGATATAGAAAGTAGAAGAATATAGATTAAAGAATATAGAAGAATATAGAATGTAGAACATAGAATATAGAATATAGAAGAACATAGAATATACAAGAATACAGAATATAGAGTTTAGAATGTACAGTACAGAATATACAGTTCAGAATATCGAATAAATATAGAGTATAGAAAAATTTAGAATATAGAATAATACAGAATATAGAATACAGAACACAGAATATAAATGAGAGAGGAATAAAGAATATAGAAGAATTTAGAATATAGAATGCAGACTATAGATTGCGCAATACAGAATACGGAATGTAGTATATGGAATAAAGAATATAAAATAAAGAAGAATATAGTATATAGAAAATATAGAATACTGACAAATATGGAATATAGAATATAATGTGTAAAATGTGAAATAGAAGAACATAGAATATAGAATACAGAATATGGAATGTAGAGGTATATAGATTATACAATACAGAAGCATATAGAATAGAGAATACAGAGCATACAAGAGAGAATATAGAATTCAGAAGAATATAGATTATAGAATATAAAAGTATATAGAATACAGAAAATTTAGAATATAGAATGTAGAGTGAGAATATAGAAAACATTAGAATATACAATGAAGAAAGTAGAATATAGCATATAGAAGAATAAAGATTATAGAATATAGAATGCACAAAGCAGAATATAGAGTACAGAATATAGAATGTAGAATATAGATGAGTATAGAATTAGAATATAGAATTTAGAACAAAAAATATAGAATATAAAAAATATACAAGAATTTAGAATATAGAATGCAGACTGTAGAATACAGAATATAGAAGAATGTAGATTATAGAATGTAGAATATAAAATATAGAAGAATATGCAATATAGAATATAGAGGAATATAGAATGTAGAATATAGAATTTGGAAGATAAATTATAGAATATAGAAGAATATAGTATAGAGAAGGATATAAAATATGGACGAATATAAAATATAGAACAATATAGAATAGAGAATGTACGTTATAAAAGAATATAGACTACAGAATATAGAAGATAATAGAATGTAGAATATAGAAGATGACAGAACATAGAAAATAGATTATAGAAGAATATAGAATAGTGATGAATATGGTATATAGAATATAGGATATGGAATATACAATATAGAATAAAGAATGTAGAATACAGATTATAGAATACAGAGGAATATAGAAAATAGAATGTAGTATGGAGAATGTAGAATATGTAATACAGAATATAGAAGAAAATAGAATATAGAGTTTAGCATGTAGAATATAAAATAAAGAATATAGAATTCAGAATATAGAATATAGAGGGATATAGAATACAGAAAAATGTAGAATACAGAATGTAGAATATGAACACACAATATAGAAGAATACAGAATATAATATGTAAAACATAGAAAATAGAACACAGTATTTAGAATATAGAATATTGAATATAGAAGATACAGATTATAGAACATAGAAGAATATAGAATGAAGAAAGTAGAATACAGAAGAATATAGAATATGGTATATAGAAGAATATAGAATACAGAATATGGACTAAGAAATATAGAATATTGAATAGAGTACATAGAAGAATATAGAATACAGAATATTGACGAATATTGAATATAGAAGAATATAGATTTAGAACACAGAAGAATATACAGTATAGAGAACAGAATATAGAATGTAGAATTTAGAACGTAGAAGATGGGATATAGAAGAATACAGAATATAGGATATTGACAAAAATGGAATACAGAATATGGAATACAGATTACAGAAGAATGTCTTACATACAAAAATATAGAATATCGATAAAAATGGAATATAGAATATAATATATAAAATGTACAACATAGAAGAACGTAGAATGTTGTATATACTATACAGTATATACAACACAGAACATAGACTGTAGAAGTACATAGATTATAGCATATAGAAGTATATAGAAAATAGAATTTAGAATATAGAACATAGAATAGAGAATACAGAAGAATATAGATTTTAGAATATAGAAGAATGTAGAATGTAAAATATAGGATACAGAATATAGAAGAATATAGAATATAGAAAAATTTAGAATATAGAATGTAGAGTGGAGAATATAGAATATAGAAGAATGTAGAATATAGAAAACAGAATTTAGAATGTAAAATGTAGTATATAGAATATACAATATAGAATAAAGAATATAGAACAGAATGTGGATTATAGAATATAGAAGAATATAGAGTACAGAACATAGAACATGGATCATAGAAGAAAGAAAACAGAAAATATAGATTATAGAACATCGATGAAAATGGAATAAAAAATATACAATATACAAGAATATAGAATATAGAGTTTAGAGGTATTTTTTTATATTATAGAATATCAAGGAATATAGAATATTGAATGCACAATGAAGAATATAGAATATAGAAAAATATAGATTATAGAATACAGGGTGATATAGAATGTAGAATATACAATATAGAAGAATATAGAATACAGAATGAAGAATGTAGAATATAGGGTATAGAATACAGAGTCTGGAACACACAACATAGAATATAGAATATGGAATATAAGATATAAAATATACAAAATAAAAGAATACAGAATATAGAATGTAGAAGTATAGATTCTAGAATAGAGTGTAGAATGTAGAGTATACAATATAGAATACAGAATATAGAAAAATACAGAACATAGAAGAATATAGTATATAGAAGAATATAGAATATACAGTTAGAACATAGAAGACAGAATATAGAAGAACGTAGAATATAGAATGTGGAATATAGAGCACAGAATATAAGATACAGAATATAGAAGAGTATAGATTACAGAAGAATATAGAGTATAAACGATCGTATAGAATAATGTAGAATATAGTACATAAAATAGAGAAGAATAAAGAACATAGAAGAATATAGAATGTAGACTGTTGAATATAAAATATAGTATATAGAATATTTAATATAGAATACAGAATAATACAGATTATACAATATAAAATCGTGGAATATAGAGAACAGAACATAGAATATAGATTATAGAATATAGAACACAAAAGATAAAAGAATATAGAACATAAATATTGGCTATTCACGAAAATGGAACATACAACATAAGATATAAAATAATCAGTATAGAAGAATATAAAATATACAATGTAGTAGATTATAAAATATATAACATAGAATGTAGAATACACAACATAGAATATAGAAGAATATAGATTGAGGAATACAGAATTTAGAATATAGAAGAATATAGATTACAGAATATAGAACGTAGAGTATAGAATATGGAATACAGTTTAAGAAATATGAATTATAGGATGTAGAAGAATATAGTATATAGAAGAATATAGAATACAGAATTATGACATATATGGAATACAAAATAAAATATATAAAATGTAGAATGTTCTATAGAATACAGAACACAGAATACAGAATGGAGAAATACATAGATTATAGAATATAGAAGAATTTAGAATGTAGAAGGGAATACAGAAGAATATAGATTATAGAATATAAGAGAATACAGAATATAGAGTGTAGAATGTAGAACACAGAACACAGAATATAGCATACAGAAGAATATAGAATATAGAAAATTTCTGAATATATAATGTTGAGTGTAGAATATAGAGTATAGAATACAGAATATAGAAGAATGTAGAATATAGAAAAATATAGAATATAGAATGCATAATATGGAATATACAATACAGAATATAGAATAATATAGTATAGAAAATAGAAGAATATAGAATGTAGTATATAGAATATCAAAGAATATAGAATTTAGAATATAGAATGTAGCATATAGAATATACAAGAATATAGGTTAAATAATATCAAAAATATAGAATGTAGAATATAGAAGAATATAGAATACAGAATATGGGATATAGAATATTGAAGAATATAGTATATAGAAGAATATAGAATATAGAACAGAACACAGAAGATAGAATATAGAATATAAAAGAAAATAGAATAATGTAGAAAATAAAATCTAGAATATAGAAGGATATAGACTATAGAGAAATATAGAATACAGAGGAATATAGTGTATAGAATATAGAATACAAAATATAGAATAAAGAAAATAGAAGAATATAAAATATAGAAGAATATGGGATATAGAATATACATTATAGAAGAATATAAAATATAGAAGATTATAGTATACAGAATATAGAAGAATATAGAATGTAGAATGTGGAATATAGAATACAGAAAACAGAATATAGAATGTAGGATCAAGAATCTAGATACTAGAATATAGCATATAGTAGAATATAGAACATAGAATATAGAAGAGTATAGAATATAGAATTTACAAAGTAGAATGTGGAATGTAGAATACAAAATATAGAATGTATAGAAGAAATTAGAATATAGAATGTAGAATATACAAATTAGAGAAATACAGATTATAGAATATGGAAGAATATAAATATAGAACATAGATTATAGAAAAATATAGAATATAGAAGAATACAGAATGTAGAATATAGAATACTGAAGAATATATTATATAGAAGAAAATAGAATATAAAAGAATATAGATATTGAATACAGAATTGTACAGGGAATATAGAGTATAGAATGTAGAAGAATATAGAATACTGAATATAAAGGAATATACAATATAGAAAATTATAGAATATAAAAGAATATAGAATATACATTATAGAAGAATATACAATACAGAATGTAGAAGAACATAGCATATAAAATATAGAATGTGGAATATAGCATATAGAGGAATATAGACTACAGAATGTAGAAGATAAAATATAGAAGAATATGGTATATAGAATATACAATATAGAAGAATATAGATTATAAGATTATTGAAGAATGTAGAATGTAGATTATAGAATATAAAAGAATATAGATTATAGAACACAGAATATAGAGTTTACCATGTTGAATATAGAATAAAAAATATAGAATACAGAATGTAGAATATGGAATATAGAAGAATGTAGAATGTGGAACACAAAACATATAATACAGAATAGAGAAGAATAAAGAATATAGAAGAATTTAGAATATATAATACAGACTGTAGAATATAGATAATAGAATATAAAAGAGCATAGAATATAGAGCACAGAACATACAATATAGAATACAGAACATAGAAGTTAGAAAATAGAATATAGAAGAATATAGAATATAGGATATTCACAAAAATGGAATATAGAGCATGGAATATAAGTCATAAAATATACAATATAGAGGAATATAAAGAATGTAGAATATAGAATATAGAAGAATATAGATTAAAGAAAAAAGAATATAGAATATTAAATATAGTAGAATATAGAATGTAGAATATGGAATATACAATATAGTATATAGAAGAATATGGAATATTGACAAATATAGAATTTAAGATATAAAATACACAATTTAGAAGAATAAAAAATAGAATACAGAATACAGACTGTAGAAGTATATAGATTATAGAATATAGAAGAATATAGAGTATACAACATAGAAGGTAGAATAAGGAATATAGAACAAAGAACAGAGAATTTAGAATATAGAAGAATATGGAATATAGATTATGGAATACAGAATATACAAGAATATAGTATATAAAAGAATATAGAACACATGACATAAAACATAGAATATTGATTATAAAGTATAAAATGTAGAATATAGAAGAATAAAAAATACAGAAGAATATAGAATATAGAATAGAATATAGAAGGATACAGAAAATAGATGTAGAATATGGAATATAGAATACAGAATATAGAAGTACATAGAATATAGCAGAATATGCAGTATAGAAGAACATAGAATAGAGGAGAATATAGAAGGCAATAGAATATAGGACACAAAAGAATATAGAAAACAGAAGAAAATATAATATCAAATATAGAAGACAATAGAAGATAGTAGATAGAAGACACAAGATGATAGGAGACAGATTGAACATAGAACACAGTACAAAGAATACCAAATATAGAAGAATATAGACTATACAGCACAGAATATTTAATATAGAAGAATATTAAATACAGAATTTAGAATGTAGACTATAGAAGAATATAGAGTACAGAATATAGAAGATAGAATATTGAAGAATACGGAATAAAGAATACAGAATGTAGGATACAGAATATATAATAATATAGAGTATAGAATATAGAACATAGAATATAGAAGAATGTAAAATATAGAATGTAGAATATTAATAAAGAATATAGAATGATATAGAATAAAGGAGAATATAGAACATAAAATCTAGAATATAAAATATATAAGAATGTAGATTATAGCATATAGAAGAATGTAGAATGTGGAATACAGAATATATGTACAGTATATAGAAAATAGAAGAATATAGAATACATAACATAGAATGTAGAATATAAAATATATTTTAGAATACAGATTTTAGAATATAGAATACAGAATAAAGAATGTAGAATATAGACTGCAGAGTATAGAATATAGAATACAGAAGAATATAGAAAATGGAATAAAGAATATGGAATATAGATATAGAAGAATATAATATATAGAAGAATATAGAACATAGAATATTGAATATAGAATATGGAATGTGGGATGTAGAATATAGAGGAAAAAAGAATATAGAGGTATATAGAATATAGAAGAATATAGAATATAGAAGAGTATAGAATATAGGAGGATATAGAATATACAAGGATACGGAATATAGAATAATATAGGATACATGATATAGAATAAAGCAGAATATAGACTACAGAATGTAGATTTTTGAAGAATATAGAATTTAGAATGTAGAGTATAAAATATAAAGACTATAGTATTTAGAATGTAGAATATAAAATAAGAGGAATACAGAATATAGAATACAGAATGTGAACTGAAGAATATAGAATGTAGAATATAGAAGAATATAGATTATAGCACATAGAGGCATACAGAATATGGCATGTAGAGTGTGGAATATAGTATACACAATGTGGAAGAATATAAAATATAAAAAATAGAAGTGTACAGAATATAGAATGTACAATATTGGATATAAAATATGAAATGTAGAATATATAGAATAGGACAGTATAGTTTATATAATATGGAATATAGAGTACAGAATATAGAATAAAGAACGTAGAGGATAGAAGATAGAATACAGAAGAGTATAGAATATAGAATATTGATGAATATAGAATATAAGACATAAAATATACAATATAGAAGAATATAGAATATAGAAGTATATAGATTATAGAATATAGATAAATATAGCATGTAGATTATAGAATATAGAAGAATATAAAATATAGAATGTAAAAATAGAACATGGAATATAGAATATGGAACATAGAAGAACATAGTATTTAGAAGAATATAGAATATTGATGAATATGGCAAAAAGAATATAAGACATAAAATATACAATATAGAAGAATATAGAATACAGAATACAGAATGTACAAGTATATAGATTATAGAAAATAGAATGCAGAATGTAGAATATAGAATACAGTACATAGAATAGAGAATATAGCAGAATATAGATTATAGACTATAGAAAGTAAATGTAGAATATAAAATATAGACTATAGAAGACAATAGAATATAGAAGAATACAGAATATAGAATAGAGAAGAATATGGTATACAGAAGAATATAGAACAGCAAACAGAATATTGAATATAGAATGTAGAATATAGAATAAAGAAGAATATAGAATGTTGAAAGTAGGATATAGAATGGAGAATACAGAGTATAGAATATAAAATTTAGTATATACAATATAGAAATAGAAGAATATAGAATGTAGAATTTAGAATGTAAAACGTAGAATATAGAATATGGAAAAATATAGAAAAAAGAATATTGAATATAGAACGTAGAATACAGAATATGGAATATGGAATACAGAACATAGAAGCATACAGTATTTCGAAGAATATAGAATACAGAATATAGGGCATAGAATATAGAGTACAAAATATAGAATATAGAAGAATATAGAATATAGCATATAGAAGAACATAGAATAGAGAATATAGAAGAATATAGAGTAGAGAATATAGAAGATAAAATATAGAAGATAGAATATAGAATAAGGAATATTGAAGAATAGGGATTATAGGATTTGGAATATAGAATATAGAAGAATATAGACTAGAGAATATAGAAGATAGAATACAGAAGAATAAAGAACATTGACAATTATGGTATATACAATATAGAATAAAGAATATTGGATATACAATATAGAAGAATATAGTTTATAGATTATTGAGGAATGTAGAATATAGAAGAATATAGAATATAAAAGAATATAGAGTTTAGAGTGTAGAATATAGAATAAAGAAAAATTTAGATTATAGAAAGTAGAATATAGAATATAGAGTTATATACAATATAGAAAATAGAATATGAAGAACAGAGAAGAATAAAGAATAGAAAAGTATTTAGAGTACAGAATGTAGACAGTAAAATACAGAATACAGAAAATGAAATATAGAGTATAGAATGTAGACTATAGATTATAGAATATAGAAGAATATAGAATATAGAGAACAGAATATAGAATATAAAATAGAGAATATAGAACATAGAAGATAGAAGGATATAGAATACAGAATACAGGGTATTGACAAAAATGGAATATAGAATGTAAGATATAAAATATAGAATATTACAGAATATAGAATGTAGAAGTATATAGATTATAGAATATAGAAGATATAGAATGTAGAATATAATATATAGAAGAATATAGACTACAGAATAAGAAGAATATAGAATGCAGAATATAGAACATGGAATATAGAATAGAGTATATAGAAGAATATAGAATATTGATGAATATCTAACATAGAATATACAGAACAGAATATAGAACATAGAATATAGAAAAATATAGAATATAGGATAGAGAATATGGAATACAGAATATAGAATATTGATGAATATGGAATGTAGACTATGATATATAAAATGTACAATATAGAAGAATATAGAATATACAAAACAGAATATAGAATGTAGAAGAATATAGATTAAAGAATATAGAAGAATATTGAATATAGAATTTAGAATGCAGAATATGGAACATAGGATAGAGAATATAGATTATAGAATACAGAACGTGGAATATAGAATATAGAAGAATACGGACTATAGGAAAATTTAGAATATAGAATGTAGAGTGGAGAACATAGGATATAGAATACAGAACATACAAGAAAATAGAATATAGAATGTAGGATATAGAATACAGAATATAAAAGAGAGAAGTTAAAGAATATAGAAATATTTAGAATACATAATGTAGACTGTAGAATATAGAAGAATATAGATTATAGAATATAGAGAAGAGAATGTAGAATATAGAACATAGAGGATAGAACATAGAATATAGAAGAATATAGAATAGAGGATATTCAGGAAAATGGAATATAGACTATAAAACATAAAATATACAATATAGAAGAATATAATAAAGAATGTAGAATATAGATAATACAATACAGAACATAGAATAGAGACTATAGAGTGTAAACGTATATAAATTACAGAATATAGAAGAATATAGAATGTAGAATGAATATAAATTATAGAACATAGAATATAGAATACAGAAGTATATAGAATATAGTAGAGTAGAGAATGTTGAATATGGAATATAGAATATAGAAGAATATAGTTTATAAAAGAATATAGAAAATAGAATATTGATGAGTATAGACTATAAGACATAAAATATACAATGCAGAAGAATATAGAAAACAATGTAGAAGTATATAGATTATAAAATACAGAAGAATATGGAATATATACTGTAGAATGTAGAATATACAATATAAAACACAGAATACAGAACATAGAATTTAGAATATTGAAGAATATAGGTTATAGAATATAGAAGAATATAGAATGTAGAAAAATATAGACTGTAGAATATAGATTACAGCATGTGATATAGAATAGAGCATGTAGAAGAATACAGAATATAGAACATAGAAGATAGAATATTGAATATAGAAAATAGAATGGTGATTATTAAATATAGAAGAAAAATATACAGAAGATTATACGATGTAGAGTATAGAATGTAGAAGAATACAGAAGGGTATAGAATATGAATATAGAATATAGAAAGTAGAATACGGAATATAGAAGATAATAGAATATAGGACACAAGAATATAGAAAATATAATATAGAACAGAATATACGATATAGAAGAAAATTGACGATAGAAGATAGATTGAAGATAGTAGATAGAACAAAGCAGATGATAGAAGATAGAAGATTGGACATAGAACATAGAACACAAAACATAGAATATAGAGTATAGAATACAGAATATAGAATTTAGAATGTAGATAGAATACAGAATATAAAACAGAATATTGAATAAGGAATATAGAATATAGAAGAAAATAGAATACAGAAGAATATAGAATATAGAGTGTATATAATGTAGAATATAGAAAATAGAATTTATAATTTACAATATAGGTAAATATAGAATAATACAGAATAAGAATAATATAGAATATTGTTGTTAGGTGCTGTCAAGTCGGTTCCGACTCATAGAGACCCTATGCACAAAAGAAACGAAACAGAGTTGGTCCTGCGCCATCCTTATAACAGGTGTTGTGCTTGAGCTCATTGTTGCAGCCACTGTGTCAATCCACCTCGCTGAGGGTCTTCCTCTTTTCCACTGACCCTGTACTCTGCCAAGCATGACGTCCTTCTCCAAGGACTCATCGTCCTGAAAACGTGTCCAAAATATGTAAGACGCAGTCTCGCCATCCTTGCCTCTAAGGAGCATTCTGGCCGCACTTCTTCCAAGACAGATGTGTTCGTTCTTTTGGCAGTCCATGGTATATTCAATATTCTTCGCCAACACCACAGTTCAAAGGCGTCAACTCTTCTTCGGTCTTCCTTATTCATTGTCCAGCTTTCACATTCATATGATGTGATTGCAAATACCATGGCTTGGGTCAGGCACACCTTAGTCTTCAGGGTGACATCTTTGCTCTTCAACACTTTGAAGAGGTCCTTTGCAGCAGATTTGCCCAGTGCAATGCATCTTTTAATTCTTGACTGCTGCTTCCATGGTTGTTGATTGTGGATCCAAGTAAAATGAAATCCTTGACAACGTCAATCTTTTCTCCATTTATCATGATGTTGCACATTGGTCCAGTTGTGAGGATTTTTGTTTTCTTTATGTTGATTTGCAGTCCACACTGAAGGCTGTGGTCTTTGATCTTCAAATATAAAATATTGAACATAAAATGTAGAATATAGAAGAATATAGATTATAGCATATAGAAGAATATAAAATATAGAATGTAGAATGCGGAATATAGAATATAGCATATAGAACGTAGAATACAGAATATAGAAGACTATAGAATATAGAAAATAGAAGAATATAGAATGTAGAATACAAAATATATAATAAAGATGAGTATATAGAATATCATTATAGGATATAGAAGAATATAGAAAGTAGAATATGAAATAGAGTATAGAATAAAGATGAATATAGAATATAGAAAAATACTGAATGTAGAATATAGAATATGTAAGATAGGAAATAGAAGAATATAATATATAGAATACAGAACACAGAATATTGAACATAGAATGTAGAATGTAGAATATAGAACAATAAAGAATATAGAAGTATATAGTATTTAGAGGAATACAGAACATAGAATATAGGATATAGAATATAGAACAGTATAGAATATAGAATACAGAAGAACATAGAATATAGTATGTATAACGTAGAACATGGAATAGAGAATACAGAATATAGAAGAATACAGAAGGATATAGAATATAGAAGAATATAGAATATAGAAGGATATAAAATATAGAAGAATATAGGGAGAATGAAGGGAGAAGCAGAGAGAGATTTCATAAAGACACAAGCGGAGATGACAATGTGACCACAGAGGCAGAGATCGGATGATGCAGCCACAGCCATGGAATAGAGACAGCCACCAGAAGCTGGAAGAGGCAATGAACAGATTCTCCCCTGGAGCCTCTGAAGAGTGTGTGGTGTGGTTCTGCCGTGACAGCTTGATTAAGGCTCAGGTATTTTGGCTCTGACTTTGGATTTCTGGCCTCCTGGGCTGTGGAAGAATAAATTTCTGTTGTTTTAAGTCACTCAGTTTGTAGCAATTTGTTATAACAGACACAGAAAATGAATTAACTGACCAATAAAAGATGTGGTAATCTATGCATCATTACAGTATTGTAACCTGATGAGGGTGGATCCTGCCCGGCGCGACCCCTTGAGTCAAATGAGAGACACCAGGCCTTTGAAAAAGAGAAAACAGACTTTGTTGCAAGCCGGTCAAGCAAGGAGCTCAGAGATTAAGTCTCAAATCAAGCACCCTGAGGTTCGGATTCCAGTGCAGGTGCAGGGTTTGTGATAGGAACTTAAGCATAATTCATGAAGTTTCTAAGAACTGGCAGACAATTTCAGGAAATGAACACATACAGGGGTGCAGTAGGGGGTGCAATATGGTGGCTGGGGGCATGTGGTTTTTAGGGTGGTGTGAAACATGAAATTTATCTAAGGACAGCTTTGTGGCTTATTGCTCATGTCCAAATAGAGTGGGGGAAGGTTGGTGGGTAGCGAAGCAAACTTGAGCAGAGAAGCAGTAAGATGGCCTTGAGCTGCTACACAGAATTTCTTATCAAAAGTGTGTGATGTGGCCCAGGTGTGATGCGAGGAAGGGGAACCATTTAACCCTGTTGTTTGCGGTATCAATAATATATATATTTTAAATAATATTCATTGTGCTTTTTTAAGTGAAAGTTTGCAAATCAAGTAAGTCTCTCACATATAAACTTATATACACCTTACTACATACTCCCATTTACTCTCCCCCTAATGAGCCGGCCTGCTCCCTCCTTCCAGACTCTCCTTTCGGGACCGTTTTGCCAGTTTCTAACCCCTCTCTACCCTCCCATCTCCCCTCTAGACAGGAGATGCCAACACAGTCTCAAGTGTCCACCTGATACAAGTAGCTCACTCCTCATCAGCATCTCTCTCCAACCCTTTGTCCAGTCCAATTCATGTTGAGGAGTTGGTTCCTGTCCTGGGCCAACAGAAGTTTTGGGGACCACGACCACCGGGATTCTTCTAGTCTCAGTCAGACCATTAAGCCTGTCTTCTTTTTTTATGATTAACTTTTGTTATTAACTTTTATTGAGCTTCAAGTGAACGTTTACAAATCAAGTCAGACTGTCACATTTAACTTTATATACACCTTACTCCGTACTCCCACTTGCTCTCCCCTAAGGAGTCAGCCCTTCCAGTCTCTCCTTTCGTGACAATTTTGCCAGCTTCCAATTCTCTCTATCCTCCCATCCCCCCTCCAGACAGGGATGCCAACACAGTCTCAAGTGACCACTTGATATAATTAGTTCACTCTTCATCAGCATCTCTCACCTACCCACTGTCCAGTCCCTTTCATGTCTGATGAGTTGTCTTCGGGGATGGTTCCTCTCCTGTGCCAACAGGTCTGGGGACCATGACCGCCGGGATTCCTCTAGTCTCAGTCAGACCATTAAGTATGGTCTTTTTATGAGAATTTGGGGTCTGCATCCCACTGTTCTCCTGCTCCCTCAGGGGTTCTCCGTTGTGCTCCCTGTCAGGGCAGTCATCGATTGTGGCCAGGCACCAACTAGTTCTTCTGGTCTCAGGATGATGTAGGTCTCTGGTTCATGTGTCCCTTTCTGTCTCTTGGGCTCTTAGTTGTCGTGTGACCTTGATGTTCTTCATTCTCCTTTGCTCCAGGTGGGTTGAGACCAATTGCTGCATCTTAGATGGCCGCTTGTTAGCATTTAAGACCCCAGACGCCACATTTCAAAGTGGGATGCAGAATATTTTCATAATAGTATTATTTTGCCAATTGACTTAGAAGTCCCCTTAAACCATGGTCCCCAAACCCCCGCCCTTGCTCCGCTGACCTTTGAAGCATTCATTTTATCCCGGAAACTGCTTTTGGTCCAGTCCAGTTGAGCTGACCTTCCATGTATTGAGTGTTGTCCTTCCCTTCACCTAAAGCAGTTCTTATCTACTAATTTAATCAGTAAAAAACCCTCTCCCACCCTCCCTCCCGCCTCTCGTAACCACAAAAGTATGTGTTCTTCTCAGTTTATACTATTTCTCAAGATCTTATAATAGTGGTCTCATACAATATTTGTCCTTTTACCTCTGACTAATTTCATTCAGCATAATGCCTTCCAGGTTCCTCCATGTTATGAAATGTTTCACAGATTCGTCACTGTTCTTTATCGATGGGTAGTATTCCATTGTGTGAATATACCACAATTTATTTAGCCATTCATCCGTTGATGGACACCTTGGTTGCTTCCAGCTTTTTGCTATTGTAAACAGAGCTTCAATAAACATGGGTGTGCATATATCTGTTTGTGGGAAGGCTCTTATTTCTCTAGGGTATATTCGGAGGAGTGGGATTTCTGGGTTGTATGGTAGTTCTATTTCTAACTGTTTAAGATAATGCCAGATAGATTTCCAAAGTGGTTGTACCATTTTACATTCCCACCAGCAGTGTATAAGAGTTTCAATCTCTCCGCAGCCTCTCCAACATTTATTATTTTGTGTTTTTTGGATTAATGCCAGCTGTGTTGGAGTGAGATGGAATCTCATCATGGTTTTAATTTGCATTTCTCTAATGGCTAATCATCGAGAGCATTTTCTCATGTATCTGTTAGCTGCCTGAATATCTTCTTTAGTGAAGTGTGTGTTCATATCCTTTGCCCACTTCTTGATTGGGTTGTTTGTCTTTTTGTGGTTGAGTTTTGACAGAATCATGTAGATTTTAGAGATCAGGCGCTGGTTGGAGATGTCATAGCTGAAAATTCTTTCCCAGTGTGTAGGTGGTCTTTTTCCTCTTTTGGTGAAGTCTTTAGATGAGCATAGGTGTTTGATTTTTAGGAGCTCCCAGTTACCTGGTTTCTCTTCGTCATTTTTGGTAATGTTTTGTATTCTGTTTATGCCTTGAATTAGGGCTCCTAAGGTTGTCCCTATTTTTTCTTCCATGATCTTTATCGTTTTAGTCTTTATGTTTAGGTCTTTGATCCACTTGGAGTTAGTTTTTGTGCATGGTGTGAGGTATGGGTCCTGTTTCATTTTTTTGCAAATGGATATCCAATTATGCCAGCACCATTTGTTAAAAAGACTATCTTTTCCCCAATTAACTGACACTGGGCCTTTGTCAAATATCAGCTGCTCATATGTGGATGGATTTATATCTGGGTTCTCAATTCTGTTCCACTGGTCTATGTGCCTGTTGTTGTACCAATACCAGGCTGTTTTGACTACTGTGGCTGTATAATAGGTTCTGAAATCAGGTAGAGTGAGGCCTCCCACTTTCTTCTTCTTTTTCAGTAACGCTTTGCTTATCCGAGGCTTCTTTCCCCTCCGTATGAAGTTGGTGGTTTGTTTCTCTATCACCTTAAAAAATGACATTGGAATTTGGATCGGAAGTGCATTGTATGTATAGATGGCTCTTGGTAGAATAGACATTTTTACTATGTTAAGTCTTCCTATCCATGAGCAAGGTATGTTTTTCCACTTGAGTATGTCCTTTTGAATTTCTTGTAGTAGAGCTTTGTAGTTTTCCTGGGATAGGTCTTTTACATCCTTGGTAAGATTTATTGCTAAGTATTTTATCTTCTTGGTGGCTACTGTGAATGGTATTGATTTGGTTATTTCTTTGTTGGTGTTCTTTTTGTTGATGTAGAGGAATCCAAGTGATTTTTGTATGTTTATCTTATAACCTGAGACTGCCAAACTCTTCTTTTAGTTTCAGTAGTTTTCTGGAGGTTTCCTTAGGGTTTTCTGTGTATAAGATCATGTCATCTGCAAATAGAGATAATTTTACTTCCTCTTTGCCAATCCGGATGCCCTTTGTTTCTTTGTCTAGCCTAATTGCCCTGGCTAGGACCTCTAGCACAATGTTGAATAAGAGCGGTGATAAAGGGCATCCTTGTGTGGTTCCCGTTCTCAAGGGAAATGCTTTCAGGCTCTCTCCATTTAGAGTGATGTTGGCTGTTGGCTTTGCATAGATGCCCTTTATTATGTTGAGGAATTTTCCTTCAATTCCTATTTTGCTGAGAGTTTTTATCATAAATGGGTGTTGGACTTTGTCAAAAGCCTTTTCTGCATCAATTGATAAGATCATGTGGTTTTTGTTTTTGTTTTATTTATGTGGTGGATTACATTAATGGTTTTTCTGATATTAAACCAGCCTTGCATACCTGGTATAAATCCCACTTGATCAGGGTGAATTATTTTTTTGATATGTTTTTGAATTCTATTGGCTAGAATTTTGTTGAGGATTTTTGCATCTATGTTCATGAGGGATATAGGTCTGTAATTTTCCTTTTTTGTAATGTCTTTACTTGGTTTTGGTAGATGGTGGCTTCATAGAATGAGTTGGGTAGTATTCCGTCATTTTCTATGCTTTGAAATACCTTTAGTAGTAGTGGTGTTAACTCTTCTCTGAAAGTTTGGTAGAACTCTGCAGTGAAGCCGTCCGGGCCAGGGCTTTTTTTTTTGTTGGGAATTTTTTGATTACCGTTTCAATCTCTTTTTTTTATGGGTCTATTTAGTTGTTCTACTTCTGAATGTGTTAGTTTAGGTAGGTAGTGTTTTTCCAGGAATTCATCCATTTCTTCTAGGTTTGCAAATTTGTTAGAGTACAATTTTTTGTAATAATCTGATATGATTCTTTTAATTTCAGTTGGGTCTGTTGTGATGTGGCCCTTCTCGTTTCTTATTCAGGTTATTTGTTTCCTTTCCTGTATTTCTTTGGTCAGTCTAGCCAATGGTTTATCAATTTTGTTAATTTTTTCAAAGAACCATCTTTTGGCTTTGTTAATTCTTTCAATTGTTTTTCTGTTCTCTAATTCATTTAGTTCAGCTCTAATTTTTATTATTTGTTTTCTTCTGGTGCCTGATGGATTCTTTTGTTGCTCACTTTCTATTTGTTCAAGTTGTCGGGACAGTTCTCTGATTTTGGCTCTTTCTTCTTTTTGTATGTGTGCATTTATCGATATAAATTGACCTCTGAGCACTGCTTTTGCTGTGTCCCAGAGGTTTTGATAGGAAGTATTTTCATTCTCATTGTATTCTATGAATTTCCTTATTCCCTCCTTAATGTCTTCTATAACCCAGTCTTTCTTCAGGAGGGTATTGTTCAGTTTCCAAGTATTTGATTTCTTTTCCCTAGTTTTTCTGTTATTGATTTCTAGTTTTATTGCCTAGTGGTCTGAGAAGATGCTTTGTAATATTTCGATGTTTTGGATTCTGCAAAGGTTTGTTTTATGACCTAATATGTGGTCTATTCTAGAGAATGTTCCATGTGCGCTAGAAAAAAAAGTATACTTTGCAGCAGTTGGGTGGAGAGATCTGTATAAGTCAATGAGGTCAAGTTGGTTGATTGTTGTAAGTAGGTCTTCCGTGTCTCCATTGAGCTTCTTACTGGATGTCCTGTCCTTCTCCGAAAGTGGTGTGTTGAAGTCTCCTACTATAATTGTGGAGGTGTCTATCTCACTTTTCATTTCTGTTAAAATTTGATTTATATATCTTGCAGCCCTGTCATTGGGTGCATAAATATTTAATATGGTTATGTCTTCCTGATCAATTGTCCCTTTTATCATTATGTAGTGTCCTTCTTTATCCTTTGTGGTGGATTTAAGTCTAAAGTCTATTTTGTCAGAAATTAATATTGCTACTCCTCTTCTTTTTGCTTGTTGTTTGCTTGATATATTTTTTCCATCCTTTGAGTTTTAGTTTGTTTGTGTCTCTAAGTCTAAGGTGTGTCTCTTGTAGGCAGCATATAGACGGATCGTGTTTCTTTATCCAGTCCGAGACTCTCTGTCTCTTTATTGGTGCATTTAGTCCATTTACATTCAGCGTAATTATAGATAAATAAGTGTTTAGTGTTGTCATTTTGATGCCTTTTTATGTGTGTTGTCGACAATTTCATTTTTCCACATACTTTTTTGTGCTGAGACGTTTTTCTTAGTAAATTGTGAGATCCTCATTTTCATAGTGTTTGACTTTATGTTTGTTGAGTTGTTACATTTTTCTTGGCTTTTATCTTGAGTTATGGAGTCGTTATACCTCTTTGTGGTTACCTTAATATTTACCCCTATTCTTCTAAGTAAAAACCTAACTTGTAATGTTTTATATCGCCTTGGATCACTCTCCATATGGCAGTTCTATGCCACCTGTATTTAGTCCCTCTTTTTGATTATTGTGATCTTTTACATTTTGACTTCAGTGATTCCCTGTTATGAGCATTTTTTAAAATTAATCTTAATTTATTTTTGTGATTTCCCTATTTGAGTTGATATCAGGATGTTCTTTTTTGTGACCTCGTGTTGTGCTGGTATCTGATATTATTGGTTTTCTGACGAAATAATATTCTTTAGTATTTCTTGTAGCTTTGTTTTGGTTTTTGCAAATTCTCTAAGCTTGAGTTTATCTGTAAATATCTTAATTTCGCCTTCATATTTCAGAGAGAGTTTTGCTGGATATATGATGCTTGGCTGGCAGTTTTTCTCCTTCAGTGCTCTGTATATGTCCTCCCATTGCCTTCTTGCCTGCATGGTTTCTGCTGAGTAGTCTGAACTTATTCTTATTGATTCTCCCTTGAAGGAGACCTTTCTTTTCTCCCCGGCTGCTTTTAAAATTTTCTCTTTATCTTTGGTTTTGGCAAGTTTGATGATAATATGTCTTGGTGTTTTTCTTTTTGGATCAATCTTAAATGGGGTTCAATGAGCATCTTGGATAAATATCCTTTCGTCTTTCATGATGTCAGGGAAGTTTTCTGTCAGCAGATCTTCAACTATTTTCTCTGTGTTTTCTGTCCTCCCTCCCTGTTCTGGGACTCCAATCACACACAAGTTATCCTTCTTGATAGAGTCCCCCATGATTCTTAGGGTTTCTTCATTTTTTTTAATGCTTTTATCTGATTTTTTTCAGCTATGTTGGTGTTAATTCCCTGGTCTTCCAGATTTCCCACTCTGCATTCGAATTGCTCGAGTCTGCTCCTCTGACTTCCTATTGCGTTGTCTAATTCTGTAATTTCATTGTTAATCTTTTGGATTTCTACATGCTGTCTCTCTACGGATTCTTGCAACTTATGAATTTTTCCAGTATAAGAACATAGTGAGTTCTTCAACTGTTTTATCAGTGTGTTCCTTGGCTTTTTCTGCAGTTTGCCTTTTTTCATTTCTGAGGACATCCCTGATGTCTTGAAGCATTCTGTAAATTAGTTTTTTATACTCTGTATCTGATCATTCCAAGATTGTATCTTCATTTGGCAAAGATTTTGATTCTTTTTGGGGGGGGGTTGTAGAAGCTGTCATGGTCTGCTTCTTTATGTGGTTTGATATCGACTGCTGTCTCCGAGCCATCACTAAGATATTAAAAAAAATAGATTTGGTAGTGGTTTATTCTATAATTGCTCACTGAGTCTTATCTTGTTTTGTTTTCTTTCAATATACGCGGATGGGCTACTAGATTGTGCTGTCTTGTTTGTTGTAGCCCTTGACTTACTTATGACCTATTACCAGCTGGTTTGGGCTGTTGCCAGATATATATGCCTGAGTCTATTCACTATTCTTGCGTAGAATCTGATTTTGGGTCATCAAGTGTGTGCTGCCCCCTAACACCTATCCACCTCTAGAAGTAGTGGCGATAGTTGTGTGCACCAGATTCTATTAGCAGCTGGGGTACACCATCCGGGGGGGGCAGGATGCTGACAGGCTTCCCCCAAGTGTCAGTGAGGTAGGTGTGTCTCTATTCCTATAGCACCTTGGTGGGAGGGCACTGCAGCTGTACCTTAGGCCCCCAATGCAAGTACCTCTACTGATTGGTAGGTGTCACCCTCCTTAGACCCCTAAGGCAAGAGGCTAGGTGGTCTGGGGGGAGCTTCAGCCCTCAGTTCCCTTGTTGTGGGTCAGTTAGGGCTCTGTTGAATAAGCAGAGATATCAGACCTGGGAAACTTGTTTTTCCAGAAAATCCGCTAAAAAAAAATGCAGTCCGATCCCTATCAGAACTGCCTTTGGATTATAACCGCCACCTTGTTCCCTGTAAGGATGAAAGTCCGAGATTTGGATCATATATGCTTGGCTGTAGCTGGTTCTGTGTTTTTAGTCCAATTAGGGATGGATTTTTGGTCCCTGGGTTTTCTGTGATTCCTTCTCTCAGGCCGGAAGAATGGGTTAGGAAAAGACCAAAAAAAAAAAAAAAGGGGAAAGCAAAGCCGCCGCGGAGCCGGAGCCGTTCTCCCTCTGGCTCAGGAAATTCCAATGTTAATGAAGCCGCCTGGGAAGGATGGGGGAGGGTTCAGAGAAACAGGAGAGTAGCACCCCAGAATATAGCCAAAGTTGCTTATCTTGCTTGGAATGACTATTTTATCTGAGATTCTTGAGGGGCGTGTCGCCTATGTGTGCTGGCTGTGTGGAGATTGCCCCCGAGGGTCTGGCCCGCTAAAGCCACGGTCAGATCCTCCGCTGCCAGTCCAAAGCCTAGCATCAAGGTTCCCCTGCTGGGATGCTGCACTCCTGGCTCCAAAATCAGTCGTTGCCTCCCGGGGACTTCTCGTCCCGCCAACCCGGTCGCCGCGCCGCCTCCGCGGACTGGCTGGGCCCCCTCCCGGGGTTAGTTCAGGGGAGTAAGCCTGCGCCCCGTGCTTGCGTTGTGACAGTGCCCAGTCAAAAGCCTGGCGCCCAGGCTCCCCAGCTGGGATGCTGCACTCTCGGGTCCAAAACCAGTCACTGCCTCCCGGAGACTTCTCCCACCAGCCGTGTTGCCACACCGCCCACGTGGACCGGCTGGGCCCCCTCCCGGGGTCAATTCAGGGGGGTAGGGCTGGGCCCCTTGTTTGCACCATCACCAGATTTTGTGTTCATCTCTCCTGGGTCCAGACCTAAGCCCGGCACCAAGGTTACCTGACTGGGACGCTGGCTCCAGGCTCCGAAAACAGTCGCCGCTTCCCCGTATTTGTTCGTTCTCCGTCTCTAAATCTGTGTTTGTTGTTCAGGGATTGTAGATTGTTATGTATGTGATCGATTCACTTGTTTTTCTGAGTCTTTGTTGCAAGAGGGATCTGAGGTAGCGTCTACCTAGTCCTCCATCTTGGCCCTCCTCTCAAGCCTGGTCTTTTTATGAGAATTTGGGGTCTGCATCCCACTGTTCTCCTGCTCCCTCAGGGGTTCTCTGTTGTGCTCCCTGTCAGGGCAGTCATCGGTTTTGGCCGGGCACCATCTAGTTAATAATATTTTTAATAAAATATCCAGACTTAAAAACTTAAGGAAGGAGAAGGGTCTTTCACTTCTTAAAATGCGACAGATGTTATGGGTTGAATTGTGTCCACCAAAAATGTGTGTCAACTTGGCTAGACCATGATTGCCAGTATTGTGTGATGGTCCACCATTTTGTCGAGTGATGTGATTTTCCTACACACTGTAAACCCTACCTCTATGATGTTAATGAGGTAGGATTAGTGGCAGTTATGTTAATGAGGAAGGTCTCAATCTACAAGACTGGGTTGTGTTTTAAGTCAACTTCTTTTGAGATATAAAAGAGAGAAGCAAGCAGAGAGACAGGCAGACATCATACCACCAAGAAACAAGAGCCAGGAGAATAGAGTATCCTTTGGACCGGGGTTCCCTGTGCTTAGGATCTCTTGACTGGGAAATATTGATGACAAGGACTTTCACCCAGAGCCAACAGAGGGAGAAGGCCTTCTCCTGGAGCTAGCACCCTGAATTCGGAATTCTAGCCTGCTATGCTGTGAGAGAAAAAATTTCTCTATGTTAAAGCCATCCATCCACTTGTGGTACTTCTGTTATAGCTGTGAGAGAAAAAATTTCTCTATGTTAAAGCCATCCATCCACTTGTGGTACTTCTGTTATAGCAGCACTAGATAGCTGAGACAGCAGGTAATTTGAAAAATATATCTCTGGCACAAAAAGCCTCAAATTGATGAAAGAAATAAAAAATATACTTGTATTTTTGTGTGGGTATATATATATATTTTATATGTATGTGTGTGTGTGTACATAAATATATGTATATATGAGCTCTGCTGGGTTTATATATATATACACACCTATATATGAGTTCTGGTGGCACAGTGGTTAAGGGCCCTGATGCTAATCAAAAGGTAAGCAATTTGAACTCACTAGCCTATTCCACAGGAGAAAGGTGTGGCAGTCTGCTTCCACAAAGATTTAGAGCCTTAGAAACACTATGGGGCAATTCAACTCTGTTCTATAGGGTCACTATGAGTTGGAATTGACTCACGGGCAACTGGTTTGATTTGGTTTTATATGTATATATATGGTGTAAGATGAATGATGGAGCTACTGGAAAAGTAAGAGAAATTTGCACTATCTAGAAAGATATTGTGAATGAGTTCTGAAAAAGGTCAATACAGGTAACAGACACAAAAAAGGTGTTGATATAGGTATTCGACTTTACTCACACAATGTGGAAAGGAAGCCAAATTAAGTCCCATGCACAGTGGTTAGTTATTGCACATGCAGAGATATCAAGCTGGGACCAGGAGAATTATTTTCTTAAAAAACCCAGTAAGAAAAAGCTACATCAAAGATAAATGAGGACCATGACTTCCCTTGACCATAGATGTCTGTGGAAGGGACATAAAAGAGCTTTTCTTAAAATTTCTATTCTCATCCCCACACTTAGATATATTTGGAAGTAAATTGCACACCACCGTGTAACTTAAATATCACCATCTCAAAACTGAGTTAACATGGAGTCCGAGTGATGAGCAGCCAGAATACACAGTTACTGAGCAACCGTGAAGGACAATTCTCTTAGTATTCAAATACAGACATAGATAAATTTCTAAACAATATGATCTCAGAATGAAATATCTCATATTATATGTTTAACAGTATTGCTCTGGGCAAATCTGCTACAAAAGACCTCCTTAAAGTGTTAAGAAGCAAAGATGTCACTTTGAAGACCAAGGTGTGCCTGACCGAAGCTATGGTATTTTCAATGACCTCATATGAATGTGAAAGCTGGACAATGAATTAGGTGTTGGTGAAGAATATTGAATATGCCAGTGACTGCCAGAAGAATGAACAAATCTATCTTGGAAGAAGTACAGCCAGAATACTTTTCTGAAGCAAGGGTGCCGAGACTTTCTTTCACGTGCTTTGGATATGTTATCAGGAGGGATCAGTCCCTGGTGAAGGACATTATGCTTGATAAAGTCAAGGGTCAGTGAAAAAGAGAAAGACCCTCAAAGACATGGATTGACACAGTGACTACAACAATGAGCTCAAACATGGCAATGATTGTGAGGATGGCACAGGACCGGGCAGCTTCTCGCCCTCTTGTACATGGTATCACTATTAAAAAAAAAAACAAAAAACAAAAACATTGCCATCGAGTCAATTCTGACTCATAGTGACGATGGCAGCTAACAACAACAACATATTTTTTTTCTCAAGTATTGGGATGGGAAACAACCAAGGTAACAGAATCTTAATATATTGCCTAATGGAGACAAAAGTTCCTTTTCGAGTTAAACATCTGACCTCAATAGCCCCATGGGAGTTGAGAGTAGATTGCATACCACCACGTAACTTAAATATCACCATGTCAAAATGTATTTAACATAGGGTCCGAGTGATGAGCAGCCAGTTACTGAGCAACTGTGAAGGACAATTCTCTTATTACAATTCAGATATAGACATAGATAAATTTCTAAACAATTTATGACCCATGGGAGTGGAATACCAGAATGCTGTTGACATATAGAGTTTAAATCATTTCTGGTTATCTTTTGGGAGAATGTCCCCTCAGTTTTGTACTTAAAGGAATTGACAATTCTCTCTCCTTTTTTTTTGTACGTAATTGGTAGACAGGAACACCAGTCTCCACAGATTTCTTTTTCTTTTTTCCTTTTATTTCATTTAATCCCCTCGAGTATTTTATGAGCAAACGTTTTGCTATTGTGAAAAATGCTGCAGTGAACATGGGTATGCATTTGTCTATTCATGTGACAGCTCTTATTTCTCTAAGATATATTTCTAGGAGTGGGATTGCTGGATCTTATGGTATTCTCTTTCTAGCTTTCTAAAGAAGTGCCGTATCGTTTTCCAAAATGGTCGTACCATTTTGCATTCCCACCAGTAGTGCATAAGAGTTCCAGTCTCCCCACAAATTCTTCAACATTGTTACTTATTTATTTATTTTTTACGGCAGTAATGTTGGGGTGAAATGATATCTCATTGTAGTATCAATTTCCAATTCTCTATTGGCTGGTGATCACGGTCATTTCCTCATGTGTCTGTTAGTCACTTGAGTGCCTTCTTTGGTGAAGTGTCTGTTAATTTCCTTTGCCCATTTTTTAATTGGATTATTTGTCTTTTTGTTGTAGAGATATTGGATTTTCCTGTAGATTTTAGAGATTAGGCTTCTGTTGAATTTGTCATAGGCAGAGATTTTTCCAAGTCTAAGTTCTTTTTTTATTCTTTTGGTGAAGTCTTTTGATGAGCATGAGTGTTTAATTTTTAGAAGATTCCAGTAATCTAACTTATATTCTAGAGTTTGTGTCTTGTTAGTTATGGTTTTCATCCTGTTAATGACATGTATTAGGGCCTCTAGCCTTGATCCTATTTTTCTCCTATGATCTTTGTGGTTTTTGATTTTATATTTAGATGTTTAATCCATTTTTAATTAGTTTTTGTGTGTAGTGTGAGGTATGGGCCCTGTTTCATTTTTTTGCAGAGGGACATCCAGTTTTGCCAGCAGAATTTGTTAAAAAGACTGTCTTTTCCACATTTGATGGACTTTGGGCCCTTTTCCAAGATCAGGTGATTGTAGGTGGATGGATTTACACCTGGGTTCTCAATTCTGTTCCACCGGTCAATGTAGCTGTCATTGTACCAGTACTAGGCTGTTCTGACTACCGTAGCCGTACAGTAGATTCTGAGGCCAGGTAGTGGTCTTCCTAGTGAATTCTTCTTCAATAGTACTTTACTTATGTGGGGGCTCTTTCATTTCCGTATAAAGTTAATGATTAGTTTTTCCGTCTCTTTGAAGAATGCTGTTGGTATTTGGATGAGAATTGCTTTGTATTTGTGGATTGCTTTGGGTAGAATTGATATTTTCACAATGTTGAGTCTGCCTATCGATGAGCATGTCCCTCACTTTTGTCATTTTGAGATACTCGTTCTTCGTTGTTTGTTTCTTTAACAATCTGACACTTTCTCTTCTCCTTCAGGACATTTACCTATGTTCTTCTGTCTGCTAAAGGTGGTTTCTCTGGTACCTCAATTCATTTGTACTTTAATTGCACTCTCTTGGAGAAGTCTTCTCGGATTCTCTCAAACTCTTACATGTTTCCAGAATGTCCTGTGCTTCATCTTTAGAACAGTAATATTATTTGAATTTGAGCTAATAACCAAGTATCGGCCTTGCTCAGGAGTAAGTTACTTTTGTGGTTATTTAAATTTAAATATGAATGAAATAATATAGCAATTCAGTTCCTTAGTCACACTAGCCGTATCTAAAATGATCAGTAGCCACATGTGTCTAGTGGCTAATGTATCAGGCAGCACAGATTATAGAACATTTCCATTATTGTAGAAAATTATTTTGGACAAGTGCTGGGAGATCAGTTTTCTCCTTTTTGTTGTTCTTAAACTAACCCTGTGCAACCCAGAACCGAGGCCCTGTGCAACATTTGCGCTAACGTCATGAAATCTTTCATTTATTCCTGTAAACACTAGGCATTTTCAAACGTGCACACATACACACAAATACACACCCATATACACGCATACTTTTCTTTAAGGTTTGGTCTAAATTTAATAAAATCCTTGAAATCTTCCCTTTGTGTAAAGCCAAGATTAGGTGCTATCTCCTCTTTGCTCTCCCAAAACTTTGTCCTCTTAGCTTACTCTACTGAAATTATTTGTACATAAACCTGTTTCTGTTAAATTACTACCTAATCTGGAAGAAACAGGCCTTGGTTGTTTTATATTTATATCTCTAGTGTCTGGTGAAGGTGACATAATTTATACTCAATAAATATATTTTAATCAAAGATTTGAGACTCTTGTATTGTCCTCTCATTGGTGAACGTTTTGGTGTCACAAAAAATATATATATAGTTATTAAGTCAAATATTTTTATATATGTCTACATCAATATTAACACCCACATCTATATTTATACAGGCAACAATAGATCTACAATTAGTTTTCATTTACTAGAATTTCATGTGAATAAAATCATATAATATGTACTCTCTTTTTTGTTTGTTTTGTGCCATTTTACTCTTCTTTTTCTTGTTTCCAAAGGTAAAACGTTTGCTTGTTGATTTGAGATCTGTTTTCCTTTTTAACATAGGCACTTGGAGCTATTAATTTCTCTATAAACGATTCTAAAGCTGCAATCCGTATGTTTTAGCATGCTGTTTTTCACTTCCTTTTATCTAAAAATATTATTTTTAAACTCTCCTTGTGATTTATTCTTTGGCTTATTTGTTATTTAGGAGTGTACTGTTTAATTTACATATATTTGTGATTTTCTTATATTTCCTTCTATTGTTGATTTCTAATTTAGTTGTATTTTGGTCAAAGAACATATTTTGTATTATTTCAATTATTTTATATTATTTAGGTTTTTTTGTGTGTTTGTTTTATAGTCTGGTATATGGTCACTCTGGAGTATGTCCCATGTATACTGCCTAGTTTTATGTCCATTATTGAAAATGAGTTATTGAAGTCTCTATTATTGTGAAATGTTAGGTGAATACATGTTTATAATTGTTTATTCTGCCCAATAGATTGACACTTTATAATTGTAAAATATTATTTGTATCCTGTAACTTTTTTGTCTTAAAGTCTAATACGTCAAGTGTTATTATAGGCAACCCAGCTCTTTTTTTTTGGCTACTGCTCACTTGGCATGTTAGATTCCTAGTGCTGCCATAACAAAATACTACAAAGTAAATGGCTTTGAAGAACAGAATTTGTTGTCTCAGTTCTGAAGGCTAGAGGCCCAAATTCATTAATGGGTCTATGAACTCTCTCTCTGTTTGTTTTACGGAAAGGTCCTTCCTGTCTCAGCTTCTTGCAGCTAAAAAAAGAAACTGTTGCCGTTGAGTCAATTCCAACTCATAGCAACCCTATGGGATAGAGTGGAACTTTCTCATGGGGTTTTCAAAGAGCAGCTGGTGGATTCCAACAGCTGACCTTTTGGTTAGGAGCTGAGCTATTAGCTACTGCACCATAAGGGTTCCTTGTAGCTTCTTGTAGCCCTTTGCAATTCTTGGCATGCTTATGGATGCTTATAGATGTGTCTGCCTCCACCATCACCTGGCATCTGTCTTACTCTGTGTGTTTCTTTCCATCTCCCTGTCTGTTATCTCCTTTTAAGATACCACTCAGAATGGAATAGGACTTATCCTACTCTGGTATGGCTTAAGTGACAATATCATCAGCTGCTCTTTGGAAACACTATGGGGTGGTTCTACTCTGTCCTATATGGTCACTATGAGTTATAATCAACAGGATGGCGAAGGTTTTTCTTTTATCTTCCAAGAATAGTGTGCTATTTTCCCAAACAAGGTCACAACTTCCAGGTACAATTTTTAGCACTTCAACATATATATTTCGGAGACACTTTCAATCCGGAATACATGGCCTATCTTTTAAATCCTATTTTCAATCTATTTGTGTCTTTTAATCTAAAGAGTGCCTATAATAATAATAAAAAAAATAGACAGACATATATTTGTGTTATGTTCTCTTTTTAGACCATGTTTCCAATCTCTGCCTTTCAATTGAGTTGTTTCACTGTTTAAATTTAATTACTGATAAAGTAGGACTTATGTCTTCCTTTTTTAAATATACTTATGTCTTTTTTATTAGTCTATTCCTGGATTGCTGGCTTCTGTTGTGTTAAATTGGTAAGTCCTAGTGTACCTTTAAATTTATTTATTGTGTCTTTTACAACATATCTTTCAAGTTATTTTCTTAATGATTTCTTGTAGATTACAGTTAGCATCTTAATATAAAACCAACTAATTCAGATGAATAATGTCTTAATTTCAATAATGTTCAGTGTATCTTGATCCTGCTCATTCTTTGTAAAGAAATTGTCATACAAATTACATATTTGTACATTAAAAGTAAGTATTCTTTTCTCCATTTCATGAAAAGTTTTGTGCATTAAATGACACTACCAAGAAAATGAAAATGTAATGGATAGAATGGAAAAAAATATTTGACCATAATTTATCTGATAAGGCTCGAGTAATTTTTAAAAAGTATATTGAAAAACAAACTGCGTGAGTGAAAGTTCTTAGGCCGATGAATATAATCACATGAACTAACTAACACTCTTCTTTCTGCCAAGGAAAAGTAAATGACTAAAAATTGTTGCTTTGAAAGATTGTAAAACAAATTTGAACACAAATAAAAACTAAATGATTTCTATTCGAGGCCACATAAATAATAGACATGCCATTGTCTTAGTTATCTAGCACTGCTATAACAGAAATACCACATGTGGATGGCTTTAATGAAGAGAAATTTATTCTCTCACAGCCTAGGGGTCTAGAAGTCCTAATTCACGATGCCAGCTTCAGGGGAGGCTTTCTTTCTCTGTCGGCTCTGCAGGAAGGTCTTCTTCAATTTTCCCCTGGTCGAGGAGCTTCTCAGTTTAGGGATCTCAGGCCCAAATGATGTGCTATGTTCTTGGTGGTTTTTCTTGGAGGTATGAGGTCCCCCTGTCTCTCTGCTTGCTTCTCTTTTTATATTTCCAAAGCGATTGACTCAACATACTATCTAATCCTGTAGATTGAGCCTACCTCATTTATGTAACTGCTTCTAATCCCACCTCATTAACTTCATAGTGGCAGGATTTACTACACATAGGAAAATCACATCAGATGACAAAATGGTGGGCAATCATATGCTACTAGCAATCATGGCCTAGCCAAGTTGACACACATTTTGGGTGGGGCGGATGCAATTTAATCTGCAGCAGCCATCAATCACCCCAGTAAATTCTTCACTTATATGTCTCTGATGAAAAATTATATCCAATATAGAACCCCATATGTTTTATAGGTGATTTTTTTTGATCTGACATATACTAAGAAAGCTTCTTTTTTTTAAAAGACAGACATTTCCGTGCTTGTGCACAGAGTGGACAGCAGGGAGAACCCAAGAGGAGTCTTTTCTTTTTCCTTTTTTTAAAATAACTTTCTTTCGCTTATCCCGGACATGAAAATGTTCAACAGTTTAACCTCAGTTCATTCCCCTAAACATCTCTGGAGTCTGCTCCCTGAGCTTGCAAGCCACTGTCACTATTGTGTTTTTGACCTTTAAAATATCTCATTTAGCTTAAAGTGTTGATCCTCTCTCCTGTCTTCCTAACTCCAAATATCTAAAAAAACATTCTCAGCACATTTAACAGATCAATCTTTATAATATAAAAATCTGATCACATTGTGAAAAATCAGCCTCAGAATCATCTCCGGTCCATGTTTCTAAACTATTCCATGTGATTTAAAAAGTTATTTTATACAGACACATGGAATTTTTATCTCGGTAATGTATTCACACTAAATTTTCAGGTTTATAGACCAATCAGATTAAGTCCTAATACATTTTAGGTCATAAAAGCTTTTTATGATTTGAAGCTGCCTCTTTTTCTTCCCTTATTACATACTACCATGAGTGAGACAAGCTTTCCCTCCAAGGGGAGCTAACCCTTGTTGATAACTCACTGTGGGCCAGGTTCTGATCTAAAATTGCTTTATACATACTGCTTCATTGCATTCTCAAAATAAACAAGTAAGGACTATTATTCTATCTGTTTCATAAATGGAGAAACTTAGCAACAGAGTTTTAAAATTTGACCAGGCTTACATGTTATCCTGGGTTTATATCTGGCTGACTGGCTTAAAAGCCTACATTCCCCTTATCAAGCTAGTGACACTTGAACTAGGGACTAGTGCCTCAAACATTGTGCATGTTGTTATACACATGCCTATAACACCATTTTACTCTTTTTTTCCTATATATCACAACTGTCATAAGAATTACCCTTTTTGAGCTCCATTTCTGATACACTGAAATAATTAAACCTTCATTACTATAAGAACACAATTTTGTGTAAAGCTTTACTGTAAGAGAAATCATATTGTTTGATAACTGTTTCTTTGTCTCTCCATAGCAAGCTGTATCATTCTAAAGAAGACAAAAATTATAACTAGTGTAGTATATAAGACAAGGTATACCTATAATAAGTGCATATAAACTAATTACACTCATCCAGGCAAATTTGTACAGGAGAAATTAATACATAAGTAATTTCTTTTCACGACCCTGAAGTTGCATGTCTTTGGGATTAAAAGAAAGTTAAAATTTGTGAAAATTTGAAGATGGAACTCTTAATATTAACACTGCAAGAACTATTAAAGATGAAGTAGGAAAATGTATTGTGCTGAAAGACTTGTTTAAATGCTATAAGAAGTTTAACTTACTGAAAGGACAAATTAAGTAAACATGAAAAAAGGAACAAAAAATATATTCACTGTTTCTGTCAAGATTTTAGTTTTTTTCCTTATTTTTTGAAAAAATGAAAACCTTTTTGAGTGTATCCTCGAAAGCTTGTTTCATTTGCTTGTTCTTAAGACTGCAAATGAAGGGATTGAGTAAAGGGGCAACTGAGGTATAGATAACAGCTACACCCTTGGATAAAGTCACCCTTTCTTTTGCTGATGGCTTCATGTAAATGGAGACACAGCTACCATAAGTAAGGGAAACTACAATAATGTGGGAAGAAAAAGTGGAAAAAGCTTTTGTTCTTTTCCGAGCAGAGGGAATTTTTAGAATGGTCTTGATTATATATGTATAGAAAATATAGGAAAGAATAACTAAGAGTAGTGTGACCACTAGTGCTATAACTGCTGAAACAAATGAAATCATTTGTAGGAAGTGAGTGTCTGTGCAAGAAATCTGCAGGATAGGAGAAGTGTCACACATGAAATGATCAATTACTTTGGAAGCACAGAATTCCAGCTTTAGTCCCAAGACCAACGGTGGAAAGGTAATCAGAAAGCCAGCTGTCCATGACCTGAGTAGAAGTTGGTAGCACACTTTGCTTCTCATAATGATTGAGTAATGCAGGGGTTTGCAGATGGCTGCATAGCGGTCATAGGACATGGCAGCCAGAAGGTAGAACTCTGTAACTCCTAAGAAAAGAAAAGAAGAATAATTGAGATGCACAACCATTGTAGGAAATGATTTTAGTCACAATGGTTGTCAAGAATCTAGGAATAGAGATTGTCGTCAATAAGATTTCTAAGAAGGAGAAATTTTGTAGGAAGAAATACATTAGAGTCTTGAGGTGAGGATGCAGTAGGGTGAGGAGGATGATGGATAAGTTCCCCATCACACTCAAAATATAGTTGAGAAAGAGAAATATAAAAATCACAATTTGTAACTGTGGGTCATCTGTGAGTCCCAAGAGAATGAATTCTATCTCCCTTGACTGGTTCTTCATTTCAGTTTTGAGACCTATTAAACTGAAATTAGGAAACAACTCCAAAAGCAGAAAAAACAATTTTTTAAAGCTACATCAGGAAAAAAATCTGATATCCAGAAATGTAAACAAGTGTAAATATTTGCTGCAGTTTAACAAGGCAGATGATACCTAAAATTATAGGGTAGGTCAACCAAAGCATTCTCTATGTATCTTTTGTGTGTGTTTAATAAATTACTGCAAAAAAAAGCCTTATAAAATCTAGGCAGCTTTTCCAATGTCAATTTACAATGTATGTTCAACAATTTTTATTTTATGAATTTTTAAAAAATTGATGAAACTTATAGAAATATTGGTAGTTACATATTTTCCTTAACTACAGTTGAATTTCTCCAACATATGCCATTAATTCTTTAGTTCCAATGCAGTACTGATCCATTGTTCCTTTGACTTATTTTCTCTAATTAGTATTTTTCCGGTTCCAAATCATTAGTCTTCTCATAATCATTTAAACTTAACATTTTGAAATATCTTCAAGATACAGTTAGTAATTTCAAAATTCTAAACAAATTGGAAGAAAAACTGTAGCTACAGGAAAAGTAAAACAAATCAAAATCAATTATTTTCTGACTTGATCTTTGCCTTGGATTCAGGTAATTTGTAAATTCTTAAGTAATATTTTTTTTCCCTGTTTAAGCCGCCCACAATAAATAATTTTGTCTTTTTAGTATAAATATGAGGATGATTTTAATATCTAGGTGTTTTAATAACTAGAAGTAATTTAATAAAATCATTTTGTTATCCAAAGACTAGTATAGAAGTGGTAGTCAATAGTCACTTATGATGCTAACTATATTGTTTTTGGCACTCAATGTCATTGTTCTTAAATCCATAAATAAGACTTTTCTCTACAGATGAATAGGCCTAAATTGCTGACTGGATACATTATGTTCCGTAGATGATGGCCTTCTGTAGATGTCTAGGACAGAAAAGAAAGCTTTTCTCTTTATTTGAAGGAAGATATTGAGGTGCTATCCAAGCATTCATCTATGTTTAACGTCAAAGTTAATTTACAGGTTTCATATGGCATTTAAATAAATACATTTGCAAAATGCTTTCGTTATTCATTTTAAAATCATTCCATGGGTTATTAATGTATGCTTTTCACATGAATAAAAATAATTTCATCTATTCCTGCATATAAGAATTTTATTAGCTTTCCCTGAATTTCACTTTTCTCACTCTCTACTCAATGCAATAAACACATCTATTTTCTTATAAGAATTTTGCTTTGTGTTTTAAATGATAGCTATTGGAGAAAAAAAACAGTACAGTGCTCCTATTTCCAAGTGGCTTTTTTTCCCAATATTTTATAGGTAGTGCTCCCTTCTCTCTTCATTTTGCTCTGGAAAAGAGAGAGAGTGACAGCAAGAGAAATATTGAAGAAAAATTCCGAAGTATTGATTTGTGTAAATCTCAAAACCAGAACACAAGGATAGTAGCAATTTTTCTTCTACTCCTTGGCTACTGAAAGGATGAGAAGCTGAGTGATCATGAGTGTTTATTATCAAATATGTATATCTGCACTGCCATTTCTTTAACCCCAGTTTTGCTCTAACTCAGTGGGAAGGGAAACTCTCTGAGTCAGTCAAACAATTTTTGCTAACATCATGTGTCTAGGTGACAAGTCTATATGCTGCTTTCTTAAAAACCTGCAAAACAGAAGCTATTTTTACTTTTCAAAATCTGCTGAATGATCATAGTTACATATAGTAAAAAGCCTATAATGCTACAGTTTATATCAGTCCCTATATAATCAGGCAGCTTTGAATACTGCATCTACACAGAGCATGTATGATGATCCAGATGCCAATGGTTATAACTATTGTACTTGTAGAACTACCTTCACCTATGATCTAGGTGACTTGCCGTATGCAGGATTTATTGATTTCCCTTCTCCTTTAAGGACATATGCTATAAACAAAAGTCAAATAATAGATGTTGAATATTATTGCATTTATAATATTAGAAAACATTCCATTATTTGCACAAGAAATTTAATTCCAATGCTTTTCGTGGGAAGGATTCAAAGCAGAGGGGAGATTTGGAAAGTACATGTATCTGTGAATATCTCCCAATATCACATATACTACAAAAATCATAGAACTTAGATATTATAGAAAATTCAATTAGAATGCCCTTTCTGGTTACCAAATAGAGGTTTTCTGATTTTTTCCTTAAATATTTAAACTTAAATGAAAATGATGCTCTAAGAGAAGGGCATTTTAGGAAAGGTCTCAGGTTAAAGCAACCCACTCTTCGTAGCAAAGAATGACTATGTTTACAATTGTGCACTAACAAAAGCCACACTTTTATCAATTTGCTCATAAAAGACTCAGGGAAATTAATTGAAATAAAGGGAAGACAGAAAAAGAAATCTCCTGTGGAAACTGGTGTGCAGGAGCTACCACTTACATCAAGGAAAAAAAAGCCACAAAGCTGTGTATTTATTTAAATACAAAGCAAGGGAACACTCTCCCAAAAGATAACTAGAAACAATTTAAACTCTATATGGGATGCCAACAAGATTTTGATATTCCACTCCCCCAGAGCTATCTGGAAGCCCTGGTGGCGCAGTGGTTAAGAGCTTGGCTGCTAGCCAAAAGGTCGGTGGTTCAAATCCACCAGCCGCTCCTGAAAACACTATGGGGCAGTTGTACTCTGCCCTATAGGGTCACTATGAGTCGGAATCTACTCAACAGCAACCAGTTTCTCTTTTTGGGTTTTGGGGCTGTATGAGTCGTTCTACTGGTCAGAGACCTTATCTTAAACAGGAACTTTTCTCTTGCCTTCATTATTCAATATATTAAGATTCCACTAACTTGATTGTGGCCCACCCTAAGGCTGGAGAAGGAGTATTTAAATAAAAAAATTTAAATGGCTCCTATTAATTATTATTTCTATTCTGAAACCATCTTAAACTTAAACTTAAAAGTTACAAATACAGAGCAAGAATTTTTTTTGTTTTTTCCTGAATCATTTGATGCCCTACCTCCTGCTCAACACTACAGTGTGCATTCCTTACAAAAAAAGAAAATATCTACTATATAATAACATGAATCCGTTCTTAATAAATATCAGAACAGTAGCACACTAACACTGATATATTAATAACGTCCAATATCCCAATCCCATTCAATTTTTACAAGTTTATAGAGGTATAAATAGCTCAGAGTTATGTTTTCATTTGATTAGCATGACTCTTTAATTTCATTTAATACAGAATGGTTTTTCAGTCTTTCCTTAACTTCCTTGCATGTTGGAGATTACTTTCTGGTAAGCCTATATAATGTCCCTTGATTTGTGTTTTTCTGAGGTTTTCACCTGATTAGATTCCATTAATTTACTTTTTGGCACCAGAATCACAGAAGTGATCCTATTTTTTCATTGAGTCTTATCTCTTGCATAAAGTGGTGATTGACAGACTTCTCCACCATAAAAGTAATGTTTTATATTTGTAATTAATAAGCATTTTGTGGGAAGGTACTTTGAATACGTTGGATATATCAATCTTCATAAAACTTTCAACTTACTCATTAATAACTTAATATCATTATGTACTCATAGTTTCTGATTTTATTTATTAACAAATATGTCAATCATCTATGTAGCGTATATATTTAATTTTTACCTCAATTTTTACTTTAATTATTTCAATTACTCCCATTTTTAAAAAATATTCTTGCTGTTCAATAGTCTTATATCTGTACTTAAATACACTGGGAAAAGTTTATTTCATCAAACCATTAAACATTCTTCAGTATAGTTTGTGTGAATTCTTTCAAATTCTTTAGTTTTTATGAGTGTATTCAGCAGTTATTGTTTCTGCTTGCTATTACTTGGTGACCTCTAAAACATAATATAAGGTATTTTATTGTGAAGTCACATTATTTAAAATTTATCTGTGTCTATATTTCAGTAGGATTGTCATTAGAAGTTTGTGAGGCAGTGGAATTAAGTTAATGAGAGTGAAACAACTAGAATGGACATAATGACAATGTTGACACGATGTGAAGAATGTAACAAGGTCGCTGAATATTATCTATAGAGAAATTTTAAATGGAAGTGTGTTTTGCTATGTATATTTTTACCAAAAATGTGATAAAATATTTTTAAAAGCCGGTTCAGCTATATTAATATAAATCAGTATAGATATTTTTCATGATGACAAAAAGTTATATTCGTCAAGAAGATAGAACAATTCCAAATTGGTATGCACGATGTCAAAGTCTTGGAAATTAGAAATTCACGGTACTACAAAGACAATAAAAAAAATCCATAGGTATTTTGGAGATTTAAATAGCTCAGTAATTATATACAAAGCAAAAATAAAATAAACGTATAGAATATTTAAATTATGTGATTAATGAACTCAACCAAGTTGAACTAACTAGAACACTGTACTTAACTACACAACACTTATAATTTTCAGATGTTCATGAAATGTTTATCAAAAATTTGACTATATGCTAGGCCATAAAATAAGACTCAACTAATTTCAGATAATTTCAATTAAATAAAGCATATTTTCTGACATCATAGAGTTTTAAAAATTATACCAGTAGAGTTGTAAATATAAATGAAATGGGGAGGCGGGGCCAAGATGGCAGACTAGGTAGATGCTACCCCGGATCCCTCTTGCAACAAAGACTCGGAAAATCAAGTGAATCGATCACATACATAAAAATCTACGAACCCTGAACAACAAACACAGATTTAGAGATGGAAAACGAACAAATATGGGGAAGCAGCAACTGTTTTTGGAGCCTGGAGCCAGCGTCCCAGTCAGGTAACCTTGGCGCCGGACTTAGATCTGGGCCCAGGGGAGCTGAACTCATAAATCTTGTGACGGCGCAAACAAGGGGCACAGCCCTACCCCCCTGAACTGAACCCAGGAGGGGGCCCAGCTGGTCCATGCGGGCGGTGTGGTGAAGCTGCTGGTGGAAGAAGTCCCCGGGAGGCAGTGACTGGTTTTGAAGCTGGGAGTGCTGCGTCCCAGCCGGGGAACCATGGCGCCGGGCATTTGACTGGACGCTGTCACGGCACAAGCGCAGGGCGCAGCCCTACTCCCCTGAACTAACCCCAGGGGGTGGCGTGGTGACGCAGCTGGCGGGATGAGAAATCCCCGGGAGGCAGTGACTGATTTTGGAGCCGGGAGTACAGCACCCAGCAGGGGAACCTTGACGCTAGGTTTTGGACTGGCAGCGGAGGATCTGACAGTGGCTTCAGCGGGCCAGACCCCCGGGGGCAATCTCCACACAGCCAACACACATAGGCGAAACGTCCCTCGGGAATCCCAGATATAACAGTCATTCCAAGCAAGGCAAACAACTCGGGCTATATTCCGAGGTGCTACTCTCCTATCTCTCTGATCCCTCCCCCACCCTCCCCAGTCGGCTTCATTAACATTGGAACTTCCTGAGCCAGAGGGAGAACAGCTCCGGCTCCGTGGCGGCTTTGCTTCCCCCCCCCTTTTTTCTTTTGGTCTTTTCCTAACCCACTCTTCTGGCCTGAGAGAAGGAACCACAAAAAACCCAGGGACCAAAAATCCATCCCTAATTGGACTAAAAACACAGAACCAGCTACAGCCAAGCATATATGATCCAAATCTGGGACTTTCATACTTACAGGGAAAAAGGTGGCGGTTATAATCCAAAGGCAGTTCTGATAGGGATCTGACTGCATTTTTTTTAGCGGAATTTCTGCAAAAGCAAGTTTCCCAGTGATGGCTCAGAGACAGCAGTCGATATCAAACCACATAAAGAAGCAGACCATGACAGCTTCTACAACTCCCCCCAAAAAAGAATCAAAATCTTTCCCAAATGAAGAAACAATCCTGGAATTATCAGGTACAGAATATAAAAAATCTAATTTACAGAATGCTTCAAGACATCAGAAACGAAATAAGGCAAACTGCAGAAAAAGCCAAGGAACACACTGATAAAACAGTTGAAGAACTCAAAAAGATTATTCAAGAACATAGTGGAAAAATTAATAAGTTGCAAGAATCCATAGAGAGACAGCATATAGAAATCCAAAAGATTAACAATAAAATTACAGAATTAAACAACACAATAGGAAGTCAGAGGAGCAGACTCAAGCAATTCGAATGCAGAGTGGGAAATCTGGAAGACCAGGGAATTAACACCAACATAGCTGAAAAAAAATCAGATAAAAGAATTAAAAAAATGAAGAAACCCTAAGAATCATGGGGGACTCTATCAAGAAGGATAACTTGTGTGTGATTGGAGTCCCAGAACAGGGAGGGAGGACAGAAAACACAGAGAAAATGGTTGAAGATCTGCTGACAGAAAACTTCCCTGACATCATGAAAGACGAAAGGATATCTATGCAAGATGCTCATTGAACCCCATTTAAGATTGATCCAAAAAGAAAAACACCAAGACATATTATCATCAAACTTGCCAAAACCAAAGATAAAGAGAAAATTTTAAAAGCAGCCAGGGAGAAAAGAAAGGTCACCTTCAAGGGAGAATTAATAAGAATAAGTTCAGACTACTCAGCAGAAATCATGCAGGCAAGAAGGGAATGGGACGACATATACAGAGCACTGAAGGAGAAAAACTGCCAGCCAAGGATCATATATCCAGCAAAACTCTCTCTGAAATATGAAGGCAAAATTAAGATATTTACAGATAAACACAAGTTTAGAGAATTTGCAAAAACCAAACCAAAGCTATAAGAAATACTAAAGGATATTGTTTGGTCAGAAAACCAATAATATCAGATACCAGCACAACACGAGGTCACAAAAAAGAACATCCTGATATCAACTCAAATAGGGAAATCACAAAAATAAATTAAGATTAATTTTAAAAAATGCTCATAACAGGGAATCACTGAAGTCAAAATGTAAAAGATCACAATAATCAAAAAGAGGGACTAAATACAGGTGGCATAGAACTGCCATATGGAGAGTGATCCAAGGCGATACAAAACATTACAAGTTAGGTTTTTTACTTAGAAGAATAGGGGTAAATATTAAGGTAACCACAAAGAGGTATAACGGCTCCATAACTCAAGATAAAAGCCAAGAAAAACGTAACAACTCAACAAACATAAAGTCAAACACTATGAAAATGAGGATCTCACAATTTACTAAGAAAAACGTCTCAGCACAAAAAAGTATGTGGAAAAATGAAATTGTCGACAACACACATAAAAAGGCATCAAAATGACAACACTAAACACTTATTTATCTATAATTACGCTGAATGTAAATGGACTAAATGCACCAATAAAGAGACAGAGAGTCTCGGACTGGATAAAGAAACACGATCCGTCTATATGCTGCCTACAAGAGACACACCTTAGACTTAGAGACACAAACAAACTAAAACTCAAAGGATGGAAAAAATATATCAAGCAAACAACAAGCAAAAAGAAGAGGAGTAGCAATATTAATTTCTGACAAAATAGACTTTAGACTTAAATCCACCACAAAGGATAAAGAAGGACACTACATAATGATAAAAGGGACAATTGATCAGGAAGACATAACCATAAAAATATTTATGCACCCAATGACAGGGCTGCAAGATATATAAATCAAATTTTAACAGAAATGAAAAGTGAGATAGACACCTCCACAATTATAGTAGGAGACTTCAACACACCACTTTCGGAGAAGGACAGGACATCCAGTAAGAAGCTCAATGGAGACACGGAAGACCTACTTACAACAATCAACCAACTTGACCTCATTGACTTATACAGATCTCTCCACCCAACTGCTGCAAAGTATACTTTTTTTTCTAGCGCACATGGAACATTCTCTAGAATAGACCACATATTAGGTCATAAAACAAACCTTTGCAGAATCCAAAACATCGAAATATTACAAAGCATCTTCTCAGACCACTAGGCAATAAAACTAGAAATCAATAACAGAAAAACTAGGGAAAAGAAATCAAATACTTGGAAACTGAACAATACCCTCCTGAAGAAAGACTGGGTTATAGAAGACATTAAGGAGGGAATAAGGAAATTCATAGAATACAATGAGAATGAAAATACTTCCTATCAAAACCTCTGGGACACAGCAAAAGCAGTGCTCAGAGGTCAATTTATATCGATAAATGCACACATACAAAAAGAAGAAAGAGCCAAAATCAGAGAACTGTCCCGACAACTTGAACAAATAGAAAGTGAGCAACAAAAGAATCCATCAGGCACCAGAAGAAAACAAATAATAAAAATTAGAGCTGAACTAAATGAATTAAAACAACAAAAAAAACAGAAAAACAATTGAAAGAATTAACAAAGCCAAAAGATGGTTCTTTGAAAAAATTAACAAAATTGATAAACCATTGGCTAGACTGACCAAAGAAATACAGGAAAGGAAACAAATAACCTGAATAAGAAACGAGAAGGGCCACATCACAACAGACCCAACTGAAATTAAAAGAATCATATCAGATTATTACAAAAAATTGTACTCTAACAAATTTGCAAACCTAGAAGAAATGGATGAATTCCTGGAAAAACACTACCTACCTAAACTAACACATTCAGAAGTAGAACAACTAAATAGACCCATAAAAAAAAGAGATTGAAACGGTAATCAAAAAATTCCCAACAAAAAAAAAAGCCCTGGCCCGGACGGCTTCACTGCAGAGTTCTACCAAACTTTCAGAGAAGAGTTAACACCACTACTACTAAAGGTATTTCAAAGCATAGAAAATGACGGAATACTACCCAACTCATTCTATGAAGCCACCATCTACCAAAACCAAGTAAAGACATTACAAAAAAGGAAAATTACAGACCTATATCCCTCATGAACATAGATGCAAAAATCCTCAACAAAATTCTAGCCAATAGAATTCAAAAACATATCAAAAAAATAATTCACCCTGATCAAGTGGGATTTATACCAGGTATGCAAGGCTGGTTTAATATCAGAAAAACCATTAATGTAATCCACCACATAAATAAAACAAAAACAAAAACCACATGATCTTATCAATTGATGCAGAAAAGGCTTTTGACAAAGTCCAACACCCATTTATGATAAAAACTCTCAGCAAAATAGGAATTGAAGGAAAATTCCTCAACATAATAAAGGGCATCTATGCAAAGCCAACAGCCAACATCACTCTAAATGGAGAGAACCTGAAAGCATTTCCCTTGAGAAGGGGAACCAGACAAGGATGCCCTTTATCACCGCTCTTATTCAACACCGTGCTAGAAGTCCTAGCCAGGGCAATTAGGCTAGACAAAGAAATAAAGGGCATCCGGATTGGCAAGGAGGAAGTAAAATTATCTCTATTTGCAGATGACATGATCTTATACACAGAAAACCCTAAGGAAACCTCCAGAAAACTACTGAAACTAAAAGAAGAGTTTGGCAGTCTCAGGTTATAAGATAAACATAGAAAAATCACTTGGATTCCTCTACATCAACAAAAAGAACACCGAAGAGGAAATAACCAAATCAATACCATTCACAGTAGCCCCCAAGAAGGTAAAATACTTAGGAATAAATCTTACCAAGGAAGTAAAAGACCTATACAAAGAAAACTACAAAGCTCTACTACAAGAAATTCAAAAGGACATACTCAAGTGGAAAAACATACCTTGCTCATGGATAGGAAGACTTAACATAGTAAAAATGTCTATTCTACCAAAAGCCATCTATACATACAATACGCTTCTGATCCAAATTCCAATGTAATTTTTTAAGGTGATAGAGAAACAAATCACCAACTTCATATGGAAGGGAAAGAAGCCTCAGATAAGCAAAGCATTACTGAAAAAGAAGAAGAAAGTGGGAGGCCTCACTCTACCTGATTTCAGAACCTATTATACAGCCACAGTAGTCAAAACAGCCTGGTATTGGTACAACAACAGGCACATAGACCAGTGGAACAGAATTGAGAACCCAGATATAAATCCAACCACATATGAGCAGCTGATATTTGACAAAGGCCCAGTGTCAGTTAACAGGGGAAAAGATAGTCTTTTTAACAAATGGTGCTGGCATAATTGGATATCCATTTGCAAAAAAATGAAACAGGACCCATACCTCACACCATGCACAAAAACTAACTCCAAGTGGATCAAAGACCTAAACATAAAGACTAAAACGATAAAGATCATGGAAGAAAAAATAGGGACAACCCTAGGAGCCCTAATACAAGGCGTAAACAGAATACAAAACATTACCAAAAATGATGACGAGAAACCAGATAACTGGAAGCTCCTAAAAATCAAACACCTATGCTCATCTAAAGACTTCACCAAAAGAGGAAAAAGACCACCTACAGACTGGGAAAGAATTTTCAGCTATGACATCACCGACCAGCGCCTGATCTCTAAAATCTACATGATTCTGTCAAAACTCAACCACAAAAAGATAAACAACCCAATCAAGAAGTGGGCAAAGGAAATGAACACTTCACTAAAGAAGATATTCAGGCAGCTAACAGACACATGACAAAATGTTCTCGACCATTAGCCATTAGAGAAATGCAAATTAAAACACGATGAGATTCCATCTCACTCCAACAAGGCTGGCATTAATCCAAAAAACACAAAATAATAAATGTTGGAGAGGCTGCAGAGAGATTGGAACTCTTATACACTGCTGGTGGGAATGTAAAATGGTACAACCACTTTGGAAATCTATCTGGCGTTATCTTAAACAGTTAGAAATAGAACTACCATAAAAAAAAAAAAAGAACTACCATACAACCCAGAAATCCCACTCCTCGGAATATACCCTAGAGAAACAAGAGCCTTCACACAAACAGATATATGGACACCCATGTTTATTGAAGGTCTTTTTACAATAGCAAAAAGCTGGAAGCAACCAAGGTGTCCATCAACGGGTGAATGGGTAAATAAGTGTGGTATATTCACACAATGGAATACTACGCATCGATAAAGACCAGTGATGAATCTGTGAAACATTTCATAACATGGAGGAACCTGGAAGGCATTATGCTGAGCGAAATCAGTCAGAGGCAAAAGGACAAATATTGTATAAGACCACTATTATAAGATCTTGAGAAATAGTATAAACTGAGAAGAACACATACTTTTGTGGTTACGAGGGGGGAGGGAGGGAGGGAGGGAGAGGGTTTTTTACTGATTAATTAGTAGATAAGAACTGCTTTAGGTAAAGGGAAGGACAACACTCAATACATGGAAGGTCAGCCCAATTGGACTGGACCAAAAGCAAAGAAGTTTCAGGGATAAAATGAATGCTTCAAAGGTCAGCGGAGCAAGGGCGGAGGTTTGGGAACCATGCTCTAAGGGGACTTCTAAGTCAATTGGCAAAATAATTCTGTTATGAAAACATTCTGCATCCCACTTTGAAATGTGGCGTCTGGGGTCTTAAATGCTAACAAGCGGCCATCTAAGATGCATCAATTGGTCTCAACCCACCTGGAGCAAAGGAGAATGAAGAACACCAAGGTCACACGATAACTAAGAGCCCAAGAGACAGAAAGGGGCACATGAACCAGAGACCTACATTGTCCTGAGATCAGAAGAACTAGTTGGTGCCCAGCCACAATCGATGACTGCCCTGACAGGGAGCACAACAGAGAATCCCTGAGGGAGCAGGAGATCAGTGGGATGCAGACCCCAAATTCTCATAAAAAGACCATACTTAATGGTCTGACTGTGACTAGAGGAATCCCGGCGGTCCTGGTCCCCAAACCTTCTGTTAGCACAGGACAGGAACCATTCCCGAAGACAACTCATCAGACATGAAAGGGACTGGACAGTGGGTAGGAGAGAGATGCTGAAGAAGAGTGAGCTAATTATATCAGGTGGACACTTGAGACTGTGTTGGCATCTCCTGTCTGGAGGGGGGATGGGAGGATAGAGAGAGTTGGAAGCTGGCAAAATTGTCACGAAAGGAGAGACTGGAAGGGCTGACTCATTAGGGGGAGAGCAAGTGGGAGTAAGGAGTAAGATGTATATAAACTTATATGTGACTGACTTGATTTGTAAACGTTCACTTGAAGCTCAATAAAAGTTAATAAAAAAATAATAAATAAAAAAATGAAATGGGGTGTTTTTAATTATATTCAAAGATAACTAGAAATCCAAATATGCATGGACATTTAGGCAATATACTTATAAATAATGTATAGGTTGAAAATGAAATCACAATAGGAATTAAAATACTTACAATTTAATGAAATGAAAATAATAAAATTACGTATCAAAATTTGTAAATGCAGGTCAAGTTAACATTCTAAGAAATTGTATGGCCTTAAATAAACACATGAGAACAGAGGAATAGGCTGAAAGTTCATCTATCTTGATGGATGATCTAAGTTTCCATCCCAAACATTTTTAAAAAATGGCAAATTACACTTTAATTTGAAAGAAGATAGAGAGCAGGAGAAACAAACAAAATAAAACACATACAATACAATACACTAGGGAGTATTAATGGAGCTAAAATTTAGTTAATTATAAGAATAATAGAATACATATATGCCCTTACGATAAAGAAAATGAAAATACATTTATCCGATATAAAAAATAGGGAGGTGATTTTGCTTCTTAGTTTATAGATCTTATCACATAAGAGGACTGTTCGAAAACTTTATGACACTGGAATTGAAAATATTGATGAAATGGACTATTTATGAGGGAAGGACTTGGGGACGTAACTTTCCATAGCTCTCACAATATGAAATGAGCAATCTGAATTGTTCCATAAGTATAAAAGTTGTTACATGATTAACTATCTTCTCACTAAGAAATTTCATGTAGTTTTCCTATAAAGTGCCTAGTTCTTTGCTTTTATTGTCATTGTTTGTTTTATTGTTTTGTTTTGAAAAATTCTTGGAGCCCTGGTGGCACAGTCTTTAAGAGCTACAGATGCTGATAGGGAAGCCAACATGGTGCTATGGAAGAAGCACCATGCTGTCCCTCTGCAGCAAAGACCCCCAAAACTAAGTAAAACAGACACAGATGTCAATCCTGGAACTCTAAGCATAAAATGAAGGGAAAGAATTTGATCAGGCACTGAATGGGATAAGAAATTGACAGAGAACAGAGAATGAGGAGAACTGTGGACTGGAGGTTCCCTACCAGCTAACATGGCACAGATTCCCCATCTTGGAGTATAACCACCAAGGAATGCAGAGAGGGAGTACAGGAAGCCAACTTCCTAGGGCTCCCAACAGAAAGCAGGGATACACGCTTTCCCACCCTTCACCCTTCTTCCCTCTACGCGGCCTCCTCCATTTTCCAATGGGCTAGAGTCACTCGGATAGAGAGACAACAGTTCACTGCTGCCCAGGTCCTCCCCGACCCCACCAGCTGGCTCCTTCAATGCCAATTATTTTTGTTATTATTATTATTATTATTTTGCCTTTCTTTGTTTCTTCTCTCTGTCTCCTTTCCTTCCTTTTCTTTCTTCCACCTTGCCAGCCCCTTTGCTGTCCCCATCCTTCATTGACAAGCTATGCCACACTGCTGGGCCGGAGAGCCACTGGCACATCTTCCTCAGTTTTGTGCCACCCCCACTGGCCAGGTCTCTTAGCAACATTTTTTTTCCTGCTTCTCTCTCTCTCCCTACCTTCCTTTGCTTTCTCCCACCCAGATAGCCCCATGTGCCGTCCCCATCCCTTCTTGGTGGGCCGTATAACACTGTTCAGCTAGAGAGCTGCCAACATGGCCTCCCCAGTTCTGTGTTGCCCACACTGGCTAGGTCTCTCAGTCCATTTTTTTTTCAGATTTATCTCTATCTTTTCCTTCTTTCCCTATCTTCCACCCACCTAGACCCATGTGCTGCCCCCACCCCATCTTAACAGGTAGTGTTGCACCACTGGGCTAGAGTGCCCTGGATCCATGCTGCTGCCATTGGCCGGCTCAGCACCATATTTTTTTGTTTTTGTTTCTACTCTCTCTCTTCCTCCTTTCCTGTTTCCCACCCATCTAGTCTTGTATAGTGTCCCTGCTCCTTCTCTAACGGCCTTACTGCACCACTCTGCTAGGGAGCCACCAGCACACAGCCTCCCTGGGCCTACATTATCCCCACCAGCCAGCTTCCTAATCACAATATTGTTTTAGTTTGTTTCCTTTGGTCTTTTCTTTCTTTCCAGTTTCTTTTCTCTCAGCGCCTACCTCCTCTTCCTTTCTCCCACACACCTAGCCTTGTGTGCCACCCTCACCCTCTCTCAAAGAGTTGTGATGCACCACTAGGTTAGAGAGACACTGGCACGCCACCTGCCAGTTCTGCATCACCATCACCAACTGGCTTCCTCAGCACAATTTTTATTTGTTTTTGCTTTTTTTCCTTTTTGTAGTTGTTTGTTTTGTCTCTCTTCATTCCTTCTTTTTCTTTCTCCTGCCCACCTAGCCCTGTGAGATGCCCCCTCCTTATTGACAGGCTTGGTGCACCACTTGGTCAGAGAGCCTTTGGCACACGGCCTCTCTGGGTCTGCACTACTCCCACAGGCTGGCTCCCTCAGCACCATATTTTTTTCTTTTTCTTTCTTCTTCTCCCCTTTCCTTCTTCCTTCCACCTGGGCTCTGCACTGCCTCCACTCTTTCCTGACAGGTCATGCCACACCAGCCGGTGAGAAAGACATCAGCTTGTCATCACCCTGCTTCCACCCTGCCCCCAACAGCAGGCTCCTTCAGCACCATATTTATTTTCTTGTTGTTGCTTTGTTTCCTCTCTCTGTTTCCCTTCTTTCCTTTCCTTTCTCCAGTCCACCTAGCCCCATGCACTGCCCATGCACCTTCTCAACAGGCTGAGCTAGGATCTCTCAACTAGAAAGTCACCAGCACATGGCCTCCCTGGGTATGCCCTGCCCCACCTGCTGAATTCCACCACACTGCCATTGTATTTATTTCTTTTTCTTTTGCCTCTCCATTTTTTGCTTTGTTTTCATTCTGTTTCTCTGTCTCTTATTTCTCTTCTTTCTGTCACCTGCTTAGTTCCACACATTGCATTCCCCCCTTGCCTCCTGCCTATCTACACCACACACAAAGTGTCGTACCCATGAGAGGCAACAGTGCAAACCCCTGGACCTCTGAACCACATCGGCACTTCCCTGTCAGCCCAAGTTCATGTTGCAAAAGATCCATCCCTCTCTCCCCTCCCTACTGGACCTTTCCAGCTGCATCACAGCTGAGCAACCAGCCTTGCCCACCTGGGCAAGGTGGTGAGAAGTATGCCCACAGACAAGCAACAAAACACACCCAGCCTGCCTGCTCAGATATAACCAAATAAAACAAAAAACAGGATGAAACAAACAAAGCAACAATCAATAAATGAAGAAAATAATTCCAGAATGTCCTGGAAACAATAGACAATATCAAAACATATTAAAAACAATAGGACAGGATGAGTCCAAAAAGCAACTAAAATAAAACACCACATGACCTCTGGTAGAAGTAAAGGCACTGGAATTACCTCATAGGGAATTCAGAAGTTTAATATTCAGGACTCTCCAAGAGATTAAGAAAGAGATGAAGGAAAAGGCAGACAAAACTAAGGAAAAAATGGACAAAATCATGGAAAATACAGACAAAAATCAGGGAAAACACAAAGCAAAGGGAGAATTGGGGGAAATAATACAAGAGCAAAATGTCAAAATAAATAAACAATTAGAAATCATACAAAAAACAGCAATTAGAAATCCAGAAGACAAAATAATTTTAGAAATGGGCAGTGCAATAGAAGGTTTTAGGAGCAAATTTGAAACAAGGGAACACAAGATCAGTGAAACTGAAGACAAATCCTTGGGTACCGCTTTGTTTGAGGAAAAATCTGAAAAAAGGATAAAGAAAACCTGAGAACCATGTGGGGTACAATCAGAATTTGTGAGTGACAGGAATTTCAGAACAGGGGGAGAAAATGGAAAACACAGAGAGAATCACTGAAGGCTTGCTGACAGAAAGCTTCCCTAATATAATGAAAGATGAAAAGCTGACCGTCCAAGAAGCTCAAAAGAAGCACATATAGAATAGACTTCAAAAGAAAGTCACCAAAACATAACGCAATTATACTTGCCGAAACAAAAACCAAAAAAAGAATCCAGAGAGCAGTTGAGAAAAATGAAAAGTCACATACAAAGGGGACACTATAAGACTAATCTCTGATTACTAGGCAGAAACCATGAAGGCAAAAAGGCAATGGGATGACATATAAAAAACTTAAAAGAAAATTTGTCAACTGAGAATAATACATCCTGCAAAAGTCTCACTCATATATGATGGTGAAATTAGGAAATTTCCAGATAAACAGAAATTAAGGGAATATGTCAAAACCAAACCAAACTTACAAGAATTATGAAAAGGAGTCCTTCAGTTAGAGAACCAACGACATCAGACAACAACCTGAATCTAGGACACAGGAGAGTATCAGCCAGGTGCCAACCTAGCTAATGAGCACTAAAGGACAAAAGAAAACTGTAAGATTTACAACAGGGAACAAGGGAAGTCAATCTGCAAATGACAACAACATCAGAACAATAAAAGTGAGAATAAATAGCGTAGGTACAGGATTTTCAAATGGAAAGGAAATCAAGTAGATATCATGTAATAAAAGACTGGTTTAAACTTAGGAAGATGGTGTAAATATTAAGATAACCAAAAAGAAAGTTAACAAACCTACTCATTAAAATAAAGAAGAAAAAGGTAAAGTCTCAGTGTCATAGATTCTATTGTGTCCTCCCAAAATATGCCAACTTGGCTATGTCATGATTCCCAGTATTGTGTGATTGTCCACCACTTTGTCATTAGATGTGATTTGCCTATGTGTTGTTAATGAGATGAGATTAGTATCAGTTAATGAGATGGTATTAGTAGCAGTTATGCTAATGAGGCAGGACTCAATCTCTAGGAAGAGTTTGTGTCTTAAGCCAATCTTTTTTGAGATATAAAAGAGAGAGAGAGACGGCAGCCTCATACCACCGTGAAAGCAGCACCGGGAGCAGAGAGTGTCCTTTGGACCCAGGGTCCCTGTGCTGAGAAGCTCCATGACCAGGGAAGATTGTTGACAAGAACTTCCCTCCAGAGCCAACAGAAAGACAGAAAGTCTTTCTCTGGAGCTGATGCCCTGAATTTGGACTTCTAGCCTACTAGACTGTGACAGAATAAACTTCTGTTTGTTAAAGCCATCCATTTGTGGTATTTCTGTTATAGCAGCACTAGATAACATAAAAAAAAAGATAACATAGACACTCAATAAACATAAAATCTACGAAAGTGAAAGACATGAAAAAAATCCAGAAACAAAAGGAATTCAGTACCGGAGAGAAAGAGGTGTGAAGAAAACATCTGCACCACACACACATACACACAAAAGAACTACAAAATGACAGCAATAAACTCATACCTATCGATAATCACACTAAATGTAAATGACTTAAATGTACTTGTAAAGATACAGAGAGTGACAGAATGGGTTAAAAAAAACAGAATTCATCAATATGCTGTCTACAAGAGGCACACCTTGGAAATGAAGATATAAATATATTAAAAGTGAAAGGATGGAAAATAATATAGTAGGCAAATGACAAACAAAAAAGGAGCAGGAGAGGCAACAAAAATCTCAGATAACATAGACTTTAAAACAAAAATCATTAAAGATAAGGAAGGACATTATATAATGATTAAAGGAACAAGCCACCATAAGGACATAACAATAATAAATATCTACACAAGCAATGACAAGGGTTCAAAAACATAAAACAAACTCCAACAACACTGAAAAGAAATTGACAGTTTCACAATAATAGTAGGAGTCTTTAACGCACCAGTTTTGGTAAAGGACAAAACATCTAGAAAGAAACTCAACAAAGATACAAAAGATTTAAAGGCCACAATCAACCAACTTGACCTCATACACATATACGGAACAATCCACCCAACAGCAGCAAGGTACCTGTTATTTTCCAACGCACATGAAACGTTCTCCTGAATAGACCTCATCTTAGGGCACAAAGCAACCTTAAACAAAACCCAAAACACTGAGATAATACAAAGCAGCTTCTCTGATCACAAAGCAACAAAAGTAGAAATTAATAAAAAGAAGAGCAAGGAAAAAAACCCAAATACATGGAAACTAAATAACAACCTGCTTAAAAACCAGTGGGTAATAAAAGGTATCAAAGACAGAACTAAAAAAAATTCAAAGTCTCAAATGAGAAAGGAAACATACCAAAACCTTTGGGACACAGCAAAGGCAGTGCTCAGAGGTCAATAGTGATAGATGCACACATCAAAAACGAAGAAAGGCACAAAATCAAAACACTAGCTATACAACTTGGACAAACGGAAAGAGAAGAGCAGAAGAAGTCCACAGCCATGAAAAGAAAGGAAATAATAAAAATCAGAGAGAAGTGAATGAAATAGAAAATAGAAAGAAGCAACAAAACCAAGAGTTGGTTCCATCAAAAGATCAACAAAGTCAACAAACCATTGGTCAAACTGACAAAAGAAAAACAGGTGAAGACAAAAACAACCCAAAGAAGAAATGAAACAGGGGACATTACAACAGACTTAACTGAAATAAAAAGGTTCATAACAGAGTACTATGAAATCTATACTCCAACAAATTTGAAAACCTAGAGGAAATGGACAAATTTCTAGAAACACACTATCTTCCTAAACTAACATAAACTGAGGTCTAAAATCTGGACAGACCCATAACGAGAAGAGATTGAAAAGGTAATAAAAAAAAACTTCCAATAAAAACAGCCTTGGCTCAGATGGCTTCACTGGAGAATTCTACCAAACATTCAAAGAAGAATTCACAGTAGTACTACTAAAACTATTTCAGAACATACAAAAGGAAGGGATACTTCCTAACTGATTCTATGAAGACAGCATAACCCTGATACCAAAATCAGGCAAAGACACCACAAAAAAAGGAAAATTAGAGACCGATATCTCTCATGAATATAGATGCAAAAGCTCTCCACAAAATTCTAGCCAATAGAATTCAGCATCATATTAAAAAAAAAAAAAAACAACATGACCAAGTGGAATTCATACCAGGTATGCAACAATGATTCAACATTAGAGAAACAGTCAATGTAATCCACCACATAAATAAAACAAAAGAATCACATGGTCATCTCAGTAGACTCAGAAAAGTCATTAGATATAGTATAACACCCATACCTGATAAAAACTCTCAATAAAATAGGTTTAAAAAGGAAATTTCTCAACATAATAAAGGGCATCTAAACAAAACCAACAGCCAACATCATTCTCAACAGACAGTGGCTGAAAACATTCCCCCTGAGAACAGGAAGAAAACAAGGATGCCCTTTATCACTACTGCTATTAAACATTGTGCTAGAAGACCTACCTACAGCAATAAGAAAAAGAAATAAAGGACATACAAATAGGCAAGGAAGAAGTAAAACTATCCCTATTTGAGGATGATATTATACTGTACACAAACCTCCTCAAAGATACACAAGAAAACTACTGGAACTCATAGAAAAATTCAGCAGTATAGCGGGATACAAGATAAACATACAAAAAAAGTTGGATTCCTAAACACCAATAAAAAGAACATGGAAAAGAAAATGAGTAAAGCAAAACAATTTAATATAAGTCCTAAAAAAATAAAATGCTTAGGCATAAATCTAACCAGGGATGTATAGGACATATACAAAGAAAACTACAAAATCCTACTGCAAGAAACCAAAAGAGACCTACATAAATTCAAAAACATACCATGTACATGGATAGGTAGACTCAACATTGTGAAAATGTCGATTCTACCCAAAGCAATCTGCAAGTACAATGCAATGCCAGTCCAACAGCATTCTATAACAAGATGGAAAAACTAATCATTAAATTTATATGGAAAGGTAGAGGCCACAGATAAGTAAATCACTATTGAAGAAGAAGAATAAAGCAGGAGGCCTCATACTATTTGACCTCAGAAACTGCTCTACAGCTACAATAGTCAAAACAGCCTGGTATTGGTACAATGACAGACACAGTAATCAATGGAATTGAATCAAGTATGCAGATGTGAATCCATCCACCTATGGTCAATTGATCTTCAACAAAGGCCCAAAGTCCACTAAATGGGGAAAAGACAGTCTTTCTAACAATTAGTGCTGGAAAAACTAGATGTCCATCTGTAAAAAATGAAACAGGACCCATACTTCACACCATACAAAAAACTAATTCAAAATAAGTCAAAGACCTAAATAAGAAATCAAAAGCTATAAAGATCATAGAAGAAAAAAGGTCAACACAAGAGTCCCTAATACATGGCATAAATGGCATAGAAACCATAACCAACAATACGCAAACACCAGAAGATAAGCTAGTAACTGGAATCTTCTAAAAATTAAACACTTATGCTCATCAAAAGATTTCACCAACCCAGTAAAATGAGAACCTACAGACTTGGAAAAAAAATTGGCCATGACGAGTCCAACAAAGTTGCAATCTCTAAATTCTGTAGGAAAATCCAGCACCTCTACAACAAAAAGACAAGTGAACCAATTAAAACATGGACAAAGTATATGAACAGATACCTCTCTAAAGAAGACATTCGCATGGCTAATAGACACATGAGAAAATATTTGCAATCGCTAGCCATTAGAGAAACAAACGAAAACTACAATGAGACACCATCTCACCCCAACATTACTGGCACAAATCAAAAAAAAAAAAAAACAGAAATTAATATTCCAGAGGTTGCAGGGAGATTGGAACTCTTATGCACTGCTGGTGGGAATGCAAAATGGTACAACCATTTAGGAAAAAGATAGGGTGGCTTCCTTAAAAAACTAGAAATAGAAATACTACATGATCCAGCTATCCCACTTCTAGGAATATATCCTAGAGAAATAAGAGCCATCATACAAACAGACATATGTGCACCCATGTTCATTGCGACATTATTAACAATAGGAAAAAGATGGACACAACCTAAGTGCCCATCAACAGAAGAATGGATAAACAAACTATGGTACATACACAAATGAAATACTATGCAATAATAAAGAACAATGATGAATCTGTGAAACATCTTACAACATGGATGAATCTGGAGGACATTATGCTGAGTGAAATTCAATCATGAAAGGACAAATACTGTATGAGATCACTGTTAGAAAAACTCATGGAAAGGTTTACACACAGAAAGAAACTATGATGGTTACGAGGGAGAAGAGTGGGGAGGGAAAATCACTAAACAATAGGTAAGTGGTAAATTTGGTGAAAGGTCAGATAGTACACAATGCTAGGAAAGTCAGCACAACTTGACCAAGGCAAGGCCATGGAAGCTTCATAGACACATTCAAACTCCCAGAGGAACGGAATTACTGGGCTAGGGGCTGGGGACCATAGTCTCAGGGGACATCTAGCTCAATTGGCATAACATGATTTATAAAGAAAATGTTTTATATTCTACTTTGGGGAGCAACCTCTTGGGTCTTAGAAACCTGTGAGCGGCTATCTAAGATACTTCTCTGGTCAAGAGAGAATGAAGAGAACGAAAGACACAAGGGAAAGATTAGTCCAAAGGACTAATGGACCACAAGTACCACGACCTCCACCAGACTGAGTTCAACACAACTAGATGGTGCTCAGCTACTTAGACCAGCTGCTCTGATAGGGATCACAATAGAGGTTCCTGGACAGAGCTGGAGATAAATGTAGAACAAAATTCTAACTCACAAAAAAAGAGCAGACTGACTGGTCTGACAGAGAGGAATGGAAATAGAGAACTCAAGAGTGAGAAGTGGACAGTGATGACATGTCGTGGGGTTGGCAATCAATGTCACAAAACAATATGTGTATTAATTGTTTAATGAGAAGCTAATTTGCTCTGTAAACCTATAGCACAATAAAAAAAAGATCTATAATGACAACAACAACTCAAAAGATTAGATAGGAATCTTAGGGAACAGTGAGTTTATGTTGATGGGGGAGGAAGAACCCAGAAAATGAGGGTGAGAATGGTTGCACAACTCCAAGAATGTAATCAATGTCACTGAGTTGTACATGTAGAAACTGTTGAATTGGTGTATGTTTTGCTATGTATATTCCCAATGACAACAACAACAAAATAATTAAAACAAAAAACAAGGGAAAAAAAAAGAGCTTGGCTGCTAACGAAAAAGTTGGCAGTTCAAATCCAAAGCAGCTCCTTGGAAACCCTATGGGGCAGTTCTACTCTGTCTAGGGTCGCTATGAGTCAATATCGAATCAAGGGTAACAGATTTTTTTTTTTTTTTGGTTTATAACTTCAAAAATTGCCTCTCCTTTTTTTTTTTTTTTTTTCTTTTCTCTTTCTGGAACCCCATTAGTCCATCTGGTAGAAGTTCTCACCTTATTCTCTTTGTCTCTTATCCTCTTCTCTAGTTTTCCTTTAGTATTTCTCAAATATTCACTCCTCTGAGTTCTGTTCCAGTACACTACCTCTTTCTTTGGCTGTGTTAATCTGCTCTTAAACTCCTCCACTGAGTTATTAGGGAGAACTTTAAATATCAGATTTTTTTCCTCAGTAATTCTAAGAACTTGAATCAAAATTACAATTCTTACTGTGATCTTTTGAATATATTAAGCATAGCTAATTTAACATTTGTGCCTTTTGAGTCTATTTTCTATAGCCACTCTTCCTCTGTTTTTGTTGTTAGCTTTGTTTGATTTTATTTATATTGCTTTATCTGCTCATGTGCCAGGTATTGTTTCTGATAGATAGGAGTTGTGTGACAAAGTTATAGAAATATAGTGGTGTTTAGGGCAATGATATCTTCCCACAGAGATTTTATGCTTTTTTCTAGCAGATGATTAGGGACACTAATATTCAAAGGCATATTAATCTAAATCCATGACTTGACGTACTTTGAAGCTTTTCTTTAGGGTAAAGGCTATCTTCTCCCCACTCTTATTTCTACGGCTTAACCTTTTAGATAAACTTTGAAAGTATAAAAGTTTTCTAGCTTCACAAATTTGGCAAGTCCTACACTCCAGTTTTTCTTCTCTAACCTGCTAGGAATGATTTCCTGATTTATCTGTTCAGCTACCTCTTCCATTATGGGCAGGGAAAAGTGACCTCCTTTGTTGGGATTATCATTCTGAATTCTTTAATATATTGTATTTTAATCCTAAAATACTTTGCTTTTTTTTTTACTTTCCAATATCTTCAATAAAATTTATTATTTTTGCTTTCCTATTGTTTCTGTGCAAAGATTGTCCTGAACTAACTGAGAGTGAATACACTTGTTATCTACATTTTCAGATCTACCCTGAGGATAAACAACTGAGCCAATGCATCTGAGGCTGAGCGAGTTTAACAAACAGTTCTAGATGTCTTTTTAATTAATCAACGGGATGGTATACCATTCCTTGGCCTAGTGTACTGTCATAAACCATAATTTTCATGAGAAAATTCACTTAAGTGTATTTCCTCATTCATCTGAACTTGGAAGCTGGTTCTTCTACTGTATTAACTTACAAAGATATGAAAAATGGAAATAGTGCCAAGCTGTTATCATGTCTTTGTAAGAGAATGCTAAGAAAATTTTCTTCTGTGTTGGCATTGTGGTTGACTTTCCAAAGCTACAAAAATCAAATCCTCGTGTCTTAATTATCTTGTCCTGCTATAACAGAAATACAATAAGTGGGTGACATTAACAAACACATTTATTTTCTCACATTTTAGGAGGCTAGACAGAAGTTTGAATTCAGGGCACCAGCTCTGGAGGAAGGCGTTCTATCTGTGTCTCTTCGAGGGGTAGGTCCTTGTCTCTTTTCAGCTTCTGTTCCTTGGTTCCTTGGTGATCTTCAAGTGGCATGGTATCTACCTTCTCCCAACTATGCTTGCTATCCCTGGCTTAATCTGCTCTTTTATATCTCAAAAGGGATTGATTTAAGACACATCCTACATTATTGGAAAACCTGGTGGTGCAGCTTTTAAGAGTTCCGTTGCTAACCAAAAAGTTGGCAGTTTGAATCCACCAGCCACTCCTTGGAAACCACGTGAAGCAGTTCTACTTTTTCATATAGGGTTGCTATGAGTCAGAATAGACTCAATGGCAATTTTTTTTTTGTTTGTTTCTTTTTGCTACATTATTAACACAACGAAAAAACACATTCCCATATGGAATTATAACCACGGGTAGAGGGGTTCGGATTTGCAACAGATATTTTGGGGCAGACACAATTCAATTTATAACACCCTACAATCAAGATAATTTGGGGGTCAAGCAACCATTACAGAGCTAAATAACTGGCAGTTGGACAGATTCTGCTACCAGAAACCATTATCTAGAATCTCTCATTATTCCGTATACAGTGGAGTTTGCTAAAAGAGAAAGATTAATGGAACCATGTCATCATCAGCTTAGAAACGATTTTCCCTCCATTTTCTGTGAATGTTGCAACCTGACAATGACTCTCAAGGTCAAGTATAACAGGTCTTAGAGAACCAGATACATGAATATGCAGTGCTTCTGAGAATGACAGGCTTCTCTTTACGATGATTTGGTATATCACACTGTATTTGCTGCTCTGCCCTCTCAATTTGAGTAGAAGAGAAAGAATTTCAGAGAAATACTTGGGCACAGAGAGTGAGCAGAAGTGAAGTAGTCATTACAATCATTACTTGTTAAACCAAGAATGTGCAGGTTTCCCTTAGATCAATTAAACATCAGAAAAGATAATCACACTTTAGGCATTTTGCAAGTACCCTTTCAAGTTTAGCTGCTTCCAGATTAAGGAACACTAATGCAATTTTCTATGTTGTGTACCTCAGAGTTAAATACTGGTGAGGGATGGGTTGTAGCACCGCAATTTGTGTGAAGTCCATTGAATTTACTCATATGCACCATATAGGAGTATCTGCATTTAGACACCCTCCCACAAAGATCCAATGTTAATCAAAAGAGATTTAAAGGAGCACCAGATAAATAAAAGGTGTTTGTCCTTTTCCATCTGTCTTCTGCCTTTGTCCCAATTACGAACTGTCTCTGAGTAGACAAAAGGCAATGAAAGGAGCCCAAGACGCCATCCAAATTTCAACGCCCGACCGAAGCTAGTCGAATATGAAGCTGATATTTTTAAATTGACCAGATTAACTCAATGTGACTAGCAAGTAATGGCTTTACATGATATGAAATTAAGAGCTGGGAAAGAAATTTCACCTGTGCACGATAGATTGGAGTGCCTAAAAAAATTATATATATATATTATTTCACATATAAACAAAGTCATAGATTTGGAGCAAAACCTAAGCCCTTCATACTGTTGGATTCTTAAACACTAGTGTTACATTTGAATAACGTTTCTTACTTTAAAAAATAATCTATGAATATCTTTTATAATTTTATCTCACGGTAAACGTAAAAAAAACAAACCTAGAGCCGAGCCGTCGAGTCAATCCTGACTCATAGCGACCCTGTAGGACAGAGTAGAACTGCCCCCTCGAGTTTCCAAGGAGCACCTGGCAGATTCGAACTGTCAACTCTTTGGTTCGCAGGTGTAGCACTTAACCACTACTCCACCAGGGTTTCCGCAGTAAGCATATGGCATAAAAACTGAAGTATTTTCAACTTTATTTAAAAAAAATGAGGACAGTGAAGTTGGAAAAGCTAACGTGCCTAATTTTCTTAAGTTCTTATTGATGGTAAATTGAAAGTTAGGTATCATAACTCAGTACTTCAATAACAGTCATTATTTATTTAAGCAGAAAAAAGTACCTTATTGCTTACAATGTATTAAATAATTATAATTATGAATACACCAAATTTAACTCAATTTCAGATGGAACCCCAAATCTACACACATGGATAAGTATTTTTCTTTTTGTCTATAGTTGCAAAGACTGTCGTTTACTTAGTTTGCTCAGAATGACAGCTATTGTTCCGGCATGCCAGATGCAAATCAAGTTTAAAAACATAAGGTGTAGTCACGTAGAATGATTACTACATATGTCGTTAAAAAAAAAAAAAAAGAACTTGCTGTGCAGTCAATGGCAACCCCGTGTGCCTAAAAATCGAAATGTGCTTCATAGGGTTTTCAATATGGATCATATTTTGGAAGTAGATTTCCAAGCCTTTCTTCTGAAGCAGCTTTGGGTGGACTCGAATCTCCAGCCTTTTGTTTAGCAGTTGAGTGCAGCATTTACAGTTTGTACCACCCAAGGAACCCACTATGTCATAGGAGTCTGCAAAAATAATTAAGCTTTTAAACTTGGTCATTGTATAATATTTTTAAGTATTAACTAAATGTTAGTTATTAATGGAATGTCTAGTTACACAAGGCTTTGCAATGTAGCAAATTTTTCTCTTTATCTGCTGTCTCTATCATGACCGTAATCCTAATATAATACACACAAATAACAATGATTGTGCCTTCCTTATTGCTGTAATGTTTTTTCCAAATTCTGAATGATGTGGGCAAGCCTATTACATTTATAACCTTAATATTTTCATGTGCCTATACAGTGTGTATTCTTCATAGAGATATTATAGAATTTATATACAATTGGATTATAATCAATTTACTTCCTTTTTTTCCTTACACTGGATATGAACAAGCACAAAAGCCATTCTTTTCCATCACTGAATCATTTCCTATGTAGATACTGAAATTTGGGAATAAAGAGATGAATAAATACATGAATAAAAGGGATATGTAAAAGATCTCTGAGACTGTTTAAATCACAGACAAATGTAAGGTACCACCAAGACTTACAGGTTTTAAATTCCTCAGAGAGAAGTCACCATGTTCATTTCTCATATTGGAACACATTGTGTTCCAGATCTTAAAAGGATATAGATACATATAAAGACCAAAATATATTTGAATTATACTAAAAATCTGCATAACAACACTTTTCATGATTTGACAAGTATTTCAAGTTTTTTTTTTTCAAATGCTTCACTTTGTAAGTAGTCTACAATTTAACAACGAAGTCTGTTAAATAAAATTTTCTAGTCAACATAATTTGGGAGAACAAGAAAAGAAAATTTGAAATTGTAATTCTTCTAAAATATAGTCATTAATTAATGTTTTATATTTTAAGCCAGATGAATCATTATCACAACACTGTTCATATAACTTGTGGGGTTCATATAATTAAAAGGATCATAAAATCAAAACCCGCTGCCATCAAGTCGATTCCTACTCATAGCGACCCTGTAGGACAGAGTAGAACCGTCTCATAAAGTTTCCAAGGAGTGCCTGGCAGATTCGAATTGCTGACTTCTTGGTTAGCAGCCTTAGCACTTAACGAATACGCCACCAGGCTTTCCAAAATAATCATAGTGTAGCCTAAATTTATCTTTGTAGTTCGCAATGTGGAACTTTTATAATTTACAGAAAAATAGAAGTGAAATCTGTTTTAGTTTTAGTGCATTTACTTTGCATGTTTTAGAAAAACTATGAATATCTCCTAAGAAGTTCTAAAAACATGAAAATTTTATAAAAATTACTTAATCTCATGATCAATATTTATGCAGAAAATATACATTAAATTTCACAAAGTATAAAGCTCTGTATTCAAAGTGCAACACAATAGTATGTATTGAACTGAATTTAATGAACAATGACACAGAGCGTGGAAATTCTATAAACATTACTGAAAACACTATCAATATTCACCTTGAAAATACACAAGAAATTACATACATTTGAAACACTACATTTGAAGTACGAAGCAATAATAACTGTGTCTTTTAAGAGCTGAGAAAATAAACAGAATTAAAACAACTTTACTCCATCTTAATTACAGTGTGCCTTCAAGGAAAATGTAAGGTTTTCAGAAAATTCAGTAGGAGAAATAAACTTTACCATATTTTCAAATATGTTAATAGGCACTGCATTGGACAAACTCAGGCACAGCAGTTAAAGTGAAGGATTTGCAAAATATCAGATCAAATGATGTGACAGGTAAAGAGACTCTAAAAGAACAAGCATACCTGTACAAATATCTATGAATTTCAGGTTTACATTTCATTGTTCTTTATACACCCTCCCCCCAAAAAAACTGTTGGTGTGGAGTCGATTCCAACTCATGTCAACCACATGTATCTGTATTTTTGCTAAAAAAAAAAAAAAGCTCCAAATTTGTAGAAAACACTACCTTCTGGAGGAAGATTTCAAAGACTTGTTTTACTTCCTGGTTCCTCAGGGAATAAATGAAGGGGTTCTGCATGGGGACAACAGAGGTGTTGAGAATAGAAACTCCTTTGGTCAATGATGCCTTTCTTTTGCAGAGGGATTGGCATACATGAAGATGCAGCTTCCATAAGAGATGGAAATGACAGTCATGTGGGAGAAACAAGTGGAGAAAGTTTTTTTTTCTCTGACTGGAAGATGGGATTCTCAGAATAGTCCTGATGACACACATGTAGGACAAAATCATTAATGCCAAAGTGAATAACAAAGAAACCAAAGCCAAGTAAAAACCAATTACTTCTAGGAGCCATGTATTTGAGCAAGATAGTTGTAAGAGGGGAAAATAGTCGCATGCAAAGTGATCAATGACTTTGGAAGCACAGTAATCTGGGGGGGAAGAAGCATAAGGGGTGGGAATATGGTCAGAAACCCTCTCAGCCACACACATGACACAAGCAAGGAGCAGAGTTTCCTGTTCATGGTGCTCGTGTAATGCAGGGGCTTGCAGATGGCCACATACAAGTCATAGGACATGGCTGTCAGAAGGTAAAATTCTGTCACCCTCATGAAAATAAAGAAGAGTTGAGCTGCACAGTTGTTATAGGACATGGTCTTATCCCTGGTGATAATTGCACCCAGAAATCTGGGAATGCATACAGTTGTAAAGGAGATTTCAAGCACTGTGACCACTGTGTAGTTGTTCATTTCTCTCTCTCTCTCTTCAATTTTTCTTCTTTTAATCCCATTTAGACAAAAAAAGTATTAAGGGGAAGAGATGAAAGATATAATTCATCATGATCAGCATCATCATCTCTAATATTCTAAAATATCCTGTATAATCCATGCAAATTTTTTCTTATTTTTAAGATCTTGTTGGCATTCTTTTAATACACATTTATTAGTTATTTTATATTAAAATACAGTAGTAGATAGGAAATCTTCACACAACAAAGCACATCTTTGGGAGACAATGAATAAAATAATTGTCATTTTATGTCCTATTTACGCAAACTCTGATTACAATTGTGTTGAAACAGTCATAAGAATTACATAGCCCTTTCTTTTCACTCAGATAATTTATTAGACAATCTATCTCCTAGAAAAAAAATGGGTTACTTTAACTTACCAAAAAGTAAAAGTCAAACTTAGAAGCCTGAAGTAACAACTCATTATTTTTTTTAGGATATAAAAAATCAGTTGCCTTATTACAAGTAATATATTTAAATTTTTAACCTTAAGATTTATGGGTCTAATTGCCAAGACCATATGAATACACTAAATACAATTGCTACAAGACAGAATAAGTAACCCAATTATTTAAAAAATACAAAACTTTCAAATACTCACTGGTTTGTCTTCTTATTCCATCACGATCTTTAATGTTCCACTTCTGTATGGCTTCCTAAAAATGTACATGTAAGTATTTAAATAAAACATTTTTATTTTTGAACTGAAAGATGCATAATGTATTTATTTTTCATTTTGACTGAAGCACAAATTGAAAAGTGACTGCTAGCCTTTTATCTTATCAACTCTGTCGCTGGATTACGGCTCATTGCATTTTCCATGAAATTATCTTCCTGAGTGTCTTAGTATAATGTTGCTGCAACAGAAATAACACAAGTGGATGGGCTTTAACAAAGGGAAATTTATTTCTTCACAGTGAAGTAGGGTAAAAGTCCAAATTCAGGGCATCAATCTTTCCCCAGATAGGAGCTTCTCCATGGATGGACCCCAGATCCAAAGGACTCGCTCTGCTCCTGGTACTATTATCTTGGTGGTATGAGGTCCCACATTTTCTGCTTGTTACCCTTCCTTTCATCTCCTGTAAGATAAAAGGTGGTGTAGGCCATACCCCAGGGAAACTCCCTTTACATTGGATCAGGGATGTGACCTGGGTAAGAGTGTTATAATCCTACCCTAATAGTTTTTAACATAAAATTACAATCACCAGATGAAGGACAACCACACAGTACTGGGAATCATGGTCTAATCAATTTGACATGTATTATTAGGGTACACAATTCAACCCATGACACTGAGTTATTAAGGTTTTTGGAAAAAATGTTTCATTCCCTTGTAATTCCGTCTCACAGTTATCTTCTCCATAAGTCCACTTATCCAAATGGATATCCAGAAAAGTTAAGAAAAAACTTCTTTCATTTTCCTAACCTACTTAGCTTGTTCCCACGTATTCAAATGCTATTTTGAATGTAGTAATAGTTTATCAATTCTATTAAAATCTTGACAGCTATCTCCTTTTGATTTTAGAGAGTAAAATTTCTGTTGTGAAGAATAAAATGTAAAATCGTTTTATACCTTCCAACAACTAGCAACATTCACACTAATCATACTTTATTTTATAATGGCTTAAAGGCAGTTTTTCAGGACATGAAAAGTAGAACGTCAGAAACCTTCAAAAGATGTGGAAATATTTTTGACCTCAGCAAAGACTGTGTACTGATCTTCTGGAAACCAGACAAAGTCAGGCCACATCTCTGCTATATTATAGACCATAAGGGAAATCTGGAGGGGGCCCTTGCATTTCTCAGTAACCTGCTCACTCCTCTCCCTAGCAGATCTCTCTTGAGAAGAGTTATATTCATCCTTGCATCCCACAGAGGACCTAAGATGGTGACTTCTATGTAATATTTATATCCATTAATAAGTTGCTTAATATTCATCCTTACTTCATATTATATGAGTAATAAAATAAGAAACCCACTTTCTTATACAAGGTGAAATTTTGATCAAATTTGTAAAGAATTGTCTTCATTAGAAATGTGAAAGTTTTGAACATATGCCTTTCGGTTAGCAGCTGAGAATGCTAACCATTTGCACCAACCAGGGAATCCCGTTATTAAAATTCACTTCTTTATTTGTCTAAACCTAGTAAATATATACAATTTCAGAACTGTGAAACCATATACCTATAATTTTACCACTGCATGTTTAGTATTTGTGATCTATTTCTCTTAGTTTTAGAGCATTGAAAAGATTTTGTTTACGCTGGCTGAGCTAAGTAGGTGGAATAGACAGATGCTCCCGGCGAACCCTCTATACAACAAAGACCCCCCCAAAAAAAGTGAAACGAGTATATTTATGACAAGCTAGAAGCCCTGAGCTTCAAAGGCAAGTTTAGAAAAAGAACAGAGGGGAAGGGGGAAGAAGAGACAGTACAGAAGTAGAGAGGAGTTACTGGGCCTGAATCTCGGAAAGCCCTCAGGCATCATTCCAGAGTGGCGGCAGTGGGTTGGTACTAGCATTTTGCCACAGTTTCCTTAGGGAGAAGCAGTCAGCCACACAGCCTACTCATACCTTCAGAACCAGAGAAGAATGGCGCTCTCAGCAAAAGCTAAGTACTTCCGTATGTTTCACCGCGCCCCCCACTCACAAGCCAGCTTCAGGGGCTGAATTCTCTGGGCCTGAGATAGGCACTGTTGAGTGCCTAGAGCCATCCACCCAGCCATGGAGAAGGAAAAAATTTGCAATTGGGGGAAAAGAATTTGCCAGCTCCACTAACCAGGGGAGCTCAGCACAGAAGTGGCCCCTGTCCAGGCATAAACAGTCCATGGACTTTGAGCACCTTTCCCCTCTGTATGGACCTGTGTGGGCCTATTTCAGGAGACTAGACCCTTGTTGGCAGACTCTAACCATTTCAGCTGTGCGGCGGAAAGGTGGGTGATGTTTAGCATTGCTTTGCCCATTAAACAGGGTCCTCACCTACCCACATGACGGGCCTAAGGACTGATAGCTCCACTCAGGTCACTCAGCCACCCACTACAGGGGTCCAAGGATAACTGGTACCTCCCAGTCTTTACAACCAAAAATATTAGGAGCCCATGGTCTGTCTGAAGAACCCACCCACCTGAGCACTCTAGGGAACAGGGATGCACTTTCCTCAGAGACACTTGGGAGTCAGCTCTCAGCCCCACGCCTTTTTCAGAGTGTGACCCCCTGCTGCAATCAGATATTGGTATATACACCAATTTCCACTGCCCCTCTAAGACTGTAGGACAGAGCCTGTACCACACACTTCATGATCAGCTACCTGGACACCTGAGCTGAATCCATACAAGAAAAGTGAATGGACTCCTAGAATGATATAACTGATAACAGCTCTTTCCATCTGAGGACAGGACGACAGTGTTCCAAAGGTGAAAATAATCAAGCTAGATCACTCAAACAACCCATTTGGGCATATCAAAACCAAACAAAACAAAGCAAGAGGCTACGATACAGTAAGCAGGAATAAACTAATATAATAACTCATAGATGGCTCAGAGACAACAGTCAATATCAAGTCACATAAAGAAACAGACCATGATCACCTCAATAAGCTCTCAAAACAAAGAATCCAGGGATCTTCTAGATAAAAGTGCAATCCTGGAATTACCAGAGGCAGAATACAAAAGATTAACATACAGAACTCTTCAAGACATCAGGAAGGAAATGAGACAATACGCAGAACAAGCCAAGAAACACACAGATAAAATAATTGAAGAAATTAAAAAGATCATTCAGAAACATAATGAAAAATTTAATAAGCTGGAAAAATCCATAGACAGACAACGATCAGAAATTCAGAAGATTAACAAAAAAATTACAGAATTACACAACTCAACAGAAAATCGGAGGAGCAGAATTGAGCAAGTAGGAGCCATAATTTCTCAACTTGAAGATAAATCACTTGGCAGTAACATATTCGAGGAAAAATCCAATAAAAGAATTTTAAAAAATGAAGAAACTTTAAGAACCACGTGGGACTCTATCAAGAGAAATAACCTGCTAGGGACTGAAGAATGAGAACAGGGAGGGATAACAGAAAATATGTGGAGAGAATTGTTGATTTTTTGGCAGAAAACTTCCCTGATATTGTGAAAGATGAGAAGATATCTATCTAAGATGCTTATCGAATTCCACATAAGGTAGATGTTAAAAGATAGCCACCAAGAGATATTATAATCCAACTTGCCAAAGCCACAGATAGAGAGAGTATTTTAATAGACAAAAAGTCACCTACAAAGGAGAGTCAATAAGAATAAGCTCAGACTACTATGCAGAAACCATGCAGGCAAGAAGGCAATGGGATGACTTATTTAAAAAAATTGAAGGAAAAAAATTGCCAACCAAGAATCATATATCCAGCAAAACTGTCCCTTAAATACAAAGGGGAAAGTAGGACATATCTAGATAAATAGAAGTTTAGGGAATTTGTAAAAAAAAAAAAAAAAAAAAAAAAACCAAAACTATGAGACATACTAAAGGGAGCTCTTTTGTTAGAAAATCAATAATATCAGGCATCAACCCAAGACTAGAACACTGGACAGAGCAATCAGAAGTCAACTCAGACAGAGAAAAAAAAAAGCAAGATAAAAAAAAAGCTCAACATTAAAAAAGTAAGAGGGACTAAGAAATGTAATCATAGATCTTCCATACGGACAGGACGATACGGCGATACAAAGAAGTGAAAGTAAGGTTTAAATTTAGAAAACTAGGGAAAAACTTAATCTGTATGCTGAACAAATAATCCGAGAAGCTGGACTATATGAAGAAGAACGGGGCATCAGGATTTGAGGAAGACTCATTAACAATCTGCATTAGGCAGATGATACAACCTTGCTTGCTGAAAGTGAAGAGGACTTGAAGCACTTACTAATGAAGATCAAAGACCACAGCCTTCAGTATGGATTACACCTCAACATAAAGAAAACAAAAATCCTCACAACTGGACCAATGAGCAACATTATGATAAACGGAGAAAAGGTTGAAGTTGTCAAGGATTTCATTTTACTTGGATCCACAATCAACAGCCACCGAAGCAGCAGTCGAGAAATCAAAACACGCATTGCATTGGGCAAATCTGCTGCAAAGGACCTCTTCAAAGTGTTGAAGAGCAAAGATGTCACCCTGAACACTAAGGTGCGCCTGACCCAAGCCATGGTATTTTCATTCGCATCATATGCATGTGAAAGGTGGACAATGAATAAGGAAGACCGAAGAAGAGTTGACACTTTTGAATTGTGGTGTGGGCAAAGAATATTGACTATACCATGGACTGCCAAAAGAACGAACACATCTGTCTTGGAAGAAGTGCGGCCAGAATGCTCCTTAGAGGCAAGGATGGTGAGACTGCGTCTTACATATTTTGGACATGTTGTCAGGAGGGATGAGTCCCTGGAGAAGGACGTCATGCTTGGCAGAGTACAGGGTCAGTGGAAAAGAGGAAGACCCTCAAAAAGGTGGATTGACACAGTGGCTGCAACAATGAGCTCAAGCATAACAACTATTGTGAGGATGGCGCGGAACCGGGCTGTGTTTTGTTCTGTTGTGCATAGGGTCACTATGAGTCGGAACCGACTCAACGGCACCTAACAACAACAGGGGTAAATAATAAGGTAACCAAAAGGAGACAAAGTATTCTACTCATCAAAATAAAATACAAGAAAAAATACACAGCAGAAACAAAATCAACAACAAAGAGTATGAGGAAGGGACTATATATAATCTACTCAGCACATAAAATTAAGTGGGAAAAAGCAACTGTTAATAACACACACAGAGAGACATCAAAACGATAACATTAAATTCATACACATCCATAATCACGCTGAATATAAACGGACTAAATGTACCAATAAAGAGACAAAGAGTGGCAGAATGGATTAAAAAACACAATCTGTCTGTATGCTGCCTACAAGAGACACCTTAGACTTCGAGACACAAACAAACTAAAACTCAAAGAATGGAAAAAATACTTCAAGCAAACAACAATCAAAAAAGAGCAGGAGTGGCAATATTAATTTCTGACAAACAGGCTTTAAAGTTAAGTCAATCATAAAGGGTAACAAACGACACTATACAATCATTAAAGTTATTTTTTTATAAAAAGAAGATATAACCACATTTAATGTTTATGCACCCAATGATAGGGCTAAAAGATACATAAAACAAACTCTATCAGCATTGAAAAGTGAGATAGACAGCTCCACAATAATAGTAGGAGACTTCAACACATCACTTTCAGGAAAGGACAGGACATCCAGAATGAAGATCAATAAAGACGCAGAAGATCTAAATGCCTCAATCAACCAACATGACTTCATAGACCTACAGCAAACAAGTATACTTTCTTTTCTAGTGCACATGGAACATTCTCTAGAATAGACCACATATTAGGTCATAAAGCAAGCCTTAGAAGAATCCAAAACGTGTAAATATTACAAAGCATCTTCTCTGACCATAACGTTATAAAAGTGGAAATCAATAACAGAACAAACAGGGAAAAGAAATCAAACACTTGGAAACTGAACAATACCCCGCTCAGAAAAGATTGGATTATAGAAGACATTAAGGATGAAATAAAGGATTGCATAGAATTCCATGAGAATGAAAACACTTCCTATCAGAACCTTTGGGACACAGTGAAAGCAGTGCTCAGAGGTCAATTTATATCAATAAATGCACACATACAAAAAAGAAGAAAGGGCCAAAATCTAAGAATTATCCCTACAACTTGAATAAATATAAAGAAAACAACAAAAGAAACCCTCAAACACCAGAAGAAAACATTTAATAAAAATTAGAGCTGAACTAAATGAAATAGAAAACAGAAAAACAATTGAAAGAATTAACAAGACCAAAAGTTGGTTCTTTGAAAAAATAAAAAAAAAAATTGATAAACCATAGGCCAAACTCACCAAAGTAAAACAGGAGAGGAAACAAATAACCTGAATAAGAATTGAGATGGGTGATATTACAACAGGCCCAACTGAAATTAAAAGAATCGTATCAGATTACTATGAAAAATTGTACTCTAACAAATTGGAAAACCTGGAAGAAATGGGTGAACTCCTAGAAACACACTATCTACCTAAACTAACACAAACACAGGTAGAACAGCTAAGTTGACAGATAACAAAAGAAGAGATTGAAAAGATAAGCAAAAAACTCCCAACAAAAAAAGTCCTGGCTCTGACAGCTTCACTGCACGGTTCTACCAGACTTTCAGAGAAGAGGTAACTCCACTACTAGTAAAGGTATTTCAGACCATAGAAGAGGACGGAATACTCCCAAACTCATTCTATGAAGCCAGCATATCCCTGATACCAAAATGAGCTGAAGACACCTAAAAAAGAAAATTACAGACCTATGTTCCACATGAACTGATACGCAACAATCCTCAACAAAATTCTAGCCAAGAGAATTCAACAACATGTCAAAAAAATAATTCACCATGACCAAGTGGGATTCATAACAGGTATGCGGGTTCATCATTAGAAAAACAGTTAATGTAATCCACGACATAAATAAATAAAAGACAAGAATCACATGATTTTATCAACTGATGCAGAAAAGGCATTTGACAAATTCAACACCCATTCAGCATAAAAACTCTCAGCAAAATAGGAATTGAAGGAAAATTCCTCAACATAATAAAGGGCATCTATACAAAGCCAACAGCCAACATCACCCTAAATGGAGAGAGCCTGAAAACATTCCCATTGAGATCGGGAACCAGACAAGGATGCCCTTTATCACTGCTGTTATTCAACATTGTGCTAGAGGTTCTAGCCAGAGCAATTAGGCTAGACAAAGAAACAAAGGGCATCCGGATTGGCAAGGAAGAAGAAAAATTATATCTATTTTCAGACCACATGATCTTCTACACAGAAAACCCTAAGGAATCCTCCAGAAAACTACTGAAACTAATAGAAGAGTTCAGCAAAGTATCGGGATACAAATAGACATACAAAAATCAGTTGGATTCCTCTACACCCACAAAAAGAACTTCAAAGAGGAAATCACCAAATCAATACCATTTACAGCAGCCCCCAAGAAGATAAAATACTTAGGAATAAATCTTACCAGAGATGTAAGAGACCTTTACAAAGAAAACTGCAAAACACTTCTGCAAGAAACCAAAAGAGACCTACTTAAGTGGAAAAACCTACCTTGCTCATGGACAGGAAGCCTTAAAATTATAAAAATGTCTATGCTGCCCAAAGTGATCTATGTATTTAATGCAATTCCAATCCAAATTCCATGACATTCTTTAATAAAATGGAAAAACAAATCCCCAACTTCATAAGGAAAGGAAAGAGGCCCCGGATAAGTAAAGCATTAATGGAAAAGAAGAACAAAGTGGGAGGCCTTACTCTACCTGATTTTAGGACCTATTATACTGCCACAGTAGTCAAAACAGCCTGGTACTTGTACAAAAGCAGATACTTAGACCAATGGAACCGAATTGAGAATCCAGACATAAATCCATCCATACATGAGCAGTTGATACTTGACAAAGACCTGAAAACAGTTAAATGGGAACAAGACAGTCTTTTTAAAAACGGTGCCAGCATAACTGGATATCCATCTGCAAAAAAATGAACCAAAACCCATACCTCACTCCATGTACAAGAACAAGCTCAAAACAGATCAAAGACCTATGTATAAAATCTAAAACGACAGAGATCATGAAAGAAAAAATAGGGACAACGTTAAGAGAAACAGTACACAAAACATTACTAAAAATGCAGAAGACAAAGTAGATAACTGGGAGCTCCTAAAAATCAAACACCTACACTCATCCAAAGACTTCAAAAAAGTAAAAAGATTACCTACAGATTGAGAAAAAGTTTTTAGCTATGACATTTCTGATCAACACCTGTTCTCTAAAATCTACATGACAGTGTAAAAACTCAACTGAAAAACACAAACAACCCAATTAAAAAAATGGGCAAAAGACGCTTCACTAAAGAAGACATTCAGGTAGCTAACAACATGAGGAAATTCTCATGATCATTAGCCATTAGAGAAATGCAAACCAAAACTACAACGAGATTCCATCTCACTCCAGCAAGGCTGGCATCAATCCAAAAAACACAAAACAATAAATGTTGGAGAGGCTGTGGAGAGATTGGAACACTTATACGCTGCAGGTGGGGACGTAAAATGGTACAACCACTTTGGAAATCCATTTGGCGCTTCCTTAAAAAGCCTAGAGAAATAAGAGCCTTTACATGAACAGATATATGCACTCCCATGTTTATTGCAGCACTGTTTACAATAGCGAAAAGATGGAAGCAACCAAGGTGCCTATCAACAGATGAATGGATAAATAAATTATGGTATAGTCACACAATGGAACAGTACGCATCGATAAAGAACAGTGAGGAATCTGTGAAACATTTCATAACATGGAAGAAACTGGAAGGCATTATGCCGAGTGAAAATAGCCAGTTGCAAAAGGACAAATATTGTATAAGACCACTATTATAAGAACTTGAGAAATAGTTTAAACTGAGAAGAAAACACTCTTTTGTGGTTATGAGAGGGGGAGCGGGGAGGGGAGAGAGGGGCATTCACTAATTAGATAGTATATAAGAACTACTTTAGGTGAAGGGAAAGACAGCACAGAATAGAGGGGAGGTCAGCACAATTGGACTAAACCAAAAGCAAAGAAGTTTCCTGAATAAACTGAATGTTTCGAAGGTCAGCGTAGCAGGGGCAGTGGTTTGGGGACCATGGTTTCAGGGGACATCTAAGCCAAATGGCATAATAAAATCTATTAAGAAAACATTCTGCATCCCACTTTGAAGAGTTGTGTCTGGGGTCTTAAACGCTAGCAAGCAGCCATCTAAGATGCATCAATTGGTCTCAGCCCACCTTCATCAAAGGAGAATGAAGAACACCAAGGACACAAGGTGATTATGAGCCCAAGAGACAGAAAGGGCCACATGAACCAGAGACTACATCAGCCTGAGACCAGAAGAACTAGATGGTGCCCGGCTACAACCAATGACTGCCCTGACAGGGAACACAACAGAGAACCCCTGAGGGAGCAGGAGATCAGTGGGATGCAGACCCCAAATTCTCATAAGACCAGACTTAATGGTCTGACTGAGACTGGAAGGACCCCAGTGGTCATGATCCCCCATCTGTTGATGGACACCTTGGTCGCTTCCATCTTTTTGCTATTTCTGTAGGATATAGTCCAAGGAGTGGGATTGCTGGATGGTATGGTATTTCTATTTCTAGTTTTTTAAATAAGTGCCAAATCGACTTCCAAAGTGGTTGTACCATTTTACATTCTCACCAGCAGTGTAGAAGTGTTCCAGTCTCTGCACAACCTCTCCAACATTTATTGTTTTGTGTTTTTTGGATTAATGCCAACCTTGTTGGAGTGAAAGGGAATCCCAATGTAGCTTGGATTTGCATTTCTCTAATGGCTAATGATTACGAGCATTTCCTCATGTGTCTGTTAGCTATCTGAATGTCTTCTTTAGTGAAGTACCTGCTGATATCTTTTGTCCATTTTAATCGGGTTATTTGGCTTTTTGTAGTTGAGTTTTGCAGTACCACGTAGATTTTAGAGATCAGATGCTGATCAGATAGATACGTCATAGCTAAAAACTTTTTCCCAGTCTGTAGGTAATCTTTTTACTCTTTTGGTGAAGTCTTTGGATGAGCATAGGTGTTTGATTTTGGGGAGCTCGCAGTTATCTAGTTTCTCTTCTACATTGTTAGTAATGTTTGGTTTACAGTTTATACCATGCATTAGGGCTTGTAGCATTGTCCCTATTTTTTCTCCCATGGTCTTTATCATTTTTGACTTGATATTTAGGACTTTGAGGCATTTTGAGTTAATTTTTTTTCTCTGTGGATGGTGTGAGATACGGGTCTTCTTTCTTTCTTTCTTTTTTTTTTTTTTTTGCAGATGGGTATCCAGTTATGCCAGGACCATTGGCTAAACGGAGTGTCTTTTCTCCATTTAACTGAGTTTGTGTCTTTGTTAAATATCAGCTGCTCACATGTGGATGTATTTATGTTGGGATTCTCCATTCTGTTCCATTGGTCTATGTATCTGTTTTTGTACAAGTACCAGGCTGTTTTGACTGTCATTAGGTAGAGTGAGGCCTCCCACTTTGTTCTTCTTTTTCAGCAATGCTTTACTTATCCAGGGCCTTCTTCTCTTCCATATGAAGTTTGTGATTTCTTTGTCCATCTCATTAAAAAATGTTGTTGGAATTTGGGTCAGAATTGCATTGTATCTATAGATAGCTTTTGAGAGAACAGACATTTTTACAATGTTAAGTCTTCCTATCCATGAGCAAGGTATGTTTTTCCACTTATGAAAGTCTTTTTGGGTTTCTTGCAGTAGTGTCTTGTAGTTTTCTTTCTGTAGGTCTTTTACGTCTCTGGTTGGATTTATTCCTAGGTATTTTATCTTGTCGGGGGCTACTGTAAATGGTTTTGATTTCGTGATTTCTTCTCTGATGTTCTTTTTGTTGGTGTGTGGTGTGTGTGACGGAATTCAATTGATTTTTGTATGTTTATCTTGTATCCCAATACTCTGCTGAACCCTTCTATCAGTTTCAGTAGTTTTCTTGAGGATTTTTTAGGTTTTTCTGTGTATAAGATCATGTCATCTGCAAATAGAGTTACTTTTACTTCTTCCTTTATTTTCAATCTGGATGCCCTTTATTTTCTTTTTGTAGCCTAATTGCTCTGGCTAGGACTTCCAGCACACTGTTGAATAAGACTGGTGGTAAGTCTCATCCTTGTCTGGTTTCTGTTCTCTAGGGGATTACTCTCAGGCTCACTCCATTTAGGATGATGGTGGCTGTTGACTTTGTATAAATGCCCTTTATTATGTTGAGGAATTTTCCTTCTATTCCTATTTTGCTGAGAGTTTTTATCCTGAATGGGTGTTGAACTTTGTCAAATGCCTTTTCTGCATCAATTGATAAAATCATGTGATTCTTGTCTTTTTTTTAATTTATGTGGTGGATTACATTAATTGTTTTTCTGATGTTGAACCATCCCTGCATACCTGGTATGAATCCCACTTGGTCATGGTGAATTACTTTTTTGACATGTTGTTGAATTCTATTGGCTAGAATTTTGTTGAGGATTGTTGTGTATCAGTTCATGAGGGACATAGGTCTGTAATTTTCTTTTTTAGGTGTCTTCAGCTCATTTTGGTATCAGGGATATGCTGGCTTCATAGAATGAGTTTGGGAGTATTTCGTCCTCTTCTATGGTCTGAAATACCTTTAGTAGTAGTGGAGTAACCTCTTCTCTGAAAGTCTGGTAGAACTGTGCAGTGAAGCTGTCAGAGCCAGGACTTTTTTTGTTGGGAGTTTTTTGATTATCTTTTCAATCTCTTCTTTTGTTATCTGTCAACTTAGCTGTTCTACCTGTGTTTGTGTTAGTTTAGGTAGATAGTGTGTTTCTAGGAGTTCACCCATTTCTTCCAGGTTTTCCAATTTGTTAGAGTACAGTTTTTCATAGTAATCTGATTCGATTCTTTTAATTTCATCTGGGTCTGTTGTAATATCACCCATCTCATTTCTCATTTGGGCTATTTGTTTCCTGTTTTTCTTTTGTTAGCCTAGCCAATGGTTTACCAACTTTGTTAATTTTTTCAAATAATCAGCTTTTTGTTTGTTAACTCTTTCAATTGTTTTCTGTTCTCTAATTCATTTAATGCTGCACTAATTTTTATTATTTATTTTCTTCTGGTTCCTGAGGGTTTCTTTTTTTACTCTCTTTATTTGTGTCCAAGTTGTAGGGACAGTTCTTTGATTTTGGCCCTTTCTTCTTTTCGTGTGTGTTCATTTATTGACATCAATTGACCTCTGAGCACTGCTTTTGCTGTATCCCAAAGGTTCTGATAGGAAGTGTTTTCATTCTCATTGGATTCTATGAGTTTGTTTATTCCCTCCTTAATGTCTTCTATAATCCAGTCTTTTTGGAGCAGGGTATTGTTCCATTTCCAAGTATTTGATTTCTTTTCCCTGCTTTTTCTGTTTTTGTCTTCTACTTTTATGGCCTTATGGTCTGAGAAGATGCTTTGTAATATTTTGATGTTTTGGATTCTGCTAAGGCTTGCTTTATGACCTAGTATGTGGTCTATTCTAGAGAATATTTCATGTGCACTAGAAAAGAAAGTATACTTTGCAGCTGTTGGGTGGAGTTTTCTGTATGTCTATGAGGTCAAGTTCGTTGATTGTGGCATTTAGATCTTCTGTGTCTTTACTGAGCTTCTTACTGGATGTCCTATCCTTCACCAAATGTGGTGTGTTGAAGTCTCCTACTATAATTCCAGAGCTGTCTATCTCACTTTTCAATGCTGTTAGAGTTTGTTTTATGTATCTTGCAGCCCTGTCATTGCGTGCATATGTATTTAATATGGTTATATCTTCCTAGTAAATTGTCCCTTTAATCATTAGATAGTGTCTTTCCTTATCCTTTGTGGTGGATTTAACTTTAAAGTCTATTTAGTCAGAAATTAATATTGCCACTCCTGCTTGTTTTTGATTGTTGTTTGCTTGATGTATTTTTTCCACCCTTTGAGTTTTAGTTTGTGTCTCTAAGTCTAAGGTGTGTCTCTTGTAGGCAGCATATAGCTGAATTATGTTTTTTTATCCAATCTATGACTCTCTGTCTCTTTATTGGTGCATTTAGTCCATTTACCTTCAGGGTAATTATAGAGAGGTATGAATTTAGTGCTGTCATTTTGATGCATTTTTCTGTATTGTTGACAGTTTCATTTTCCACTTACTTTTTTGTGCTGAGAACTTTTTCGTTGTAAATTGTGTGTTCGTCTTTTTCGTTGTAGATGAATTTGTTTTTGCTGAGTCTTTATTTTTACCTTGGTTTTTATTTTGAAGTTTGGGATTGTTAGTCTTATTTGTGGTTACCTTAATATCTACCCCTGTTTTTCTAAGTATGAACCTACTTTGTATCTCCCTACATTGCTTTGATTTCCTCTCCATATGGAAGGTTTATGCCTGCTGTATTTATTTCATCCCTCTTTATTGATTATTGTCATCTTTTACATAATGATGTCAGTGATTCCACGTTTTGAGCCTTTTTTAAAATCTTATTTCATTTTTGTGATTTCCCTATCTTAGTTGATATCAGGATGCTCTGTTCTGTGTCCTTGTGTTGTGTTGATATCTGATATTATTGGCTTCCTATCCAGAGAATTCCCTTAAGTACTTCTTGTAGTTTTGGTTTGTTTTTTGCAAATCCTCTAAGCTTGTGTTTATTTCTAAATGACTTAATTTCCCCTTCATATTTGAGAGAGAGGTTTGTTGGATATATGATTCTTGGCTAGCAATTTTTCTCCTTCAGTGCTGTGTGTATGTCATCCCATTGCCTTCTTGCCTGCATGTTTTCTGCCGAGTAGTTGGAACTTATTCGTATTCATTCTACTTCGTAGGTAACTTTTCATTTATCCCTGGCTGCTCTTAAAATTTTCTCTTATCTTTGGTTTTGCAATTTTGATGATAATATGTTTGGGTGATTTTCTTTTGGGATCTGCCTTTTATGTGGTTCAATGAGTATCTTGGATAGATAACCTTTCATTTTCCGCCATGTCAGGGAAGTTTTCTGCCAACAAATCTTCAATAATTCTCTCTGTATTTTCTGTTATCCCTTCCTCTTCTGGAATTCTAATCACACACAAGTTGTTCTTGATAGAGTCCTACTTGATTCTTAGTGTTTCTTCATTTTTCTAAATTCTTTTATCTGATTTTTCTTTAAGTACATTGGTGCCAAGTGCCTTATCCGCCATCTCCACAATTCTGCATTTCAATTCCTCAATTCTGCTTCTCTGACTTCCTATTGATTTGTCTAATTCTGTAATTTTATTGTTAATCTTTTGGGTTTCTGAGTGCTGTCTCTCTATGGATTCTTGCAGCCTATTAAATTTTTCATTATGTTCTTGAATAATCTTTTTAATATCTTCAACTGCTTTATCTGTGTGTTCCTTGGCTTTTTTTGTACATTGCCTGATTTCATTCCTGATGTTGTCCCTGAAGTCTTGAAGTGTTCGGTATGCTAATCCTCTGTATTCTACATCTGCCAATTCCAGGATACATCTTCCTCTGGGAGAGACCTTGATTCTCTATTTTGGGAGTTTGTAGAAGCAATCATGGTCTGCTTCTTTATGTGATTTGATATTGACTGCTGTCTCTGAGCCATCTATAAGTTGTTCTAATAATTTATTTTATGTTTGCTGACAGTGTCCTTTTTGTTTTGCTTTGTTTCTATATACTCAGATAGGCTACTAGAGTATGCTAACTTGGTCATTGGAGCCCTTGAAGCACTAATGTCCTGTTACCAGATGGTTAGAACTGTTACCAGGTAAATAAGCCTATGAGTCCATTCACTATTCTTTAATAGAATCAGCTCAGGTGTCCTGACAGTCAGCCACCTACTGTGTGGTTTAAGCTCTCACCTACTATCTTAGAGGAGTAGTGGTGATGGTTGTATACACTGGTTTCTGGTAGCGGCAAGGGGTCGCACCCTGAGGAGAGTAGGGTGCTGACAGCTTTCCCCCAACTGTCAGTGAGGATGTAGCGTCTCTGTTCTCTAGAGTGCTCTGTTGGGTGGACTCTGCAGCTGTGCCTTAGGCACCCAATGCTTATATCCGTAAAGACTGGTAGGCACCATTATCCTCAGATCGCTTTCGCGTGGTGCTAGGTGGCATGGATTAAGCCTCAGCCCTCCGGTCTGTACTGTGGGTAGGTGAAGGCTCTGTTTAATAAGTAGAGCAGTATCAGACCTCCAAAACCTGCCTCTCCATCACACAGCTGAAACAATTGCAGTCAGACCTCTAACAGATTTGCCTTTGCATTATAATAGCCACCTGGTAGGGAACATAATTTTGAGGTTAATGAATAGCTTGAACGTGATGAATGCATTCTAACAAATATATCTCATCAATTTAATCTGTATATTGAGGTGTTTATGACATTTTACTTCTTTTGTTGTAGGTTACCCTTGAGTCATCAGATTATTAACCACCTGATAAATCCACTAGAATCCTTCCTACCTACTTAAGGTGGCCTAGTGAATCCAGGGTTTCTGATAAATGCACTCATTTTAATACAATGAGCTCAGTGTAAAATCATGTGTTTCCTTCCCTGACTTTTGTTATGAGAATCCATTTCAAAATAATTTTTCATATTTATGATCAAATTAATGAGAAAAATATTGTAAAACTTTTAATATCTATGCTCTCCTTCTAAGTAAGAATTTTTCATCCCATGGATAATGGCAGGCCTGATACATGTTATACACTAAAAGACAGTCTAGGAGTGGTAAATACACTCATAAGAAGAATTTTAAAGGCAACTACTTCAGGTGAGGTAATCAGTGAGTTCTAAATAATGCATGACCAATCTCATGAGGTAGAGGAAGAGGGATGCTTCTGTTGGCAAAGGAGGTTGGGTGGAACTTTTAGATTCAGGTACGCAGAGTCATTGAAATTCACAGAGACAGTGTCATCTCAGTTCAAAATTCTTCCATCTATTTGTTGATTCATTTAACAAACATTTTACTGACTGAGTGATCTACATCAAGCCATTTGGCAGGCAATTCTGAGCAAAATGTTCTCTTTGCTCACAAAATGCTCGTAATTTATCAAGAGAAAAGCTGTTTTGGTAAGTTGTAAAAATTGCTATCATATTGATAATCATACCACTAGGCTTCTCCTTCTACTAGGCTTGTGTCATCCTAAATAACTACTTGTGAAATAAAAAATTAGACAGTGAAAAACTTATGAATAGCAGCTGAACATTTTCTAATATAATGCTGGAAGGTTGGAAGCCCCTCAGGTTGGAAGGCACTCAGAGTATGACTGGGGAAAAGCTGCCTCCCCAAGGTACACTCGACCTTAATGACGTAGATGGAGTCAAGCTTTTAGGACCTTCATTTGCTGGTATGGCATGACTCAGAATTAGAAGAACCAGCTGCAAGCATCCACTAATAATCAGCATGGAATTTATGAAGTATGAATCTAGGGAAATTGAAAGTCAACAAAAATTGTATGAAATGTAAAAAGATCAATATCCTAGGCATTAGATAGCTGAAAAGGACTAGTAGTTGCCGTTTGGGTTAAGGCAATCGTATGGTCTACTATGCCAAGAATGACAAATTGAAGAGGAACAGCATCACATTCATCGTCAAAAAGAACATTTCAAGATCTATCCTGAAGTACAATGCTGTCAGTAATAGAAAAATATCGACATGCCTACAAGGAAGACCAGCTAATACGACAATTATTCGAATTTAAGAATCAACCACTAAGGCCAAAGATGAGGAAATTGAAGATTTTTACCAATTTCCAAATCTAAAATTGATCAAACATACTGGTAATTACTGGTGATTGAAACGCGAAAGTTGGAAACAAAGAAGGATTGATCAATACTTGGAATATGTGGCTTTGGTGATAGAAATGACACCAGAGATCCTGTGATAGAGTTTTGCAAGACCAACAACTTCTTCATAGCAATTATCTTTTTTTCAATAACATAAATTGCAACGATACACATGGATCTCACCAGACAGATTGCACAGGAATCAAATTGCCTCCATCTGTAGAAAGAGGCAATGGAAAAGCTCAATATCATCAGTCAGAACAAGGCAAGGGGCCGACTTCAGAACAGATCATCAACTGCTCATATGTAAGTTCACGTTGAAGCTGAAGAAAATTAGAGCAAATCCACAAGAGCAAAATACCACCTTGAGTACCCCACCTGAATTTAGACACCATTCCAAGAATAGATTTGATGCACTGAACACTAATGACTGAAGACCAGACAAGTTGTGGAATTTCATTAAGGACATCAGACACGAAGAATGCAAAACGTCATTAAAAAGGAAAGACCAAAATGGATGTCAGAAGAGACTCTGAAACTTGCTCTTGAATTTTGAGTAGCTAAAGCGAATGGAAGGAATGACGAAGTAAAATAGTTGAACAGAAGATTTCAAAGGGTGGCTTGAGAAGACATAGTAAAGTATTATAGGGAAATGTACAAAGACATGGTATTAGAAACCAAATGGAAAGAACACACTCAGCATTTCTCAAGCTGAAAGAACTGCAGAATAAATTCAAGCCTTGAGTTGCAATATTGAAGGATTCTGCTGGGAAAATACTGAACAATGGAGGAAGCATCAAAAGAAGATGGAAGGAATACACAGAGCCACTGTACCAAAAAGAATTGGTCAATGATCAACCATTTTAGGAGGCAGGATATGGCCAAGAACCAATGGTAGTGAAGGAAGAAGTCCAAGCTGCACTGAAGGCATTAAGAAAAAAAGGGTCCAGGAATTAAGAGCTACCAATTGAGTTGTTTCAACAAATGGATGCAGTACTAGAGGTGTTCACCTGTCTATGCCAAGAAATTTGGAAGACAGCTACCTGGCCAGACAAAAGTGCCCATTCCAACGAACGGTGATCCCACAGAAAGTGGAAATTATCAAACAATATCATTAATATCACACACAAGTAAAATTTTGCTGAAGATCATTCAAAAGCAGTGGCGACAGTACATTATGGGAACTGCCAGAAATTCAAACTGGATTAAGAAGAGGACATAAAACAAGGGTTATCGTTGCTGTGTAGATCATAACAAATTATGGATAACACTACAAAGAATGGGAATTCCAGAACACTTAATTGTGCTTGTAAGGAAACTGTACATGGACCAAGAGGCAGTTTTTCAAACAGAACAAGGGGATTCAGCAACGTTTAAAATCAGAAAAGGTGTATATCAGGGTCATATCCTTTCGCCATATTCATTGAATCTGTATGCTGAGCAAATAATCCAAGAAGATGGAGTATATTAAGAAGAATGTGACATCTGGATTGGAGGAAGAATCATTAACAACCTGTGATATGCAGAGGACATGACCTTACTTGCTGAAAGCCAAGAGGACTTCAAGCACTTACTGATGAATATCGAAGACTAGAGCCTTCAGTATGGATTACACCTCAAAATAAAAAACAACAACAAAAAAACCCAAATCCAAAACTCTTCACAACTGGACCAATTAGCAGTATCGTGATAAATGGAGAAAAGATTGAAGTTGTCAAGGATTTCATTTTACTTGGATTCACAATCAACGCCCACAGAAGCAGCAGTCAAGAAATCAAAGGATGCATTGTACTAGGAAAACTGCTGCAAAAGACCTCTTTAAAGTGTTCAAAAGCAAAGATGTTACTTTAAGGACCAAGATGTGTCTGACCCAAGCCATAGTATTTTAAATCACCTCATATGCAGGCGAAACCAGGAGGCTGAATAAGGAAGATCAAAGAAGAACTGATGACTTTGAATTATGGTGTTGGCAAAGAATACCACGGACTGACAGAAGAATGAACAAATCCTTCTTGGAAGAAGTTCAGCCAGAATGCCCCTTAGAAGCAAGCATGGTGACACATTATCTCACGTGCTTTGGACATGTTATCAGGTGGGACCAGTACCTTGAGAAGGACATCATGCTTGGAAAAGTAGAGGGTCAGAGAAAAAGAAGATTCTCAACTAGATGGATTGACACAGCAGCTGCAAAAATGGGCTCAAACATAGCGGTGATTTTGTGAATGGGGAAAGACAGGCTGTGTTTCTTTCTGTTGTACGTGATGTCGCTGAGTCGCAACCAACTGATGGTAACTAACAACACAAATATTTGTTCTCAAGTACTTGGTTGGGCAACAATCTAGCTAACCGAATTTTAATATATTGCATAATGGAGTCCAGAAAATGTTTCCTGTTTGAGATAAAACTTCTGATCAGAAGAATTACTCATAAAGATTGAGGGTAGTGAAGAATCAGAATCTTGTTGACGTGTCATATAGTGTTTAAATCATTTCTAGTTATCTGTTGGAATAATGTCCCCTCAGATTTGTATTTAAAGCAATTTACAATTTTTAGCTTATTATTATTATATGTAATTGGTAGATCCTCAACACCAGTCTCCATAAGAGATTACTTTTCCTTCCTTCCTTTTATTTTAATTAACTCCTTTGAGTCTCTTATGAACAAACTGATAAAACTGTAGCAAGTGTGCAATTTTGTGCACAATTGCAAACATAGTCATTCTTTGTTATGAAAAGTGGGTTCCTTTAATCTGAGAGCGTTCCTAAAATATCCTTCTCTTAGAAAAACATATTTTCATTTAAGTTTAAGTAATTAAGGGAAAAAAGTAGAGAAAAATTCTATCTGGCAATTAGAAAGCATATTCTAATTGAGTTATCGATAGTATCCTGGTTCTGCGATTTTTGTAGAGTATGTGAAATTGGGAAATATTAACAGATGGGTATACTTTCCCAATTGCCCCTCTGATTTAAAGCCTTCTCAAGAAAAACACTGGAATTAAAGTTCTTATTCAAATAACTGAATGTTTTCTAATATTACAAAAGCAATAATATTCATCATTTATTGTTTGACTTTTGTTTATACCATATGCCCTTAGGGGAAAAAGAGTATCAACACTCCCTGCATACGGCAAATCACTTGTAATTTGGAATAAATGTCTAGATAATAAAATTAGACAACTCTACAAATACAATGGTAATTACCATTGACATCTCAGGAGTCACATATTTTCTATATGTAGATGCAGTACTCAAAGCTGTCTGAATATACAGGGATACATATAAACTGTAGCGTGATAGATTTTTTAAAAATAATTTTTATTGTGCTTTAAGTGAAAGTTTACAAATCAAGTCAGTCTCTCACATATAAGCTTATATACACCTTACTACATACTCCCATTTACTCTCCCCCAATGAGCCAGCCCGCTCCCTCCTGCCAGTCTCTCCTTTCGTGACCGTTTTGCCAGTTTCTAACCCTGTCTACCCTCCCATCGCCCCTCCAGACAGGGGATGCCAACACAGTCTCAAGTGTCCACCTGATACAAGTAGCTCACTCTTCATCAGCATCTGTGTCCAACCCATTGTCCAATCCCTTCCATGTCTGATGAGTTGTCTTCGGGAATGATTCCTACCCTGGGGCAAGAGAAGGTTTGGGGACCATGACCGCCGGGATTCTTCTAGTCTCAGTCAGACCATTAAGTATGGTCTTTTTATGAGAATTTGGGGTCTGCATCCCACTGATCTCCTGCTCCCTCAGGGATTCTCTGTTGTGCTCCCTGTCAGGGCAGTCATCGGTTGTGGCTGGGCACCATCTAGTTCTTCTGGTCTCAGGATGACAGCCCTTTCTGTCTCTTGGGCTCATAGTTATCGTGTGACCTTGGTGTTCTTCATTCTCCTTTGATCCAGGTGGGTTGAGACCAACTGATGCATCTTAGATGGCCACTTGTTAGCTTTTAAGACCCCAGATGCCACACTTCAAAGTGGGATGCAGAATGTTTTCATAATAGAATTTATTTTGCCAATTGATTTAGAAGTCCCTTTAAGCCATAGTCCCCAAATCCCCGCCCTTGCTCTGCTGACCTTCAAAGCATTCAGTTTATCCCAGAAACTTCTTTGGTTTTGGTCCAGTCCAGTTGAGATGAACTTCCCTGTATTGAGTGTTGTCCTTCCCTTCACCTAAAGTAGTTCTTATCTACTAGGTAATCAGTAAATAATCATCTCCCACCCCCCTCCCTCCCCCCTCTGGTAACCACAAAAGTATGTGTTCTTCTCAGTTTATACTACTTCTCAAGATATTATAATAGCGGTCTTATACAATATTTGTCCTTTTGCATCTAAGTTCACTCAGCGTAATGCCTTCCAGGTTCCTCCATGTTATGAAATGTTTCACAGATTCGTCACCGTTCTTTATCAATGCATAGCATTCTATTGTGTGAATATACCATAATTTATTTAACCATTCATCTATTGACGGACACCTTGGTTGTTTCCAGGTTTTGCTATCGTAAACAGTGCTGCAGTAAACATGGGTGTGCATATATCTGTTCACGTAAAGGCTCTTATTTCTCTAGGGTATATTCCGAGGAGTGGGATTTCTGGGTTGTATGGTAGTTCTATTTCTAATTTTTTAAGAAAATGCCAGATAGATTTCCAAAGTGGTTGTACCATTTTACATTCCCACCAGCAGTGTATAAGAGTTCCAATTTCTCCGCAGCCTCTCCAACATTTATTATTTTGTGTTTTTTGGATTAATGCCAGCCTTGTTGGAGTGAGATGGAATCTCATCGTAGTTTGAATTTGCATTTCTCTAATGGCTAATGATCGAGAGCATTTTCTCATGTATCTCTTAGCTGCCTGAATATCTTCCTTAGTGAAGTGCGTGTTCATATCCTTTGCCCACTTTTTGATTGGGTTATTTGTCTTTTTGTGGTTGAGATTTAACAGAATCATATAGATTTTAGAGATCAGGCGCTGGTCAGAGAAGTCATAGCTGAAAATTTTTTCCCAGTCTGTAGGTGGTCTTTTTACTCTTTTGGTGAAGTCTTTAGATGAGCATAGGTGTTTGATTTTTAGGAGCTCCCAGTTATCTGGTTTCTCTTCATCATTTTTGGTAATGTTTTGTATTCTGTTTATGCCTTGTATCAGGGCTCCTAAGGTTGTCCTTATTTTTTGTTCCATGATCTTTATCGTTTTAGAATTCATGGTTAGTTCTTTGATCCATTTGGAGTTAGTTTTCGTGCATGGTGTGAGGTATGGGTCCTGTTTCATTTTTTTTGCAAATGGATATCCAGTTATGCCAGCACCGTTTGTAAAAAGACTATCTTTTCTCCAATTAACTGACACTGGGCCTTTGTCAAATATCAGCTGCTCGTATGTGGATGGATTTATATCTGGGTTCTCAATTTTGTTCCGTTGGTCTATGTGCCTGTTGTTGTACCAGTACCAGGCTGTTTTGATTACTGTGGCTGTATAATATGTTCTAAAATCAGGTAGACTGAGGCCTCCCACTTTCTTCTTCTTTTTCAGTAATGCTTTATTTATCTGGGGCTTCTTTCCCTTCCATATGAAGTTGATGGTTTGTTTCTCCATCACATTAAAAAATGTCATTGGAATTTGGATCGGAAGTGCATTGTATGTATAGATGGCTTTTGGTAAAATAAACATTTTTACTATGTTAAGTCTTCCTATCCCTGAGCAAGGTATGTTTTTCCACTTATGTAGGTCCCTTTTAGTTTCTTGCAGTAGTACCTTGTAGTTTTCTTTGTATAGGTCTTTACATCTTTGATAAGATTTATTCCTAAGTATTTTATCTTCTTGGGTGCTACTGTAAATGGCATTGATTTGGTGATTTCCTCTTTGATGTACTTTTTGTTGGTGTAGAGAAATCCAACTGATATTTGTATGTTTATCTTGTATCTCGATACTCTGCTGAACTCTTCTATTAGTTTCAGTAGTTTTCTGGAGGATTCCTTAGGGTTTTCTGTGTAGAAGATCATGTCATCTACAAATAGAGATAATTTTACTTCTTCCTTGCCAATCTGGATGCCCTTTATTTCTTTGTCTAGCCTAATTGCTCTGGCTAGAACCTCTAGCACAATGTTGAATAAGAGCGGTGATAAAGAGCATCCTTGTCTGGTTCCCGTTCTCAAGGGAAATGCCTTCAGACTCTCTCCATTTAGAATGATGCTGGCTGTTGGCTTTGTATAGATGCCCTTTATTATGTTGAGGAATTTTCCTTCAATTCCTATTTTGCTGAGAGTTTTTATCATGAATGGGTGTTGGACTTTGTCAAAAGCCTTTTCTGCATCAATTGATAAGATCCTGTGGTTTTTGTCTTTTGTTTTATTTATATGGTGGATTACATTAATGGTTTTTCTAATATTAAACCAGCCTTGCATACCTGGTATAAATCCCACTTGGTCGTGGTGTATTTTTTTTTTTTTGATATGTTGTTGAACTCTATTGGCTAGAATTTTGTTGAGGATTTTTGCATCTATGTTCATGAGGGATATAGGTCTGTAATTTTCCTTTTTTGTAATGTCTTTACCTGGTTTTGGTACCAGGGAGATGGTGGCTTCATAGAATGAGTTGGGTAGTATTCCGTCATTTTTTATGCTTTGAAGTACCTTTAGTAGTAGTGGTGTTAACTCTTCTCTGAAAGTTTGGTAGAACTCTGCAGTGAAGCTGTCCGGGCAAGGGCTTTTTTTTTGTTGGGAGTTTTTTGATTACCGTTTCAATCTCTTTTTTCGTTATGGGTCTATTTAGTTGTTCTACTTCTGATTGTGTTAGTTTAGGTAGGTAATGTTTTTCTAGGAATTCACCCATTTCTTCAAGGTTTGCAAATTTGTTAGAGTACAATTTTTCGTAATAATCTGATATGATTCTTTTAATTTCAGTTAGGTCTGTTGTGATGTGGCCCTTCTCCTTTCTTATTCAGGTTATTTGTTTCCTTTCCTGTATTTCTTTGGTCAGTCTAGCCAATGGTTTATCAATTTTGTTAATTTTTTCAAAGAACCATCTTTTGGCTTTGGTAATTCTTTCAATTGTTTTTCTGTTCTCTAATTCATTTAGTTCAGCTCTAATTTTTATTATTTGTTTTCTTCTGGTGCCTGATGGATGCTTGTGTTGTGCGCTTTCTATTTGTTCAAGTTGTTGGGACAGTTCTCGGATTTTGGCTCTTTCTTCTTTATGTGTGTGTGCATTTATCGATATAAATTGACCTCTGAGCACTGCTTTTGCTGTGTCCCATAGGTTTTGATAGGAAGTGTTTTCATTCTCGTTGCTTTCTATGAATTTCTTTATTCCCTCCTGAATGTCTTCTATAACCCAGTGGTTTTTGAGCAGGGTATTGTTCAGTTTCCAAGTATTTCATTTCTTTCCCCTTATTTTTCTGTTATTCGTTTCCACCTTTATGGCCTTGTGGTCTGAGAAGGTGCTTTGTAACCTTTCGATGTTTTGGATTCTGCAAAGGTTTGTTTTATGACCTAATATGTGATCTATTCTAGAGAATGTTCCATGGGCACTAGAAAGAAAGTATACTTAGCAGCTGTTGGGTGGAGTGTTCTGCATAAGTCTATGCGGTAAAGTTGGTTGATTGTAGCAATTAGGTGTTCCGTGTCTCTATTGAGTGGTGTGTTGAAGTCTCCTACTATAATTGTGGAGGTGTCTATCTCACTTTTCAGTTCTGTTAAAGTTTGTTTTATGTATTTTTCAGCCCTGTCTTTGGGTGCATAAATATTTAATATGGTTATATCTTCCTGGTCAATTGTCCCTTTAATCATTATGTAGTGTCCTTCTTTATCCTTTGTGGTGGATTTAACTTTAAAGTCTATTTTGTCAGAAATTAATATTGCTACTCCTGCTCTTTTTTGCTTATTGTTTTCTTGATATATATATTTTCCATCCTTTGAGTTTAGTTTGTTTGTTTCTCTAAGTCTAAGTTGTGTCTCTTGTAGGCAGCATATAGACGGATCTTGTTCCTTTATCCAGTCTGAAACTCTCTGTCTCTTTATTGGTGCATTTAGTCCATTTACATTCAGCGTAATTATAGATAAGTACGTGTTTAGTGCTGTCATTTTGATGCCTTTTTGTGCGTGTTGACAATTTCATTTTTCCACTTAATTTTTTGTTCTGAGACTTTTTTCTTTGTAAATTGTGTGTTCCTCATTTTCATAGTAGTCGAATTTATGTTTGCTGAGTCATGTTTTTCCTGGTTTTTATTTTGAGTTATGGAATTGTTAGACCTCTTTGTGGTTACCTTAATATTTACCTCTATTTTTCTAAGTAAAAACCTAACTTGTATTCTCCTATATCGCCTTGTTTCCCTCTCTACATGTCAGCTCTATGCCTCCTGTATTTAGTCCTTCTTTTTGAGTATTGTGACCTTTTACATAATGACTTCAATGATTCTCCGTTTTGAGCACTTTTTTCTTTTTAAAATTAATCTTAATTTGTTTTTGTGATTTCTCTATTTGAGTTGATATCAGGATGTTCTGTTCTGTGACCTTGTGTTGTGCTGGTATCTGACATTATTGATTTTTCTGACCAAACAATTTCCTTTAGTATTTCTTGTAGCTTTGGTTTGGTTTTTGCAAATTCTCTAAGCTTGTGTTTCTCTGTAAATGTTTTAATTTCACCTTCATATTTGAGAGAGAGTTTTGCTGGATCCTTGGGTGGCATTTTTCTCCTTCAGTGCTCTATATATGTCATCTCATTGCCTTCTTGACTGCATGGTTTCTGCTGAATAGTCTGAACTTATTCTTATTGATTCTCCTTTGTAGGAGACCTTTCTTTTATCCCTGGCTGATTTTAAAATTTTCTCTTCATCTTTGGTTATGGCAAGGATGATGGTAATATGTCTTGGTGATTTTCTTTTTGGATCAGTCTTCTATGGGGTTCGATGAGCATCTTGGATAGATATCCTTTCATGATGCCAACAGATCTTCAACTATTCTCTCTGTATTTTCTGTTATTCCTCCCTGTTCTGGAACTCCAATCACACCCAAGTTATTCTTCCTGATAGAGTCCCACATGCTTCTTAGGGTTTCTTCCCTTTTTTTGATTCTTTTTTCAGATTTTTCTTCAACTATATTGGTGTCAATTGCCTTATCCACCAACTTCCCCACTCTGCATTCCGATTGCTCGATTCTGCTCCTCACTTCCTATTGAGTTGTCTAATTCTGTAATTTTACTGTTAATCTTTTGCGTTTCTGAATGCTGTCTCTCTATGGATTCTTTCAGCTTATTATTTTTTCCACTATGTTCTTGAATAATCTTTTTGATTTCTTCAACTGCTTTATCAGTGTGTTCCTTGGCCTTTTGTGTAGATTGCCTTATTTCATTTATGAGGTCATCCCTGATGTCTTGAAGCATTCTGTATATTAGTTTTTTATATTCTGCATCTGGCAATTCCAGGATTGTATCTTCATTTGGGAAAGATTTTCATTCTTTAATTTGGGGAGTTGTAGAAGCAATCATGATCTGCTTCTTTATGTGGTTTGATATCGACTACTGTCTCCGAGCCATCTATAAGACATTGTAATGATTTATTTTATATTTGCTCACTGAGTCTTATCTTGTTTTGTTTTCTTTCAGTATATGTAGATGGGCTACTAGATCGTGCTGTCTTGATTGTTGTAGCCTTTGAATCACTTATGTCCTATTACCAGGTGGTTTGGGCTGTTACCATTTATATAAGCCTAAGAGTCCATTCACTCTTCTTGAGTAGAATCTGATTTTGGGTCACCAAATGTGTGGGGTAGACTGTCACCTATTAACTTAGAGGAGTAGTGGTGATAGTTGTGCACCAGATTCTAGTAGCAGCAGGGGGTCATACTCCGGGGGGCAGGATACTGACAGTCTTCCCCCAAGTGCCAGTGAAGTAGGTGTGTCTCTATTCCTAAAGCACTTTGGTGGGTGGGCTCCACAGCTGTACCTTAGGCACCAAATGCATGTACCTCTACAGATTGCTAGGTGTCATTATCTTCAGACCCTTATGGCAGGAGGCTAGGTGGTTTGCGTGGAGCTTCAGCCCTCAGTTCCCCCTTGTAGGTCAGTGAGGGCTCTGTTTAGTAGGTAGAGATATCAGACCTGGGAAACTTGTCTTACCAGTAATCTGCTAAAACATTTACAGTCAGATCACTATCAGAATTGCCTTTGCTTTATAATAGCCACTTTGTTCCCTGTAGGGTTGAAAGCCCAAGACTGTGGATCTCAAATGCTTGGCTGGAGCTGGTTCTCTATTTTTGGTCCGATTTTGGGAAGTCAGGGAAGGATTTTTGGTCCCTGGGTTTTTTTTGTAGCTGCTTCTCTCAGGCGAGGAGAATGTGTTAGGAAAAGACAAAAACAAAAAACAAAACAAAACAAAAAAAACCGCAGAGCACTTCACTCTCTGGCCCATGAAATTCCAATGTTAATGAAGCTGCCTGGGAAGGGGAGGGGAGGGATCAGATAGATAGGAGAGAGTAGCACCCAGGAATATAGACAAAGTTACTTATCTTGCTTGGTGATGACTGTTTTATCTGAGATTCCCGAGGGGCGTGTCGACTGTGTGCATTGGCTGGGTCGAGATTGCCCCCGAGGGTCAGGCCCGCATCCTGTGCTTGTGCTGTATCAGAAGCCGTGGTCAGTTCCTCTGCTCCCATTCCAAAGCCCAGCGCAAATGTTCCCCAGCTGGGACGCCACACTCCAGGTTCCGAAACCAGTCTCTGCCTCCCGGTGACTTCTCCTCCTGTCAGCTGCATGGCTGCGCTGCCTGCCTGCACTGGTTGGGCTTCCCCTAAGGTCACTTCTTGGGGCTAGGGCTGCGTCCCATGTTTCTGCTGTCTCAGGATACCGTGCTCCGCTCCCCTGCCCCCAGTCCAAAGCCCAAGGCCAAGGTTTTCTGGCTGGGACACTGACTCCAGGCTCCGAAAACTGTCACTGACTTCCCGTGGTTGCTCCTTCTCTCCTTAGCTCATCAGTGTGCAGCCTGCTTGTGCTGACTGAGTCTCTGTCACTCATGTCAACTCTTTAGATTTGTGTTTGTTGGTCAGGGTTCGTAGATTGTCATGTATATGATCGATACACTTGTTTTTCCGAGTCTTTTTTGCAAGAAGGATCCAAGGTAGCTTCTACCTAGTCAGCCATCTTGGCCTCGCCTCCCATGATAGATTTTTTAACTACATGAAATTGTACTCCTTCAGGAATTTTGAAGAGCAAAAATAGCATCTATTTTGCAGATTCTTAAAGAAACCAGCATGTAGATTTGCCATCTAGCCACATGATGTTAGCGAAAATTGTTGGACTGACTCTGTTCTCTTTCTGACTGAATGTAGAGCAAAACTGAGAATTGAAGAAATGAAAGTAGTGGAACACATTCTTCATAAATAAACACTCGTGATCACTCAGTTTGTGATCTTTTTAGTGGTCAAGGAATAAAACAGAAATGGCTGCTATCCTTGACTTCAGATTTTGAGATTTACTGAAATCATTAGTTCAAATCTATCTGCCAATGTATCTGTCCATCTCCCAATCTATCATCTAGCTATCTATCTAATCTATTTTCCAAAGCCAAAAAAGAACCCAAATCCTTTGCCATCTAGTTGATTATGACTCATAGCAACCCTATAGGACATAGTAGATCTGCCTTATAGGATTTCCAAGGAGTGACTTGTGGATTCACTGTAGCTCTTAATCACTGTGCCACCAGGGCAATTTGAATCTATATATCTGCCTATCATCTATCTATCTGTCTGTCTGTCGGTCGGTCGGTCTGTCTATCAATCATCTATCTATCATCTATCTATCTATCCATCATCTATTATCTATCACCTATCTATTATCTATCATCTATCTATCTGTCTGTCTCTCTGTCTGTCTGTCTATCTATCTATCTAATCATCTATTCTCTCTCTAACTGTCATCTAACCTATTTTCCAAAGCTAAAAAGAAACTCAAATATAAATATAAAATATTGGGGAAAAATACTTGAAAATAGGGACATGGTAGATTATTATTGCTATAAATTGCTATAAAACCATTGTCGTTGAGTTGGTTCCAACTCACAGTGACCCTATAGGACAAAGTAGAGCTGCCCCATAGGGTTTCCAAGGAGTGTCTGGTGGATTCGAACTGCTGACCTTTTTGGTTAAGAGCCATAGCTCTTAACAGCATGCCACCAGTGTTTCCTATAGCACCTCAGATTATCAATAGCTCTCATTCAAAACCCAAAACAAAAATTTTATAAGAAAATACACATTTTTGCTACATTAAGTAGAGTGAGAAAAATGAAATTAGGGAAAACATCCTTCTATGCAAGGGTCAAACATTTTTATTCAAGTGAGATGCATATATTAATAACCTAGTGGAATGATTTTTAAAATGAATAAGGTAGTTGATTTAGAGATACCCTAATTTAAATACCCAATGGGACCTGTATATTAACTCTGAAATTAAAGACATGAATGTTCAGATAGCACTTCAACAGCTTCATTAAAATAAAGAGAAAATATCTCTTTTCCACCATGGATATACATACAAGACAGTAGTCTACTGAACATAAAGTATACAATTAACTATGTAGCAAACAATGGGCCTATTCATCTATAGAGAAATTTTTTACTTATGTATTTAAGAAAAGTGAAGTTGAGTGTCAGAAATAATATAATTAGGATCACAAGTGACTACTGACTTTCACTTCTATACTAGTCCTAGACTAACAAAAAGATTTAAAGAAACTCCTTATTCCTAGTAATTAATATCACCCTCATCATTAGACTAAGAAGACAAAATTATTTACTGTAGTCTGCACAAACAGGAAAAAAGTAGTATTTAAGTCTTTATAAATTGTCTGAATCCAAGACAAAGTAAGAAAATAATTGATTGTGTTTGTTTTTCCTATAGCTACATTTCTTTCCCTACTTTATTTAGACTTTTGAAATTACTAACAGTATCTTGAAGATATTTCAAAATGATGAGTTCAAATGCAACAGATTATAAGACTGATGATTTGGAATCAGAAAAAATAATCATTGAAGAAAATAAGTCAAAGGAACATGGAGCAGTACTGCATCAAAGCTAAAAAATTAATGGCATATACTGGAGAATTTTGATCATACTTACGGAAAATATATAACTCCTAATAATTCTATATGTTTGATAAATTTAAAAAGTCTTTTCATAAAGTAAAAGATGTTGAACATGCGTAGTAAATTGACACTGGCAAAGTTGGCAAAATTTTATAAAAACTTATTACAATAATTTATTAAACGTACACAGAAAACACATCTGAAATAATACTTATCCTCTCTCTATTTAGAACATTTAAGCAGAATTCAGATTATTTGGAAATGATTAGCCAATATTTAAATCACTTTTCAAGTCCAAAGGAGAAAGAGAAGAAAGAACTTCGTATTGTAATAAGTAAAACTTTAATGTATACGGTACAGTGAATTAGAAGATGTTTAGGCTGATCTGTACTATAATTTTAGGGATCACCTGCCTTGTCAAACTGTGACAAATATTTACACTTGTTTACATTTCTGGTTATCAAGTTTTTTCTGATAGTAGGTTTAAAAAAGAGCCTGTTATTTCTGCTTTTGTGTTTTTTTCCCAATGTCGATTTAATAGGATTCATAAGTGAAATGAAGAACCAGTCAAAGGAGACAGAGTTCATTCTCTTGGGACTGACAGATGACCCAGAGTTGCAAATTGTGATTTTTATATTTCTCTTTCTCAATTACATTTTGAGTGTGATGGGGAACTTAGCTATCATCCCCCTCACGCTGTTGGATCTTCGCCTCAAGACGCCAATGTATTTTTTTTCTCTGAAATTTCTCCCACTTGGAAATCTTATTGACAACAATATCTATTCCTAGATTTCTGACAAGCATTGTGACTAAAAACAAAATCATTTCCTGCAATGGTTGTGCATCTCAGTTGTTCTTTTTCTCCTTAATATGTGTTACAGAGTTTCACCTTCTGCCTGTCATGTCTTATGACCCTTATGCAGACATCTGCAAACCGTTGCATTATCCCATTATTATGAGAAGCCAAGTGTGCTACCAACTGGTACTCAGTTCATGGACAGCTGGCTTTCTGATTACCTTTCCACCGTTGGTCATAGGGCTGAAACTAGAATTCTGTTTTTCCAAAGTAATTGATCATTTCATGTGAAATTTCTATCTTACAGATGTCTTGCATAGACACTCACTTCCTAGAATTAATTTCATTTGTTTTTATCAGCTATATAATACTTGTGGTCACATTGCTGTTACTGATTTTTTTCCTATACATATACAATCAAGACCATTCTAAAAATCCTTCCTGCTCAGAAAAGAACAAACGCTTTTTCCACTTGTTCTTCCCACATGATCGTAGTTTCCCTTACTTATGGTAGCTGTATCTTCATTTATATAAAGCCATCAGCAAAAGAAAGGGTGACTTTATCCAAAGATATAGCTGTCATCTATACTTCATTTGCTCCTTTATTAAATCTCGTCATTTATAGTCTAAGGAACCAGCAAGTGAAACAAGTTTTCAAGGATACATTCAAAAAGATTTTCACTGTTTTCAAAAAATGAGGAAAAAACTTTAAAATCTTGATGTAAACATTAAATAAAGATTATTGCTCCTATGTTCCTGTTTACTTAATCTGTTCTTTCAATTAATTAACTTTCTTATAGCATTTTAAACAAATTTAGTGTGATTCACTCTTTCCTACTTCTCTTTATGATTAATATTTCCTGCAGTGTTATAGAATTCTCCCTTTTAGATTTCACCACAAATTTATTATTGTTATTATTTTTACCTCCCAAGATATGGAACTCTTTCCCTTAAAAAAAAAAACTAAAAAAAAAAAAAATCCAATTATACTTATATATTAATATACCGTGTACAGAAGTCCTGGTGGTATAGTGGTTAAGTGCTATGGCTGCTAACCAAAAGGTTGGCAGTTCGAATTCACCAGGTCCTCTGTGGAAACCCTATGGGGCAATTCTACTCTATCCTATAGGGTCGCTAGGAGTCAGATCAATTCGCCAGCATCGGGTTCGGTTTTTGGTTTTATACCCTGTACAAATGGTTGGATGAGTATAATTGATTAACACCCATTTATTATAGGTACGCTTATCCTAGGTTCTACACTAGTCAAAATTTTGGTCCTTATTAGGATGAAACAGCTTACTGTGGAGGAAACGAAGAAACCAACAAATATCATAGATAGTAATTTCTCTTATAATAGAGCACTATACACAATTATGTGTTCATAGTAATGAATGCTTACTTATTTTAGTGAATCAGGAATGCAGTTCGAAAAGAGGTGATTCTTGTGACACTTGCAATATACATGAAAGAAAGTGTAAAGGAATGATATAGACGTGTATAAGAGCATGCACACTATTCGGGGGCACTAGGAAGTAGTTCAAATACTGCTAGCTAGTATCACTATCCTGAAAATGAGTAGCATATTGTTTTGTGTCAGCTAGCCAGGTTGTAACTCCAGATTTACATGTCAGCCTGGTTAAGTTTCCCAAACTCTCTATCGGTAAGTTTCTCCATTCATGAGATATAAATAACAATTGTTCTTACTTGATAAGGTTATTTTCAGAATGAAATGAAGTATGTATAAAACAATTCAAGGTCACCACGTGGCCTACAATGAGCTCTCAATAAGTGTTAGCTGCCCTTTGGGAGGAAAAATTGTGTCAGTTGGGGTAGATTGTAACAATGCAAGAAAAAGAGGAAGGCTTTAAATCATAAAAATTTTGTTATTTTTGTTGTTAAACAGTGCTGTCAAGTCAGTTCGACTCATAGCGACCCCATGTACAAAGGACAGAAACATTGATCCTGCACCATCCTCACAATTATTGCTATGTTTGAGCCCATTGTGGTAGGCACTGTGTCAATTCATCTTGTTGAGGACCCTCTTATTTTTCGCAGATCTTCTGCTTTAGCAAGCATGATACCCCTCTCAAGGTACTTGTCTCTTATAAAAACATATCTAAAGTACTTGATGTCTCGCCATCCTCATTTCTAAGGAGCACTCCTCATTCTGTACTTTTTTGAAGACAGATTTTTTCACCCTCCAGTCCATAGTATAGTCAATAAAAAAAAAAAACTTTTTTTCAATACCATTTGCCAATGCCATAATTCAAATGCAAAAATTTTTCTTCAGTAATTTTTATTCCTTGTCCTGCTTTTGCATGCATATGTGGCAATTAAAAATATCATGGCTTGGGTGGGGTCCACCTTAGTCCTAAAAGTGAGGTCTTTGTTTTTAACACTTTAAAGAGGTCTTTTGCAACAGATTTGCCCAATGCAATGTGTTGTATGATTTCTTTTTTCATTTGACTTTTTTCTTTTTTTGTATTGCCATTTAGATGAAGGTTTACAGAGCAGATTCGTTGCTCATTAAACAATTAATACACATATTGTTTTGTGACATTAGTTACCAACCCCATAACATATCAACGGTCTCCCTTCTCAACCTTGGGTTCCCTATTACCAGATTTCCTGTCCCCTCCTCCCATCTCATCCTTGCCCCTGGGTTTGTGTGACTATTTACTCTCATTTTGTTTTATGAGCCTGTCTCATCTTTGGCTGAAGGGTGAACCTCAGGAATGACTTCAGTACTGAATTTAAAGTGTGTCCAGGGGGCATACTCTGGGTGTTTCTCCAGGCTCTGTCAGACCAGTAAGTCTAGTCTTTTTTTGTGAGTTAGAATTTTGTTGTATATTTTTCTCCAGCTCTGTCCAGGACCCTGTATTGTGATCCCTGTCAGAGCAGTACGTGGTGGTAGCCAGGCAACACGTAGTTGTGCTAGACTCAGTCTGGTGGAGGCTGTGGTAGTTGTGGTCCATTAGTCCTTTGGACTAATCTTTCCCTTGTGTCTTTGGTTTTCTTCATTTTCCCTTGCTCCAGATGGGCTGGGACCAGTGGAGTATCTTAGATGGCCACTCACAAGCTCTTAAAATGCCAGAAGCTATTCACCAAAGTAGGATGTAGAACATTTTCTTTATAAACTATGTTACGTCGATTGAGATAGATGTCCCCCGAGGCTGTGGTCGCCAGCCCACAGCCCAGTAATTCAGTCCCTCAGAGAGTTTGGATCTATGAAGCTTCCATGTCCTTGCCTTGGTCAAGTTGTGCTGAATTCCCCAGAATTGTGTATTGTCTTACTGTTCACCAAATTTACCACTTATCTATTGTCTAGTTGGCATTTTTCCTTCCCCAACCCTCCCCTTCCTAGGATTGTTTCTTGCTGTGTGTAAGCCTTTTTATGAGTTTTTATAATAGTGGTCTCATGCAGTATTTGTCCTTTTGTGATTAATTTTTTACACTCAGCGTAATGCCCTCCAGATTCATCCATGTTGTGAGATATTTCACAGATTCATCATTGTTCTTTGTTGTTGCATAGTATTCCATTGTGTGTATGTACTATAGTGGTTTATCCATTCAACTGTTGATGGCACTTAAGTTTTTTCCATCTTTTTGCTATTGTGAATAATGCTGCAATGAACATAGGTGTGCATGTGTCTGTTTGTGGGATGGCTCTTATTTCTCTAGGATATATTCCTAGGAGTAGGATAGCTGTGTCATAAGGTATTTCTATTTCTAGCTTTTTAAGGAAGCTGCCGTACCGTTTTCCAAACTGGTTGCACCATTTTACTTTCCCACCAGCAGTGCATAAGAGGTCCAGTCTCTCTGCGGCCTCTCCAACATTTGCTATTTTCAGTTTTTTTGGATTTGTGCCAGTAATGTCACGGTGAGACGGTATCTCATTGTAGTTTTGATTTGTGTTTCTCTAATGGTTAGTCATCTCGAGCATTTCCTCATGTCTTTTAGCTGCCTGAATGTCTTCTTTAGTGAAGTGTCTATTCATATCCTTTGCCCATTTTTTTTAATTGGATTTTTTTGTTGTTGTAGAGGTGTTGGGTTTTCCTATAGATTTTAGAGATTAAACCTTTGTCAGATTTGCTATAGACAGTTTTTTTTTTCTCAGTCTGTAGGATGTCTTTTTACCCTTTTGGTGAAGTCTTTTGATGAGCATAAGTGTTTAATTTTTAGAAGATCCCAGTTATCTAGCTTATCTTCTGTTGTTTTTGTATTGTTAGTTATCGTTTGTATGCTATTTATGCCATGTATTTGGGCCTCTAGTGTTGACCCTGGTTTTTCTTCTATGATCTTTATAGTTTGGGGTTTTATATTCAGGTCTTTGATCCATTTGAATTAGTTTTTGTGTATGGTGTGACATTTGGGTCTTATTTCATTTTTTTACAGGTGGACATCCAGTTTTGCAGGCACCATTTATTAAAAAGACTATCTTTTCCCCATTTAACGGGGTTTGGACCTTTGTCAAAGATATAGTGACCAGGTGGGTGGACTTCCGTCTGGGCTCTCAGTTCTGTTCCACTGGTCAAAGTGTCTGCCGTTGTACCAGTACCAGTTTTTTTGACTATCATAGCTGTATAGTAGGCTCTAAGGTCAAGTAGTAGGAGTCCTCCTACTTTGTCCTTTTTCTTCAATAGTGCTTTACTTAGGCATTTTTGCATTGCCTTTTGCTTTGCCTTTTAGTCTTTATTCCTTTCCTTGCCTTGCCGTTTTGTCTTTTTTCTTTTTGCCTTCCTTTTTTTCTTTTTGCTGTTTTGCATTTTTACCTTGCTTTACCTTGCCTTTTCCTTTGTCTTTTTGGATTTTTGCCTTTTTTCCATTTTAACTTTTGCCTTATCTCTTCCTATTTGCATTTTGGCATTGCCTTTTTGCTTTGCCTTTTAGGCTTTGTTCTTTTCCTTTCATTGCCTTTTGTCTTTTTACTTTTTTACCTTTTAGCCTTTTCACTTGCCTTGCCTTGCTTTGCGTTTTAGCCTTTTTGTCTTCCCTTGTGTTTTTGCCTTTTTCCCTTTCCTTTTTGCCCTGTGTGTTGCCTTTTTGCCTTGACTTTTCCCTTTTAACTTTGCTTTTTTCATTGCCTTTTTGCCGTTATGACTTGCCTTTTTACCAGTTTGCCTTCCCTTTTTGCCTTTTTACCATATTGCCTTGCCTGTTCCCTTTTTGTCTTCCCTTTTTGCCTTTTTCCTTTTTACCTTGCGTTTTACCTTTTAGCCTTGTCTTTTGACTTTTTGCCTCTTTTCCTTTTCTACGTTAGCCTTACCTTTTTGGCTATATATACTTTTGCCTTGCCTTTTTGCATTTTTCCCTTTTGCTTTTTTGCCTTTTTGCTTTGCCTTTTTGGTTTTGTGCCTTTTTACCTTGCCTTGCCTTTTTTCCCTTATTGCCTTTTTCCCTTGTCTTTTTGGCTTTTTGACTCTGCCTTTTTACCTTTTGCTTCTTTGTGGTCTTTTTGTCCTTTTGCCTTTCTTTTTTGCCTTTTTTCCTTGCCTTTTCCCCTTACCTTTTCCCTTTTTGCCTTTCCTTTCAGTTTTTTGGCCCCTGTTTTTGACTTTTTCTCTCTTTGCCTTTTTTCCTTTTTGCCTTATCTTTTTGCATTTTTGCCCTTTTGCCTTGCCTTTTTGCCTTACCTTTTTTCCATTTTGACTTGCCTTTTTGCCATTTTTCTTTTTGACTTCCCTTTTTCCTTTTTTGAATTTTTATCTTGCCTTGCCTTGCCTTTTTGCCTTTTTGCTTGCCTTTCCCTTGGCTTTTTGGATTTTTGCCTTTTTTCCATTTTTACTTTTGCCTTATCTCTCTTCCTTTTTGCATTTTTGCATTGGCTTTTGCCTTTTTGCTTTGCCTTTTAGCCTTTATTCCTTTCCTTTCATTGTCTTTTTGTCTTTTTACTTTTTTGCCTTTTTCCTTCCCTTGCCTTGTTTTATGTTTTGCCTTTTTGTCTTTCCTTGTGTTTTTGCCTTGTTCCCTTTTTCCCTTTCCTTTTTGCCTTGACTTTTTCCCTTTTAACCTTGCCTTTTTCATTGCCTTTTTGCCTTTATGACTTGCCTTTTTACCGATTTGCCTTCAATTTTTGCCTTTTTACTGTATTGCCTTGCCTTTTTGCCTTTTCCCTTTTGCCTTGCATTTTACCTTTTTGAATTGTCTTTTGACTTTTCCCTTATTTGCCTTTTGCCCTTTTGCCTTATCTTTTTGCCTTTTTGTCCTTTTGCCTTGCCTTTTTGCCTTGCCTTTTTCTCTTTTTGCCTTCCCTTTTTCCCTGTTTTGCCTTCCGTTTTAGCTTTTTGCCTTGTCTTTTTTACTTTTTCCCTCTTTGCCTTTTTTCCTTTTGCCTTGCCTTTATTCCTTTTTGCCTTGCCTGTTTTCTTTTTACTTTTTTGCCTTTTTACCTTGCCTTGCCTTACCTTTTTGCCCTGCCTTTTTCCCTTGTCTTTTTGGCTTTTGCTTTTTTCCTTTCCTTTTTTCCATTTTAACTTTTGCCTTACCTCTTTTCCTTTTTGCATTTTGTATTGCCTTTTTTCCTTTTTCACATTTTTCCTTGCCTTGCTTTGCATTTTTGTCTTTTTGTCTTGTCTTGTGTTTTTGCCTTTTTGTCTTGACTTGCGTTTTGACTTTTTGCCTTCCTGCCTTTTCGCCTTTCCCTGTCTTTCCTTTTTGCCTTTTTGCAGTGCTTTGCTTTTTTGCCTTTTTCCCTTGACTTTTTGATTTTTCACCTTTTTGCCTTGCCTTTTTGCCTTCAAGCCTTGCCTTCATGCCTTGTGTTTTTGTCTTTTTGCCTTGCCATTTTGTCTTTTTGACTTTCCTTTTTGCCTTGCCTTTTTGTCTTGCCTTTTACCCTATTTGCATTTCCTTTTTGCCTTCATGCCTTGCCTTTTTGCCTTAATGCTTTGCCTTTTTGTCTGTTTGCTTTATTGTCTTCCTTTTTGCCTTCTCTTTTTGCATTTTTACCTTTTTATATTGCTTGCCTTGCTTTTTGCCATTTTTGCCTTGACTGGCCTTTTTTCCTTTTTTGCTGTGCCTTGCATAGCCTTTTTCTTTGCCATGACTTTCCTTGCCTCTTTGCCTTGCCTAGTGATGCCTTTTTGCCTTTTGGCCATGCTTTTCTTCCTTTTTCCCTGGCCTTTTTACCGTTTCCCCTTTTTTCTTTCGTCTTGCATTTTTGCCTTCGCTTTTGGTCTTTCTGCTTTTTTGCATTTTTGTATTGCCTTTTTGCTTTTTTGCCTTTTTACCGTGACATGTCTTGCATTTTTGCCTTATTGCATTGCAACGAGCTCGGCAGATCTGCCCTTTGGAAATGAAATGTTTCCTCAGGAAAACTCCATTGCGGTAGCCCTCTTCTGGAAGTGGAACGAGCATGTAGAGTTAGCGTTAAGAGATTGTTAAAGCACTTTTTAGCCCAGAAAAAATAAGTGCATGGTGAAATCCTAACAAGCTCAAGTGCCTTTCCACAGTTCAAAGTGTATAAATCTACACTCTTTAGCAAGTAAGTGGGCGAGGAGGCAAAATCAGTCTGCATGTTACTCAGTGAAAGAAAGAACTCGCTGACTTCATCCACTCCTCTGAGAAAAGCAGGTATTATGAGAGACTGTCTGTTATTTTCTCTTTCCAGCAATGAGCTCAGAAAATCTGACCCTTGCAAAAGAAACTTCCCTCAAG